>NC_090668.1:7291166-7594196 GCF_013368605.1 Nyctibius grandis
GAAATTTTGCAATTCAGCTTAAACAGTCGTGAGTACAAAGTTATTTTGTGTAATGCTGAATCTAGCACTTTACAATTTTTAATGACTTTTTTCAGACAACCTTGACTTAATTGAAAATGGACAGATTGTATTTAGGTAGGATGTACTTCATGTCAAATTAAAATGTCACCAATCATGTATTCTGTAAACCATCTTCAGCCTAAGAAGTAAACTTGTGCTGATAGCTTTTAGGCA
Organism: Nyctibius grandis; assembly: GCF_013368605.1. Classification (NCBI taxonomy): domain Eukaryota; kingdom Metazoa; phylum Chordata; class Aves; order Nyctibiiformes; family Nyctibiidae; genus Nyctibius; species Nyctibius grandis. Next base: position 7,291,401 of record NC_090668.1, read on the forward strand.
GATAGGTAACTGGGTTGCTTGTGCTGGAACAAACTTACTGTTCATCAGCTGCATATAGAATGAGACAGGCTTTCTAAAAGTGAGAATTATAAAAATAGATGTTTTTTCCTCTCTTTAGCAAGCTATTGCCTAAAAATAGGAAATCTACATACTTTAATCAAAAGTAGTACATACTCATTTTTAAATGGCAAAAGAGAAAGAATTCCAGCTCTTGATCTAGCATGTTTTGTTTGTTGACTGATCTGTGTATGTTAACATTTGGTGCCCATCTAGTTGACAGTGTAATTGCTTCTGTGCTGTTACAGAAATCTTTTGCTTATCATTCATATGTAGTTCCAATTTTGATAATTAGATTATCCAGATTTCCACTGAGACTTGACAATGGATAACTGCCTATAATTAGTTAAGTAACTATGAAACCTCCTTTAATTGCTTTTATAAATTTAATGTGTCTCTGTAGGGTATCGTAGATAAATCTTACATATTATGATCATCATCATCATCTTCATGGTCATCTGTAGTAATAGCAAGTTGCTTCTGCATAGTTTGCTATCAAAAGTTCTGCAAGAGTAGCTGATCAAAGTGAATTACAGCTGCTCCCCTGCCCTGACCATGGGTCTTGTGTTTGCGGGAGGATGTGAATGTTCAGAGTGCTTTGGTAGCTGTCTTCTGAATGTGAGACGTTCAGAATATTATCGCCTCTGCTGCTGAAGAAAAAGCAGAGATGTTTTTGTTTTACTCTGTAGTCTAGAATGTAACTTTTCTTAAAATTTCTTTCAAGCCTTCTGAAAAAGGTAGATCAGACTTCCTGACAGGTCATAGCCATACCCACTCCATCATCTATGACTGCTGACTTTAATAACCCAGACTCCGTTCAGTTTGACAGTAATTCTACAAGTTCATCTCCTTTTGAAAAGCCTTGTGCTACTTATTAAATTTTCTAGTTAACACTATAAAAAAGTCATCTTGTTTCTGAATAGTCTTGTGAAAACTTTTTTCACATCCCATTAAATTCTTATATTAACTGTACGTTCCTACTTGTTGTTAATTATGACAGGATTTTTAAAAAAAAGAAAATGGGCTGTGGAAACTGTCTTCCTCTCACAGCAGGACAGGTGCTAGTTTATCATATAGAAAGCTGCATGGGCTTTATGCATCTTTCCAAGTTTTTGGTGTGGTGCTTTGACAGTTTAGCTGAGTTGTATTTGCAGGGATGTCAAGCAACAAGTACATGTACTGTAGACAGACATATTGCCTTAAAAACAAAGTACTGAAGGAAGAGAGCATCGTGAATGGTACTCATCAAGAGTAGCATGCTATAGATCTTGCATGAAACACTTACTTGAATTTTGGATAATTTAGCAGAGAGTGCATGAGCTCAAAGGTACTTTACAAAGAAATGCATTGATAAGAAGCATCAGTTAAAACTTGCCCTTTGTAGAAAGATTAGAGGAATACAGATCAGATTAACATGTTTTAGTGTTTTGTTGTTACAAAGTAGTTCTGGAGTAGATATGATAAATGGCAAAGGAAAAGCAATCCTTCAGTTGACCTCTATCTTGTCTTAAGTTTGCACAAGATCTATTTGATCAACTGGTGACTTCATTTAGATTATGCGAAGTCCTTTTCTTCAAGGAAAGGTATTGCAGAGGAAGTAATTGTGATGTGAAAGACAATATGTCTTAGAAATAACATAGTGAAACTTCTAGTAGATACCTTTTCATAAACATTTTTGGTAGAGTGGAAATCCCAACATTGATTGATCTGTCTGAGGATTTAGGATGTGGTGTGTTTTGTTTGTTTGTTTGTTTTTGTAGTGGGGAAAGATTAGAATGACAGGAAAACATTAAACTGTAGTCTTACAAAAGAAGTTAAAAGTTAAAATAGTAGTTGATAATCAGAAATATTTTTTTATACCTTGATGATGAAGTGTTGAATATGACTAACTACAAATAAAAGATGATCATAAAGTATTTGAGAATAGCATGATTTTTTTTAAAAAAAAGAAAACCTTCTGTTAAAGTAGAAGTCTGCATTGATTTGAAAAAGGAAGAAATAAATTAACCTGGAACAAATATCTAAAGACTACTGTCAAATGTGTTTATTTTGTGAACTCTTAATTTAAGGCTTCATCATGTGACTTGCATCATTCAGTTGAAAGCAGTTTGAAGAAATGAAATGAAGACAAAAATGCTAGGGAAATGTTTTCAGGCTGATGTTTAGAATATAGGATAGACGGATGAAATATTCAGAGACGCTTGTAGTCTTGCTTCAGAAAAGGGAGTCTGTCTATTTTGTATTCCCAAAGAATATATGTGCTTTGACAGCCTGCACTGCTAAAATGGTACCTAATACCTTGTGCTTGCTTTGAGGTTTTTTTCTTCACCTGTGTGTCCTGCTCCTTGAGAAAAGGAATGAACTCCACTTCTGCGGTACTTTCAACTCAGTAGTTGTGAACTAACTTTTAAAGTTGCTGTTCAAGTTATTTAACTGACTCGAAGTCATTAATTTTACAGTTCATTTGACAAAGCTATTATAAAACATTCTTTGGTATGTTTAGAGAAATCTTAAGGCTTCAGTTCTGTACAGCAAGAATGCTTTCTACAATTCTGTGCTCACTTTACAACTTATGCATGCTCACTACAATACAGTACCCATAGTATTAGAAATTATGTACTATTATCTTAGAGGAACTATCTGTGCTGTCCTTAAAAGGAGCTGTAGCTATCACAATACAGTACCCATAGTATTAGAAATTATGTACTATTATCTTAGAGGAACTATCTGTGCTGTCCTTAAAAGGAGCTGTAGCTATCAATATGTATGTAGTGTGTTTTGAGTTTCTGGTAGAAAAGAAGAAAGAAAATGCAGCAACAGGAAAATTCATTGAAATGCAGCAGTAGAAAGAAAAAGTAGGAAAGTAGAGCGCTCTTCCTCTTACACATAGGAATAACCCAAGTAATTTTTCTGTTTTACTGGGAGCTTGAGAATTGTTTTTGATCTGGACTTTAAAAGCTGGGGTAATGAAGAAACTTCTTAAAAATTTTTTGGTGATCAAAGACTACAACTGATAGATGATCCCAAAGGCTACCTATCAGGGATTACTTGACTGAAGCCTTTTTTTGTCTTGAAGGACAGTCACTTCTGGATGTGCAAGTTGAGTGTTTTGTGCTTCTGCTGCTATAGTAGTGAAGTGAGTGTGTTTGCAGGACTGTGCAACAGTTTGGAATCCTGTGCATTAAATGAACTAATTTTTTATCAAAAATTAGGATTTAAAACTCTGGAAGTGTTTGCCCTCTCTGATTTTTCTTACAATATTTGGATGTGAATTTTCAGGTAGAAACATGGCCAGGCCCTGGTTTTTGTGAAGGCTTCAATTTGCTTTTAAGTAATGTGGTAGGATCATTTATGTTTCTTTTCAGGATGGGTTTCAAGCCTTTGCTTGAGTTTTTTCAGGATTTTTTGCATCTTGTCTTGTGCTTAAAAGTAGAGCTAATATCTAACAAGCAACAACAGCTTGCCAAGCTGAATGTGATATCTTTGAGTAGTACATGGAATTTGAAGTATTGCTTTACCTGGTGAAACTTTGTAGGATGGAGTAATGATCGTTGTTCTTGTGCAGGGCAAGGAATCTGGAAACAGTGGAGCACCAGGCTAAGTTACAACCCTGATGACTAAATAGGTGTAAAAGAATGGCTATATTGTTAACATCTCTTCTAGTTCAAAAAAAAAAGTCTGCTGGTGCACTGCCTTTTACAGTTGGTGATACAGTTGGTGATACAGTTGGTGATACAGTTGGTGATACAGTTGGTGATACAGTTGGTGATACAGTTGGTGATACAGTTGGTGATACAGTTGGTGATACTTAAAATACATAATGCCAAATGGAAAAGCATTTGAATTTGAAGTTTTTATGCGTAGTGTTACAGAATTGAATTGGGCTAGTATAAACAAAGCAGTCTGGCTTACTTGAATTTTAAGTGGCTTTGTTTTATAAGCCTGTAAAATATTTGTGACTATGTTACAAAGTTGAATGGAATGTCTAGTTTTCTTCTCCCAAAGGATTTTGTAAGGCAGTTGTAGCTCAGTGTTCCAGTTAAATTACTATTGATGAGAACAAAGTAGAAGAGTGTCAGGAAGCCATTGGGTTCTAAGGTGGATGGGCACCAGTTTAAGCAAGTAGAGAAAATAATGTCAAGTATGGATGTGTATTTGTTCTGGAGGGGAGTGGAGAGGGAGATACAGAGTTACAAAGTGCTGAAAAGAATGTAAGAGAGAAATAAACAGCAGAGTTATCCTATAGGGCCTTTGAAGATAAACTTTGTCCTTCAAAAAGGACAGAAAGTTAAAAGAAAAACTTAGAGATCAGGAAGACTCTCTCTCTGCCTGAAAGTAATCAGGCTATGAGTACTTTAGTGTTGGAGAGAACTGAAAATGTCAGTGAAATACAATAGAAGTCAAATAATGGAGAAGTAGTGTGAAAAAAACCCACTTTTTAAGATACTAAGCACCCCAAAAACTGGGTGGCAAACCACAACACGCGTGTCCCTACTTATGGGTAGGGAAAATTCAAGCATTGGTACACGTGGAGAAAAGTACCAGTTACAAAGAATGAAAGTGATATAATTGTAGACCCTCAAAATTATTTATTTTTTTTTTTACAAAAAGGCATTTTTTCATCAGATGAGAAAGGCAATGAGAACAAAGAAACACTGAAGTTTAACATAAGGAAAGCAATACATAGGTTGGGAATATGGTCCTAGGACAGGAACCAGGCAGAAAAGGTGAGGGAGTGTTAGTGTGGTTTTTTTTTTCTTTTTTTGCTGCTTTTTATCAAAGATGATGCAGATGAATATACCATAGGTGTATTTTACAATCCTAGTCTTGAAAGATACTTTAGTAGTAGAATCACCAATAATTTGGTTTAGAGTGGTATCTGTATTACTACCAAAACCTAGCAATCAGCAATGGTAAAGATGGCAGTAGTAGGAATTTATAAGTAGGTGTCCTTACCAAAAAGGTGAAATATTTCTCTTACCTAATTGGACATCAGTGTGTATTTTCTCTTCACATATGATACTTTGCTGCTACCTTCATTTTCTTGTTCAGAGAGTATGTATTTTTCTTAAAACAGTGATTAAAATGCAGATTCTAAAGGGACAAATACTATTCTTTGGCCTAGTTAATTGAAAAAGTACCAAAAAAATTTCAAAAACTTTTTTGTGGGTTCTATTGTGGTCCCAAAGTGAAGAAAATTCAATAGCAAGGTAAACAGCAAAAGTAGCGTGAAGGACAGTGCTTTGTAAAGATAGAAAGTCTTTGGACAAGTTTTCATCAGCTCTGTTTGGGAGCAACATTAGTAGGATAGTATAAGGAAGCATTAGTTTGTAAATGGAGCTGCAGTGTCCATGGTTGATAAATGATCAACAGAACAAGTAGTTTAAATATCTTGCTTAGCAGTCGTCTTCTTAGCTAGCCAAAATTTTACCTTTCAAACTCCTGCAGTCTGTGAGCATTACTGAAAAGATGAAAACAGTTCTTGGTGTGTGTTTGCAGCCTACTTAGAAAAAAAACAAACAAAAAACCCCACCCACAACAACAACAAAAAAAACCAAACCTGAAACTGTCTCAAGGTGCATCTAGACAGCGTGTAACCTTGTATGCCTCAGTGCATGTGAAAGGTGAAAGCTGACTTTGTGAAGTAGACATGGGCTCAAGAGGCTGTATTATACCAGCCCAAAGATGGGGGAAAGTTTACTCACTCGAAGAACCCCAAATTTTAAATATGCTTTCCTATTATGCTTTGGGTGATGTTTATCATTGCGTGTCTCATTGTGTCATTAGATCTTCCGGCTTTCCCTCTGGTTCTTTGCATACTTGTTTGGCTTTTAATAACTCCTTAGAGGCCCGTGCCAAAGCAATCATATCAAGCTTTTTCTGAACTATGAGAGGTCTATGCATTTTTAAATTTTTTCTTTGATGAAAAGGATGTCTAATTGTTCAAGCCTTTTGCAACAAACTCTCTTCATTGACTGTACTTGTCTTGGCAGTCTTTTTAACAGTTAATTCATCCTGAAATAAGAGTATGTCACTTCAGGTTCAGCACTACAAGTTAGATGCAAACAACTCTAAAAGGATGTGTGAATGCTGAATAACCAGTCATCTCCCTAGAGCATGCATGTGACCTGGCACAGATTCAGGAGCTGCTGCCATCTCTATTCAGAGCCTTGAGCAGATTAAGTTCAAGAATGCTTCCTTCAAGCCCTGCTTGTCAAAGACTTATATGAACTGCACACAGTTCAAATATTTGGCTTCCGTTTAATGATAGGAAATGCATGATTGTAAATGTGGTAGCTTATTATTCAAATGTCTTTGACTTGAGTGAGTTCAGACTTCTGCAGATTTGCTGTTTACTCTGCCAAATAATAAGCATTGAGATTTAGATTATTTTATTATACGTTTTTTAAATTATCCTTGTGTCTTTACTTGTGACATAGATTTCAGTTTCTCTAGATGGTTCCGTTTTGAGAAGCAAATGATTTAAGCGCGTGGTACTGTTTTGGGGTTTGGTTTTGTTTTAAAAGCACACGTTCAACTTTATTCTTGGGTTGCAACAGGTAATAAATGTGCATTTAACTGGTGCAGTATTGATCAATGTAGATTGCATACTTTGTTATAGGTAAAACTAGCTCTTTATCTTCATCTGTATTCAGTATCTTCATCTTATCCAGTATTTATGCTTTATTTACATTAACATGTAACACATAACGTGGTATGGAGGTGGAATAAAACCCAATTGTGCTGAAGACCAGATGTTGAAACTACTGAGTTGTGGGGAGGGAGGAAGGACCTCAGGCTAGTCTGGTCCCATCAACTGAATGTCTGTTAGCAGTTAGTAGAGTAAATGCACTCATCTTCTGGTTTGGTTTCATCCAAAGTGAGTCCTGTTATACCATCCTAAGACTATTCAGTGCTGCAAACCAGAAGGTAGTAAATGAAAACCATCAGAAGATGAGCAAAAAGGATTGTTTCAAAAGCACTTTCCTAATCCCAGCTAAAATGCCGATTTAGAGGCCTCCCCCCTTCCTGGTTTAAAGCAGGCTGAAGAAAACACTAAGCATCACATGGTTGTGTTCTGCAAGGAAAAGGGAAGGCATTTGTAACTTGTTTTCCTGTAAACTGATGAGGTGGTGTTGCTGTTTTCATTGTTATGTGATAGACCAGGTATTGTACCAGTTCAAAAATAATGTTAAACTGTGATACACAGAAAAGGACTTTTAATCTTTATAGGCACCTTTGCTTTCGGGGCTCCCCCACACACACACCCCACCAAAGATTACTTGTTGAAGTGATTCTGAGGAAGAGAGCACAGTAGTTTTTAAGGGTATGGTCACTTCATCAAGTAGAGGCAATGTCTTTCTCATCAGCTTCCTCATTGTTCTAGTGCAAATTTATAGACATATGAATGCACACTGCAAAATTCTATAGATTCTTCCACAGAAACAGCAGTTCCACAGCCTCCTTTAGAAGCAAAACCTAAGGCCAAATGCTGTCATGGCCAATTAGTCATTACAGTACTCTGTGGAAAGGATTTAGTGAAGTCTTCAGACCAGGCTGCTTTAATCAGAGAAGTTTAAAGAAAAATCTGCCTTTCCAATAGTCAGTACAAAATATTAATTTTTTTGACAAGCACAGAGTGTGGCTTTTCTTAGTTTATGAGAGAATATTTAATCTCTATACATGTCAGACTGATGTTGTCGGGCATAATACTGTAAGAGTAAAGTTTCTTAAAATGTGTATGCTGCTTCAAGTATGGAGGGAAAGCTAACACCTATAGACAGTTTTTTAAAGGTTAAACCTTTTTGTTTCAAATATATTCTTTAAATATATGTGTTCATGCAGTTTATGAACCAGATTTCTCTCAGAAAATAAGGAATCCACTTAAATTTCACGCAACAGAGAAGGACAAAGGGGTTCACAAACGGTGCTAATTTCAGTCTTGTGGTATATTTTTTTGTGCCCAATGCCAGCCACAGCTGTGTTTTTCGTTTGCCACCTTGCAAGATACCATATTTCTAACAAGCGTTTTAGTTCTTAGAAATGGGAGATTACATCACTGTCCTGTCATTCACACACTTCATTGCTAGGCAACACTGAATGTAATTCCATTGTTCAGTGACACTACTTTGAGTCTTTGCTTTGTGTACAGAAATTGTATGTCTGCGTTTTGCCATGTTGTACCCAACATGGCAGGATTTATATAGTGGGATTAGCATTTCAACATCCTTTGTGCAAAGGGGCAATTTTGTAATAGCTTGTTTGCTTCAGATTTTCTTGTCTGGAGAAGATGTTTTGCTGTTGGTCTTTGACTGTTACTGAGGTTTCAGCTTCACTACAGTTCTGTCTACCTAGCACCTTCTATTGGATGAATGTGAGCCTCCTGGATGCTTTTAAGATTCCTGCGAAGTACACACTTACCTTCACTGCAGAAAGAGAGGCAGAGAGATGAAATATATTGCTCAAATCCACACAGAACTGATGATACTTTTGAGCTGGCTCTTAATACCTTTCTCTTTAACATAATGTTTCTATAACAAAGTGCTGCTGGGGATATTCCATATGTAAAGTATTATTCTAGTAGTGTTTATGCAGTCTTGTTTTATAGGAAATAGTTGCAGTAATATTGCAGCACATCTAGCACATAGTGGCAAACAGGGCTGAAATACTAGGTACCAGTCTTCTTATGGCTTGTCTTGTTCTGTGCCACACTGAACTGCCCAGGGAAGCTGTGGAATCTCCATCCTTAGATTTTCAAGACTTTGGACAAAGCCTTGAGCAACCTGGTCTGAATTCATTGTTGACCCTGCTTTGGGCAGGACGTTGGACTAAATGATCTCCTGAGGTTCCTCCTGGCCTGAATTGATTCTTTGATTCTACAGTAGCATGACCCAGTCTTGTAGTGTTGTAGCTACTGCAACTAGCTATATGTGTGTCTGTCTGCCGTCCTCTTCACAGTGCAGGGGTAGTTACAAGGCCACTGAGTGGGAAAGGAGGGTTGGAGGCAGCCTGCAGTGTTCCTCCTCAGTTCAGAGCTAAGTGTGTAATATTCCAGTTGTGTGAACTCTTGTGTCCAGGGTATGGATTGGGTTGTAATGGGGACACTATCCTTTACAGCAAAATGAAATTCCTCAGATCATAGCTTAGTCGTTGCATCTTCTGAGTGGATTGTTTTAGCTTAGCCTTGTATTGTCATGAAATATTCAAATTATGTTGTCCATAACTGCAAATCAATTGAATATAAATTTTTCATTTTCATATATAGCAGGATTGTTTCATTCTGCAGCTTCTGCAGTTACGGAAGATGTTTGTAAAGCAAAAATTGATGAGGCCCTTTTATTTTGAAATAAATGTATGTTAGGTGGCTCCTCAAGCAACAGCTGTCCTTCACTAGGTTTGCTCAGCTTAAAGTTGATGAAGGTATTGATGTGTTGGGATCCCTGTAACTGTAAGGGAGGAAAGGTCATACCAGATTGATTTAAGTGCTTTGTCTTAGTGTTCTAAATCTGTGTAGTGGCAGAACCATCCTACAGGTCTTATTTGCAGTAACTTTAAGTGATATTTTGTTTGTTTAATAAAGACCATTTTGTACAATGATCCTTCTGAGAACATCTTTTTAAAACTGGAAAGTTTTGTAGTATGTGTCTTTAGGTATTTGGTTCTGTCTTTTAATGATTGGTGTGTTATATTTGTTCCCACCTGCTTTATTGGTTAGAAACAGGTTTTCAAGTGCTGTGAATGCTTCAGAAAGGCAGCTGTTTCTAGCAGTTCATCTTTCCGTAGCAGACGTTGAAGTATGCAATGTGTGTCTGTGTTCTGTTCTAACATTAAATCATAGGTAGTAATCAGCAAAATGGAAGAATAAGTAGTAGGTAAATAATGGCAGAGAACTGCATACATGTTCTGAAAAGCTGTTGAATAGCAAATAACTTGCTGCTTGGATGGGCTGGAATCCTGTTCTCAAAAGTATGAGACTGTGAATGTTAGACTATGTAGAAAGCGTAGTTCACGGCATGGGAAGGAAGCGTTTGAGAACAGGGAGCAAGATTTTCATGTTCAGAGCATGATTACCCTCATTTCTTGACTACATGGCTCAGAAGATTTCCATAGTATAGTCAAAAATAAACCTGCCTAGATTAAATGTAGTTTGAAAACTACTGCCTGACTTCCATTTGAGATGTTCCCAATAAACGTATCTTGTAACCTAGCAAAGATGTCTAAATTTAAAAACTAATTTCTGAGGAAGATTACTTTATGGTGTTTGATAAAGTCATTGTTGCAAAGTAGCTTTGCTGAAAGGAGAGTTTGGTGTTCAAAGAAACTTACCACATTATTGTGTCTATTGTAGGCAGCAGCAGGCATACTGTCCTACGTGGGAGCCTATGTGTTCATCACATATGATGACTATGATCACTTCTTTGAAGACGTCTACACACTAATTCCAGCAGTTGTTATCATAGCTGTGGGAACACTTCTTTTTATCATTGGACTTATTGGGTGCTGTGCCACAATTCGAGAAAGTCGCTGTGGACTCGCTGCGGTAAGCTCCAGAGTTGTTATAAGATGGTGTTTGCCTGTTGTATATTTGGCTGCCTTCACTTTTAATATAGACTTCTAAAATTTTCTTAAAGTTTGTTCTAATCTTATTTTACGGCCTTAAATGTTTTCCCCTTATATTTTGTTATGAACATCTTATTTCAATTTTCTGTTCTGAGTAATGGTGTTAAATTAGCCAGTTCTGGCAGTAGAAGGCTCCTCAGTTCTACCTTTTTTTAGAACTGTGGTCATCTCATTAAAAAAATGTAAAACCGTCTGATTAAGTCATAACAGTTTTTAAATCTCACTTTTATCTCTTCTGATTGAAAAGCTGAAATTGGACAGAGAAAGGTGATCCAGGGGCCTTCTTGTTTTAAGTATCTTGCATCAAGGTTAACTGAGGGTTGTTACGATGCCTAAATATTTTTCGTTATGGCTTAATTTGGACACTGTTTGCAATATTTTATGCCGTGTGTGTCCAAGCATTTTAACTGTAATTTCAACTTGAGAATTAGGTAGGAGAGAAGAGAGGCCAGTATTTAAACTGTCCCCACAGGGTGGTTTTTTTTTTTGTTTTTTATTGGATGCTGTGTAGACTTTTAACAGTTTATTTTAAAAGTGCTCTTAAATATACCAAGACAAATGCATAGCTTGCTGTCTCTGTCAGTTGTTACAGAGCTTAATGTGAAGAAACATTCCCTTAGTCTATTTACCACTCTTAGTAACAGCCTGGGTAGCTTCTTTGGTGTGATGTTCCTATTTATCTAACAGTAAGAAGACTGAAAGAAACACTTGATTAAAGCACTCCAGTGTGGTGTTTTCGGTCCTAATGATCAGCGCTTGCCTGGCTGGGCAGCTTCTTGGTGAAGCAATGAACACTAAAGTTTCTTGAATTAACTTAATTCTGGGCTCATTTGGTCAACTTAATTGCCTGCTTTAGGTTATCTGTTAAATCAAAACCTTACCTGAAAAATTACTTTAAATAGCCAAGTGTATATGGAGACTATCAGAAAGTAAATGGGTAAAACTATTTGCACAAACATTCTTGATTATATTTTACAGTTTGTGATCATCCTGCTCTTGGTTTTTATCACTGAAGTTGGGGGGGTGGTTCTTGGATACATCTACAGAGCAAAGGTAATAACTTCTCAATTTCAGTAAATGTTTTATTGTGAACTGTGACCAAAATTAAGAGGTGTAGTCTTTATTGTATTTGATTCTGTTAACGGGTATTTGTTAAGGGAGTAAAACCAAACCTCTATGTGGGTTAATTTGCAATATTAATGTCTTAAAATTTAGAAGATCAATATTCTCCAAAGCAAAGCAGAAAGTTTACCCGGAGGCAAAAAACTAGCTGGAATATATCATTAACAGTTGAACAGTAGAGGGGAGTTGTGGTAACTGGTATGTTTTCATTTTCCAGATGGTCTTCTAATTTATTTATGCTTTGACTTTGCAAGTCATTTAGGATGCACAATATTTGAACATAGGGCATATTGTTTTGATATGCAATAACTTAAATGTGGTCTTGTGTTTTGGTATACAAACTAAGGCTGCATAATAATAAAATCTAATAGAGTGAATGTGTTAATGTATACTGTCTAGCTTTATACAGGTTGTTGACAAGGGTTATGGCTAAAGAAATTGTGACTTTTCCCACTGTTTGTTTAATGGAAGTTAAGAAACAGGATTTCTAGTGTCTTGGCAGTGCACTGAGAAGATCATTTGGGACTCTGAAGCTTGTAGTGGAAGTAGTCCTTAGAAGCAACTGAGAATCAGTACAATTCCTGGAGAATGGGAAACGTTGAGTTCTTATATGTTAACTTGAACAGTTGCCTTCTGCTCCAGTAGTTGCAGAGGCATAGTGTATTACAGTGTAGTTATTCGGGAATTACCGTGGATCTGACCTGGAGTAAGTTGTGCTCATCTTGTGCTCTTCTGTGTTCCAGTCTTAAAATGACTTGCTCTTTTCCAGTTAACAGCATTCAGAGCAGATAAAAGCAGATGCATAGATCTTTTGTCCCTAGCCCATCTGAAATTACACACTTGAAACACTTGAAAACTGGATTGGTCCCAGCTACATGTTCCTGTTGCCTCTCATTTTTCTCTTGCTACCATACAGTTTCACAGCTGTAGGTAATGCATGGTCAGAGCTTGGGGGAAGAGGGAAGGTAGTCTCTTTTTGGTGGCAGCATGGTCCTATGTTAAGCCATTTGTGGGGGTCAGTATTTGAAAACTGAATCTTAAATCTTTTGAAAGGACAGACAGGTGGTGTTAGTAGAAATGGTGGGTTTCTACTACCGTGCAGTACTTAGCATCTCAAACTATTGTTTTCAAGTGCAACAAGAGTGTCAGAAAAAACTTAAATTTATTATCAGTGAACTAGGAGGTGAAATCTGAAGGCCGCTCTGTGCTTTGCTAACTTTGTTCTGTTGTTTCTGACATGGCATGTATAGATCTGTGGGTTTTTTTGTTTTTGCTTTTTTAAAAAAAAAGAAACGTGAATCATGTTAGAATTACTTTAGTGTTAACTGTACAAACTTCCAAACACAGCTTTGCCATGACTTCAGTCTTTTTTATTTGTTTCTTTTTTATTTGTTTTATTTTTATTATTCATCAAAACTGTTTGTACCAAGTGAGACCAAATACAATGTCTCAAGAAAGTGGCATTGTGCCCTTTTAAGATACAATGACTGGTCTTAAAATCAGTTAGCTTTCCAACATGCCTTTGTAAACCTGCATGAGTATGTCTGATTCAGACTCTTCCTTCAAAACAGTGCGAAGCATGCCTAGGTCATATTGTGATAGACTGACCTGCTGCAGAATCTGCTGGCATTGGTCCTTATCAGTAAAAGTAAGGCTTTTTGTAAATGGCAGTAGGGATTGAACAGGCTGTCAGTTGATTGAGGACTTTTTTTTCCCCTGGGTGGAGTAGTTCACTGTTGTCATTTTTCATAAAACCTACCAGTAAGCTAGAGCTCATGACTTCTGTTTGCGTTGCTTATAATTTGCATGGCTTTCAGGCGTAATGTTGCCCTAATTGAACCATAAACCAAATGATGTACAAGCAAGCACTGAAATAAATGATTTAAAAATCTATATGACAAATTGAACAGCTGTTTTGTTACATGAATCAGAGTTGTAAATCACATCAGTTAAATCATCAAACAATTGATTTTAAAGTAGTCCAACAAGCTGCCTGTGCAGGCTAAATTGACTTTCATTCATACTTGTCTTGATACAGATTTACTTGTCAAGTTAACCAGGTTTCTTGGGTGGTGGGGAATGAAGCTTGTGCTATCGCTGCAGAAAATGCTTCGCTTAAAGCATTTAAGGGAATGAGGTGTTGGCAAGGCCATCCTACTGTAACTTGCAAATCTAAAGAATATGCATGCTTAGTTAAAGTTTCTGTGGATTTAAATAACACTTTACAGTGAAACATATTACTGAAAAGGTTCTAGTAAGATTTTTCTCCAAAATGGGCATTATAAGGTGCCTTTTGGGGGTTGAGTGATGATTCTTGGGTGACATCCATTTCTAACACATGTACTTGACAGCATCTTTAGCAGCTTGACTCATCTGCAGCAGCTTTAGGAGCTATTCCAGTAGCTGTTGCTATGTACAATGTACTGCCATCAGCATTTCTCAGGAAGTGTGGGGGGACTGGGACTGAAGAGAGCTTGGTCACTGGAGTGTAGAATAGTCAGCCAAAAGACCTCATCTTTGAGAATTTACCTATGCTTCAATCAGAATGGGAAGAGCAGGTGGTATGACTTACTCATATCCTTGTTGTCCTAAATGGAATGGGTTAGCCCAGATGGTTATACTGGGTTTGGTTTGGAAGTTTGAAAGGAGTAGGAGGAAGTGGAAAGGTGAATGCATGCTGTTATGGAGAGCCCTTACATGGAATACCTGCCACAGTGTCATAATAAAGGCGATTTCCTTTCTGAGATACATTGCAAAGCTACTTTGTCTAAAATCTTGTGGAAGATAGCTGCTTGATTTTTTTCTTGTCCATTAGCTGCAAGCTAGCAATGTCTTTGCAAGAATCAAGTTAGAATTTTAAGAAGCTGTACCACCAAAGTATGCTGCTTTCAGATGATAGGGGGTTACCTTGGTTTCCTGAATTGCTATAATTGGAAGTGAAATTATTTTACCTAGACCTGTACTACTTCTGTTTGTGTGCTAATACAGATGCTTTCCTAATACTTCCCAGGTGGAGGATGAAGTTGATCACAGCATTTGGAAAGTGTACAATGGATACAATGGGACAAATCCTGATGCAGCCAGTCGTGCTATTGACTATGTACAGAGGCAGGTGAGACTGCGAAGCACATGGGAACTTTCCGGTCCTTTCTGTCCTTAAAACACAGATGCTGCATTGCTCTGCTACTTGTGTAGCATATCCTCCTCCAGTCTGACAAATCTGGGAAACAGATGATTGGTCAATAAGTAGTTTAACTTGATTGGAATTAGAATTATGACATTGTTGATGGGGAGATGCATTTTGTGTAAATGGCTATCTGTCAATCAGTGTTTGAATTTAAATATTTTGTACTTAAGTATTTTTCTGTAATGGAACATTGCAGATTGTTCTCATGTCTGCACAGATTTATGTAGAATGTGCTGGGGCTGGGGGCTAAGTGTTCTTGATTCTAGCTGAAAGCTAGTGTCACAAGCTTCTGGAGTTGAGGCTAAAAACCCATCAGACTTAAGGAAGATTCAGGAGATTTCAACATTCTTACAATTGCATCAATTTAAAAAGTTGTCTAATATTTACATATTAAATGTCTAATGCATTTAAGTTGGTCATACTACTAATTAATACCTTGCTTAAAATCCCTTCTGAAAGGGAAGAAGGACGAGAAGCTGGTAAATTGGCACTTAGGGCAGTACCTCCATTTGAGGCTGCACTGTACACAAGAAAACTCCAAGGACTGCAATAGAGTGTGAGCTCTCAGCAGAAGGGAACTGTATTTATTTTTAATTGATTCATTCCTGAGGGCTTTCTACATGGCCACGTAGACATGTGACTATATAAAATGAACTTTAATTTTGCACCGCAGTTCTGTGAGAAGAGCAGATGCTCGTTCATGCCAGAACTTTACGTGCAGAAAACAAAGGGTTTTTTCAAGCATGTGTAGTAAGCTTTAAGGATAGAACTGTTCTAAGCCAAAAATAAAGTTTTTGTCTTGTCTGGGAGGCCTGAGGGAAAAGTGGGTTGTCAAATGTTCCCCAAGAACTGGAATTTCAAGTCTGTATTTTGTAAGGAGTATCTTAAATGATTTAAGGCTATAGGCCCCTTTACAATACATTCAGTCTATGATTTGCATAAGTAACTGTCAAATAATTTGTGCTACTCAAGTAACAAAGGTAGCCTAATCTTAATATGCTTGTGTTCTTGGTGTTACAATTAGAATTGCTGTCTCATTCCACTTCTTGACTGATAAACACATTGGCTCTTTACCTGTGTGTTTTTTCAGCTGCGCTGCTGTGGGATCCATAACTATTCAGACTGGGAGAATACGGTCTGGTTCAAACAAACTAAAAATAACAGCGTGCCACTTAGCTGTTGCAAAGCAGCCTTCAGCAATTGTACTGGCAGTTTGACCCGCCCGATGGACCTTTATTCTGAGGTAAGACAGCCAAAGTATGAACTTAAGTAGCCATATGCTTTTGATGACAATCGTTTAATTTTCTTTTTAGTGGGAGCATGGAGTCTTGGGTGTATTTGCTTTAACAGGAAATAAACATGGTTTCTAGAGGAAAAAAAAAGTTCTCCTTTTTCATCTGTGATATACTAAGTAATGACTTTTCTTAGTGTTTGGATTATCTTTCTGCCCTGTTTGGTGCTTTTGTTTTGTTTTGGGTTTTTTTTGGTGTGCCTAAATGTGGTTGCTGGATGGATATATAAGAAGTCTGCTTGTTTCAGGGGTGTGAGGCTCTGGTTGTAAAGAAGCTTCAAGAGATCATGATGTACGTCATCTGGGCAGCACTAGCATTTGCTGCTATTCAGGTAAGAGAATATTCTTTAGCTGTAAACTTTTTCTCAAATGAAATTCTAAACTGCTGTCCAGGTTATTACAGGTATGCACAAGATGATGACAGCTTTAGTCCAAGCTTGGTTTGAGGGGTAAATGAACATCAGTCAAAAGGATCTAAACACTTGAACAGAGAACTTCTCAACCATGCATGGTCTAAAAACTACTGCGATGTGGATGTATATTGTGTTAGATTTGAAGATAGCTGAACAGTCATTGTTACATGCAGTAATCTGCTAGAATGGAAATGGTAAATTATTTATTGAAAACTAATTATCTAAGTATTAAGTATCATGAACGTGCTCTGATGGCATTTAACACTTGAAGAATTTGCATAGTATTTAATTTCCAGCTTTAAAACAGATTGCTCATACTTCATGCCATTTTAGAGATACATCAGCTTAACTGTGCTTCATGGTATACAAGTCATGTCAAGACCACCTGGGAGATACCCCAGAGTTTTTGGTAGCATACTCTGCACTTGTTCAACTGAACTTTGCATTGTCTTGAAGATTTCTTCGTTTCTGGACTTAAGCAAAAAAAAAGGTTCTAAACTGGAGACCCCGCCTACTTAAAATTGAGCACAGGCTGTCTCCCACATGAACCTTAATTGTTAGTTACCCTGGTCATAAAAAGTAACTGAGGAAATAGACTAATGTGTGTCTTAGTATTTATTTAGATTTTTTAAAAAGACTGAGACTGTATTTTAAACATATCTGTAAAATAGGAATTTTGAATGCTCATCAATTTGGCAGGCTTAGTACATTAACCACATAATTTTCAGACTGTGCCAATGTTTCGGCCTCTGAGAAATGTAGTACATATGCTGAGTCCCCAGAGACTTGAAAACTAACTTCAAAGTTACTTTCGTGCCCTTAATAGTATTTGAATTCAGAAAACGTTGTACCCGTTGAGTCAGGCTGTTTAGGCACTTTTGTTTTCAAAAGCAGCTTCTGAACTGGATTGTATGTTTGAAGGTAAATAATCATTTGCAAACAGTCCTGTGAAAATATGGTTAAATTGCTATTTCAATGCTACAAGGATACAGTCATAGGTAACACTGTATACAGTAATATTGTTGAAATGTCCAGAACCAGATTACTTCAGCTATGGAACTTCAAATTTGGTGAGATCTGTACTCAGTCTTCTAAAGGAAGGTATTTTTTTTTTTATTGCCATTCTTAAAACTTTAACTATTAAAGCAATATTTAGTCTGCTTGAACACTGAAATATATTTGTGTAATGTAAATCAATGTATTTACCACAACCATGGTTACTGTGGCAGATTTTTTATGTAGGGAAAAAATGTGTATTATGAGGCTGGGTGAGGCATCATTCCTAGTTATGGAGTTTACAGATTAATGGGTCCACCCCAAAATGTAGCAGAGTTATAATCCTCTCTTGGGCCAAAATTTCTGACACGTGCTTGCAATGGAAATGTGGCTGCTTGCATCCTCCTGTTGTTCCTGACTCATCAATTCTAGGCAAGCATGTTAGTTGTATCCCTTCTGCAGCGGGTGCCCTTTGATTTATCTCCACATGTCAGTAAGCAAGCTAGTGGCAGAAAGTACATATTGTATAAACAGTTTGCTAGTGCTGCAGTATAGCATTTTGAAATCTTTTTGCTTAAAGTTAAAACAAGGTTTGTGATACCTGTTTAGAAAATTAATAGAATAAAGATAAATATGGAATACAGGGTGTTGGGGATACCCTTGAAGTTCCAGTCTAGCAATATTCACTGAGTGGTAATCACACTTAAGTCTATCAGAGGTTATATTCTTGCATCTTTGCTCCACAGTTGAAATGGTTGTAAATTCACGTGTATTAAAAAGACATTAATTTTGCTGAAGCTGATACTAAACAGTATTCAAACTGTTATGTCTTAAGTTGCAGGAGAGACATAAGTTGTGACATCCTCTTATTTGTAATACAGAATTTAAGTATGTACTTGGCCTGATTCTCTGCAAAATAGTCTGTGGGCTAATTGAAATGGAGGTAAGAATGTAAACTTCAGCAAATGACCTGTAACCTAGGTCATGTCCTGTAAACTTAGAGAAGTAATTATGTTTTTCTTACCTTTTGGTGAATTTTATGACCTTCCCTCTACTCACTGCATAGAGTCTGCTCTGAACTGATTGTTACTTTGTATGTTATGCAATAAGGCTGTCTGAAGTTCATTACCTCTAATAGCTTACATCCAACAAATTTAGCCTTCAGTACTTTCTTGAAAATGAAAAGACTAAGAGGAGAATTTTTTGGAAGGCTTGGAATTTGTTCAAAGCTTAGTCTTTTCTGCATATAAGTGATGTTTGGTATGTTCATGTTTCAGTTACCATGGGGATCTTCGAGTGTGCAATAATTCCCTGGTCTCAACCACAGTGACAGCACAGAACTACTAACAAATAGGAGGCAAACTGTAGGGAGCAAAGGCATTGCAGTGCAGTAGAAGTGCCTTGATTAGCTGCAGAGCTCATTCTTAAGGATAGCTTTTGTAGTTAGGGATCATGTACGAGATACTGAGCTTGGCATATATATACAGCCAGTGAGCTTTTTTGTACAAAAAAAACCCAAACAGGTTTGGTGAAAGCAAATTGAAGATAGTTACAGCTAGCAGGCAAATTTTTTAAAAAAAGAACACACAAAACACACAAAAATCCCCAAACCAAAAAAAAACCCCACACCAAAAAAACCCAAACAAAACCTTCTGACTGTGGGAGATGTGTCTAAACTTTTCTGAAAGTTGAAGAAGAGGCAGATGCATGGATCCTTTCTCAGCACAGACTTCTAAAATATTTTTGATCACAATGTTAAGTAGCAACTGAAGAGAAACGGAATCAAATGCCTTAGAAAAAGTTTTAGAGGTATTAGCATATTTTAAAAAAGACATACTAAAGAATTTCTGTAGAGAAAGTTGAAGTACGAGGATTGCTTCTGTGTTTACAGTGAATTCTAGGAATATGCGTGCTGGCCTCCTAAAGGGTATAAATGGTTTAAATAGTAACTCAAAAGTTGATTACATGAGTTCTTACTATGGCACCTGATTGTTTCTGATTTCACACAACTCTGTATAAATTGAATGTCTTGAGTGAGTCATTGGCCAGGATTATCTTTGTGTGAATAACTGTAAATGTGATGGAACTACTTTTATTTATTTGAAATACGTGGCTGGAATGAATGATAACAAATGACTAATGGAGGTGTTTTTCTGCAGCACACCTTTCCTTTTATCCTTGTTTTGAACAGGTAAAAAGATGAAGTTTCTGTACTTGGAGGCTACAAGCCTTCTTCAGAGTTCTATAGCCACTGGCACCTACCATAAACACTCCATCTCACAAGTCTAACTTAAGGGGTTTTTTTAATTGTGGGTATTATCTCCTCACTTAGAAGGGCTCTGGCCATGAAGATTCGTTCTGTCATGTAACTCTGTTTTTCTCTTACTCTGACATGAGTATAACGTATACTTGGGAGTTAATCTGTGAACTGAAACCACACAACTACTGATGGAAAGTGAAGAAAAGTGCTGTTTTTACCCACAGCCTGAACTGCAATACTCTAGATTACTCTCCATATGGTTTTTTGAACCTGAGCTGGTTTCTGCTATAGATCCAAAGCATATAATGCACTCCAAAGAATATTAACCTTTACAGCTTATTCCTTTCCAGGAAATTAAAAGCTTATATTAGAATTTCATCATGCCTCTTTTTTGATCACTGCTTATTTAGACTTAAGATTTTTAAAACATTCTCTCTTCAGTCTTTCACTAGACTTGAGTACTATGTTGCATGTACTATCATTTAGTTTTTAAACTTGTCACATATGTGATGCTTAAATCAGACTTTATTAAAAAAAGTGAGTAATTCTCCTTTTGTCCCAGTGCTGTGTTTTCACTGGGTTTTTGCTGTATCAGTGAAGAAGCTTTATATGTGGTTGTCTGCTCACCCATTTCATTCTTGTTTGCTTTCTGTTCAAGGGATTTTTTGGAGTGATTTTTTTTTTTTTTTTGTAAATAAGTTTCTAAAAAACAAACCTTATGGGTGATGCTTTATAATCCAGAGCTATGACAGGAGCCTCGTGAAATATTTGCATCTTTGAATAAACTTCTATGCATATGACCAAATGAATACAATCTCTTACTGTACTAGAAGCTATTGCCAATTCCTGTAGACCATAGAACACAACACTATACCTGATCTTTTTGAGTAGGTGCAGTCTTATTCTACCTTCAGTAAACATGCAACTTCTGTAAGATATCATACTCTACATCCCTGATCACATTTCTGATTTAAGTCTTGTAAATGTATACGAGGCGATCAAACCTTAAAATCCTGGCAAGCTTGCCGGCACGCTCATGATACTGTGAATTTTAACAGCAGGAAAATGTCTAAAAGTGAGTAATTCACATTGGACTTAAGCTTTCTAATATCACATGTTAACAGAGATTGAGCACTTGAAAGAGATTTAAACGGTGAAGTGAGTTCATAAAACTCCTAAAGTTTTGCTCTTTTTCATCATGGCAATTAGAAGCTAATGCATTTGAATATCACTTTGATTTCTCATACTAGATACAGTATCTAAATCTATCTTTCATAAATTAGTAATTTCTTCCATCTGAGTTCTTGAGGCAGAATACAAGTGGCTGACCGAAAAAACTTTAGTTAAAGATGTCCAAGACAATCTTGCAAGAAAATAAGGCTGGAGTTCATGGCTCTTGCTTTTTGCAGCGGGAAATGAAGCTTCGTCAGGAACAATGCATTTGTTGCCATTTACCTTATGGACAATTACAGTCTTGCGAAGCATGCTGACAATTTCTGTGCTGAGGTTAAATCTCTTGAAGTGCCTTCTTTGTACTCAGCTTGTTTTCTTTTTCTTTTTCTCCATAGCTTCTGGGCATGTTGTGTGCCTGTGTAGTACTATGTAGGAGGAGCCGGGATCCTGCGTACGAACTTCTCATCACTGGCGGAACCTACGCCTAGAGGAGAATGCAAACACTCAGTTCAATCTTATCTCACTTATGTGGAAGGTGAATGGGCCAGGTCTACTGCGATAACTTTCTTGCCCTAAGCTTAGTCAAAGCACACCTTTCACAGATGCGGACAGATGTATAGTACACTGGTGATGGGCAAAACAGCTTTACACACACCTGTGACTTTCACTGTTATAGCCAGCTATTCATGTATCTAAATGTTTTAGTATACTAGTAAACTTTCTAATTTCAGAACCATTTGCAAGTTAAGTGTAATTTGGTTGATATGAAAGTCAAAGGATGTGTGCCTACTTTGGTAGATTACCTCTAAGCATTAACTGGCTGATTCTGGCATATAGAGGATGTCTTAAACCTTCACTACATGGAACTTGTTTGGCCAAAGTTGTACAAAGGAAGCCAGCTGTATTTAATTTGAGAAAAAAATATTTTAATCTTGCCCCTCACCAGTGTCACTTTTTAAAAAACACTTAAGTCCAGTACACTTCATGTATAAAATTGTAAAAAAAAAAAAAAATAAAAAAAAAATAACCCACAAAATTTTAGGATGACATGACTGCGGTTTTGACCTTCATAGATCAAATCTTTCAGACATTAGTGGTTTAAAATACAAGCTGGCTTTTCAGGAGTATAATGTATGCACTACTGTTCTATAATGAAATATTTCATTTTTCTATGAAGAGCGGTTTTATGTGTTGAGTGAACTGTTACACAGTAGATCTTAAATTGGTTTGGAAACAATGTAGCCATGTAGAGTAGCAAAGTAGTATGTGAAAGTGATCTCAACTGTAAATAGTAAACCTGATTAAATAAGTCTCTGTATATCCTCCCTATAAAGATGTCTTGTTTTCTGTTTAAGATGCCAGTGTATCTGTTCAAATGGAGTCCTGGTCTTGTAGAAGCATAAGCTTTAGTATGAAAGCACCTGTTTTAATTGGCTTCACTTAAATAGGTCTATATTTAAGGTTTGGTGGAAGATTGATTGTATCATATTTGTTCTTTTTATTTGAAACAATACTAGAGAAACACGGCACAACAAACTTGGTTGACCTTTGTGGAAGGTTAACATCTTGTGAATACAATAAAGGAAGAAGCTGTCTCTCAACAGCGGGGGATGAATAGCTGTACTATAACTGCTGTATGTTAATTATGCATTAATGTGAGTTTGTAGTAGAGATGACTTGACAGTATAGCACCAAGTACTTGCTTGTAGATAAGGGAAGTGTCTGCTTGCTTTAGAAAATGCAGAGAATTCATGCTGGAATGTGGAAACTTTTTTTGAATCTACGCAATAAATATTTTGCAGCTTTTTTTGGCATAAACGACAATCTAAACAAAGCCCAACTGAACTTCTAACAGTTGTGAATTAGTTGTTTCTAGGAACCAGTGGCCTTCTTGCATTGCATCATTTGCCAGTAGTTCTTGGATGTGTGGATAGGGTTATGGTGGTGTGTTTCTAAAAAATAAATAAACACACCAAAAAACCCAAACACACAAACTTGCAAGGGTCTAATACATTTTGTATGACTCACTGAAGGTGGGAACAAAGGGTATCCCCTTAGTAGTCAGACATGAATACAATGGTAGTATAAGCTGACTGGTTTTACTTCTTACAGTCTTTGAATGATCCTGTATTGTAAATATGCTTGGGTTGCTGTGGGGATTGAGGTAATACTGATTTCTGCCACCATACCTTCTGTCATCACTTCCAGTTATGTAGACCTTCTGAATTCTGAAGGTGATAGAAGCCAGTCAGCTTACATATTTGTTATTGGTTCAGTATAGTTTAGCTTGGTTAATGTTGAATATTGCCATAGTACTAAAAGCTTTGGATTGCCTATAAATCTGTTTTACTCTAGAATTCCAGAACTGCAGACTGGTCTGGCAGGTTTCTGAAATTCAGTGTTTGGTCCCAGTATAACTCTGGAGAAGAGTTTCTTAATCTTGAGTACTGTAGAAAAGGAGGCAGTTTGATATTAAAGGCAGATGACAAATGTGAGGCTTATCTAGCTGTAGTTCATATATCTGTGTCCTGTTAAAAGCTTTAAACAATGAAAGCAAAACAGATTGTTCTGCTTGTCAAGGGGATGCTGTTACTGTGCATTATATATAGTCAAAATGCAGGTGTAGTTTGTTGCACCCATTCATGGAAGCACTGTTCAGTGTACCTATTTCAATCGAAATTGTGGCTTATTTGGCATTTAACTGCCTGTAGTAGAACAGCACTGTATTTGGCTAAACATACAGAGAGAACTTACTCTGTAAACATATTAAAACACTAGTATTAAAGTGTGTCTTGACATGCTGAGCTTCTTGCTGTCCATGTGAGGAATATTTCTTGCTTTTTAGCCAAAGACCCTTGAATTCTCCTAGAACTAAAGTATATGCATTTCCAAAAGCCTGTTTTGTCTGAGAAGTGCTTCTTGACTTGTCTTCTGGCTGAATTCCCATGTATGCTGGATCCGGGCTGCCTGCTGCTGTTAATAAAACTCTGCTTTTAGCAATCTGTTAATGCGCTAAGAAAAATGACAGTAGAAGACTAGATTTCTGTCCTGTGGGTGAGTGCTATTGCAAACTGTTTCTCTTTAGCGAGCTGGTAAAGCCATATGCCTTTCTGCTTTACTCATTGCTGAACAGTCTAAGCAAGGTTTGCATCCTAGCTTTTTCTTCACCTGAGTCAAAGGTTTGCATTGCAATGAGATTTTGTTTTTTAAGTTTAGAGAGGTTTTTGCTGTTGATCAAAGAACCATGTTAGTATTAAAGAACAGTGGAAAAGTCTGAACAGCATAGGCCTGTCTATCAAGTAACACTCTGATAAGCAGATTTTCTGCTTTAAAGTTACCTATATTGGGACTCCTTCCTCTTAAATGGGGTTATACCATAACAAAACACAGGCTTCTATAAACATTCAAAGCAATGTTTTCCAGTGTGGACTTCATTGACATAATGAACAGCACAAAAAATAAAACAAGAAAAAACTAAAACCTTGGGTGTGAGAAAGAGGGAAGACTTTTTCTTTCCTGTAGTACATTTTCAGTTGTTAGTTGTTTTTCTAGCTGTTACTGTTGAACCCTGTTTAGCACAGGACTTTAATCTGCACTGTAGTATCAAGTTACCTTCATTAGGTAGTTTGAGATAAGCTCAAGTATCGAAGCCAATTGAGCCATGGCAGCATGCAGTTTAGTAGGGGCTACTTTAATATTAGTGAGAAAAATACCATAAATCAGCCTGTAATTAATTAATGCTAGGAGTACCACAGGTCCATTCCTTCCAGTACCAGCTAGTTCGGTTTGCTCAATAGTGCCGTAGTTTGCAGTGTAGACTCTGTCCAAGCCATGTGTTAATTTTACTTGCTCAGTATCTCTGGTCTGCGCTATGATCTTTTATCTTTCTCGCTGCCCCTTTTCCTGTGTTTCCTAGCTAGCTTACACTCTTGAAACTTAAGTTTGGAAACCATTCTCATTAACACTTTAAACATGAATTCTTGATTTGTCCTGCAATTTTAGCATCACTGATTAACTGCATTTTTCTTCTTCAGGCACAGAATCCACATGTGTTAACTATTTTTAAGGTCAGCATTCTAGCAAAGGGAATATTAAGTTTCTTCCCTTCTTTGGGGAAACCTTTAATGTATTTGAAGAATATATTTTCTGTGACTCAAAAGAAAAAAATCATGGGCTTAAATTGCAGCAAGTGAAATAAGGTTGATCCATCAGCAAATACTTTTTTTTTTCTTGCTGAAAGAATGAATAAGCTCTGGATTGCATTAGACAGGAATGTTGATGTTACTGTAATTTGGCCTTTCTAATATGCTCGTATCTGCCAGTGCTTTTTAGGGGACAGGGGATGACTTAGTTTCATTCCAGCTCTTTTTCCCTTGACTCTTGTGTCTGACCCTTTCAGTTCCTGTTTGGATTTCCTCTTGGCTGTCTTGTACCTGGGTGTAAGGCAATCCTGCTACTTCTTTAGCAAGCAAAATGTCATATTTCTTAATTTTTAGATGTAGCTGACTGCTCCAAGAAGTTTATTCTGTGTATTTAACTTTTTTGAAGGTACAATATGTAGGATGTTCCCCTCCCCTTACTTAATCCGATGTGATTTGTCTTATGTAGTGCAGAGTCTACCAAAATTCAGCTCTGTTACAGTAAGATCTTACCACATAGGAAATGCGGAACCAATAAATAATTTTTGGTACCCTGTTGATAGGCTTGATAGAAGCCATGTAGGACTGATTACACTGTAGTACATTGATTACATTTTCATGTTTCACTAAGCTGTCAAATGCTGATAGTGCTATCTATGAAGTCTAGCCACTTTTCAGCAGTTACTACTTCTACTGTTACTTCAGCCAGTGAAGCTGTTAATACTAGCAACACTGGGTGATTTGGGGAGGGAGAAAGGTTTGTGTTTGGTGGCTGGATCTGTTCTGTGTTGCTTGACAGTACTTCAATTTCCAGCTTCAAACAGCTAGCAGTATGTTTACTTCACCCGAGCTGCACAGCTGAAGTGGCTGCTCATCCAATCTCCCTGGGTCTGGTGCCTTCTCCTGAAGAGGCAACAAGGTCTCAGTGCTGACTGCACAGAAAATTAATCAAAGAATGATTGAACATGTATATACTATGTGGAGCACACAAGCATGTAGCTTGCCTGCAGCAGTAAGTCTGACCTGATCCAGAGCTTTTTAACACATGGGATTAGAATTGCCTTAAGGGTGTTTTTTAATTGAGCTTTGTTTCTTCTTGCTGCTATTAAAATGACTTTTAAGTACATTGCAATGCAAGTCCTGTGCTTTACTGCCTTTCAGCAAACTAACAGGCTCATGAGAATTTGAGAATCTCAGACTATAGTATAGTAAGGCATGATCAGGTGTGTGTTTGTCTTATTGAACAGTGGGGGGAAAACAGTCTAACAAGCTCAACTTAATGAAGCTAGTAAAAAAATCTGTCTTGATAGCAAGAAGAGGACAGCTTGTGAGATTTTTCAGTACTTGGAGTTTCAGATGGGTTTTGAGATAACCACTTGTGATAATAGTGGTAGTGATAGCCTCCACAATACAGAGTTAATAAATCTTGTAACTGACTTAATCTTTGGCCTGAGAGAAAACCACTGAAATGCAACAGAAGTCTCAAGTGCAGTGGATGTTAGGTTTTCCTGTGTGCTGTATCCTGTAGCATAAGCATGTATTTGGATGAATGCAGTGCTTAGCAGGCTCCCACCTGAGCCTCTAAATTGTCTTTTTCAATTTTTGATTTTCAGTGCCACCCTCGCTGATTGGATCATCTGCCCTTTCTACGTATAATCAGCCTACTTCCATTTCCACATTCTTCTTCAATACTCATCTTGCTAATCTTTTCCTTGCTGATCTCTGCACCTTCTCATAGCTGACCTGTTTCCTCTGGAGCTGTATTGAGTAGATGGAAAGGTCTTTTGAGGACAGCATCTTTTAAAACATGGTGTATGCTTGGGATGTTGCTAAAAGGCAAGAGAGCAAACTGACGTCTGTACTACATCCAAACTGGTGCTAGCACAAAGCTTCCCCTGTCTGCCAAACTGCCAAACTTGATGCAGTGATCTATAAAGTGGTAACAGTATTTTCTGATTGCTATAGGCCATGCATGACTGTTGAGTGATAAGATAGATGCTGGCGCTCTTATCCTGTTTCCCACTGTCTAACATGTAATTTTTGTATCTAGACTGCTTCAGCACTGATCTTTCACCTCTATTGTAGGGCCATCTTTCTTGGATTTGCTGTTTGTCCATCTTAGTTTTGGTGATCTTAGTTCAGTATTGGGACTGAGTAGAGAGAGCAAAATCAGTGTCATATATCAGAATGATGTTGCTGCTGCTTTTTGGAAGTCTAGGTATGATCTGATTTTGATGGGGCACTGTCATAGTTTGCCTGTGCCCTACATAGCAGTAGGTGTAAACTTTGCCCTTATCTCCCACTTCCAGGTGAAAGGAATATCAGCAAAAAAAAAAAAATCAAGGTAGTCCTGCAACAAGTCGTGTTTCCGTCTGTGTAGCGTATCACAAGGATCAGTGCTCAAAAATAAGGCTAAATCGCAGGCTATGTGTTACTAGATGGAGGAGAAGGAATTGGTGCTGGGGAAGCACAGCTGTACAGCAGCTCCTTGGCCATGTGTTACACCCCAGGCAGGTCTCATGGGCTGACAGCTGGCTGGGGTAGCAGAGGTAAACATGAGATGGAGAGTTTGCCTACCTGTTTCTTTACCTTCTCACTATGGCAGTTGCCTTCATGATACGTATCTAGTCCAGGCATATACCTTTGACTTGGTCCTTGCTATAACTGCAGTAATCTCTGCTGGTCCCTCCATGCCTAGACTCCAGGATAACTGTTCAACTGTATTTTGTTTGGTGTATTTACACTGCAGATGAACATCGAGTACGGTTTACCTATAACCTGAAAGCATGGTCAGGTTTTGTAGACCAAACCGGGACATGAACTGTAACTGTGCAAATGAGAGATGACCAGAGCTCAGGTCTGGTGACCTGACTCTCACTTAGTGATCCTGCTGGAGCAAGCGAAGAAGCACTTCTGCAAAGTTTCAACTTTTAAGTGCTGTGCAATGGACAACACTTTTTCTTTTTGCTCTCACCTGCTTTTCTTGACCCTGAATGATCACGCTTCACATCAAAGCGTTTGAGTTGAAACCTCTGTGTTTGCCAGAGGGGAAGCCTGCAAACCTGGGTTACTGCTGGGAAGTGGTGAGCCACAGCAGTGTGGGGCCACAGTTATTCCCATTGACACTCCAGAGAACGGACAGCTTCGCTTTCATCTTGGATGTGTGGTGCTTCAGGCAGCAGCCCCTTTCACCAAATGGGCTCCTGCCACATTTTAAAGAATAACTTTATCTTTTTCCAGGATAACTGCTGTGCCAGACCCTTGCATCAGGCTGTGACTGAAGAACTGAAATAATTTTCTTCATGCAAATAAAATGCTTAAGCAAACCACTGACATTTGGGGAGCTTGGGAGCATCTAGGATGCCTTGCATGCAAAAGCAGTCTGTTTTGTAGACCAAAGGAGGAATTGGTCTAGAAAACTGCTTTTGAATAGAGTTCTGAAATTTTTCTCCCACCTGGACAAAGGAAGCGGTAAGATAGGAAATAGCCATGCTTGCCACTGAATGAGGCTGCCAGCAAAGTGAGTGAACAG
The DNA here is from genome assembly GCF_013368605.1 of Nyctibius grandis. Taxonomy (NCBI): domain Eukaryota; kingdom Metazoa; phylum Chordata; class Aves; order Nyctibiiformes; family Nyctibiidae; genus Nyctibius; species Nyctibius grandis. The sequence continues at coordinate 7,320,191 of NC_090668.1, forward strand.
GGGTAGTGGGCATATGCTCTCAAGTAAGAGCAAGAGAAGGATATGTCATCTTTGGCAAAGATTGCATTGTGTCAAACTGTGCCAGGCCTCTACCAAACACCACAGAGGCAATGGCCAAGACTTTATTTCCTGGTACGTACTGTAGAACCTGGCACTTCCAGGACTCTGAGAACGCCCCATCCTTGGGAAGCATACTTGTTGCTAATAGCCCAGCACTCTAGAAAGTGCTCTTGCACTTTGAATACAAAATCCATTTGAAAAGCTTAGAACCACCATTTTAGCCTGGCAGTGTTAGTATACATGGGTGGGAAATAAAGGTATTGGCATTAAGAAGTAGTGCATTGAGGATACAGGGGACAGACTGAGCAAATATGAATTTGGGGTCTGTGCTGATAAGCAGTGTGGTTAAAAAAGGTGGCCCAGAACCCTGCAGAGCAAGGAGGATGCGTTTCTCAAGATCCCTTCTATCCCTAGAATAAGAGCTTCTCTTTGGTTTTGAATCCCCCCATGGCTGCTGAATTGAGCCATGACTGTAGTAAAACCTTTAGCTGCCACTTAGCACAACACAGTCAGTGTCCTTCATGTCTGCCTTCCTCACAAGGGGTTCAGACACAAGAAGGGCTGTGCAGCCCTTCTCTAAAGACAAAGCATTTCTCACGTCTATCAGTGCATTGAAAGCTTTCTCATTCACGCTTATGTTAACATTCTTATCCTGGGAAGGTTAAAGTTCACCAGTTTCCCAAGAAGTTCCTCCATGGCCTGTTTTCAGCTTAAAATTTCAGAACAATTCTTCCTTAGATGCAGCTGTTGAGCATTTGTGCCCTTGCAAAGTGGAAGGGAATGTACTGAACTCCCCCACACGCTCTCTGCGTTGAGTGTGAGTGTTATCTCATGTCTGCAACCCCCTTCCCAAGAGCCATCCAGTTGTATTACAAAACAAGCAACAGCACTGTGTACACAATATAATTTGTCCTTTTGTACAAGATTTTCCATTGCAATTTTGATCTGACCACCCCCAAACTCCAGCTTCTTTAGACGGAGTCTGGGATTGAACAGTCACAAAAATACTTCATGTGCCAGAAGGATTTTCAGCTCATGACATCAAGCTGCTTTACAAACTCCCCATGATGCATGGGGAAACTGAGGTATGACTTCTCCAAGCCATAGCTTTGCTTCACAGAGTCAGTCACTTTTGTATTAAAGGCTTTAGCCTGGGCTCCTTGAACAATCCAAGTGTGTAATCCCACACAGGAAATGTCATTCAAGTTTAGGGTAGAATTTCTTTAGCTGTACCTTGTGTCCATTTACCCTGGTGCAGGGATTGCAGCAAATGCCAGAATTTCAAAGTCAAAGCACCATTGATGCAGTTATAGTTCATTCAGTATTGCACCAATTATCACACTAGTTACTTCTCCATGTATCTGCCCTCGATTTGGTGATTTATTTGAATTATGGTAAGGGCAGCAAAGCTGGGATGATATGTGCTGATTTACGTTTTCAAATCTATACAACACTAGCTTTTTTAGATCTGATATGTAAAATTCCTTCTGATTTCAAAGAACCTCTTAGGATATCTGTTCCCTCTTTGCCCCCTCCTCGTTGTCTTAGTACCCTCTTTATCCTCAAGAGGATATGTGGAAACCCCTGCCTATAAAATGGTAGCTACATTCTCAGCCCAGTTCTGATCACCCAGTGGTTTTGGCAGATTTTGTCTTTCCCCTTAGAAGTTTCAGGCATGTCGAGTCTGATTTCTCTTGATTTTGCTGGGAGGTCTCAGTGATTTCTGTCAGAGTTTTGTATCTAAAAGCAAGATTTAGTCTGTGCTTTTGATCAGAATACACCACCACAGTAAATCTGCCTTTTGGGCCCTTGTGTCAGACAGAAATGCCGCAGCCACATGGCACGCAGCAGTGACAGGCTGTAAATGTGCTCTTAATGTTGCACGAAGCGGCTTTGTGCCAGATAGGTGTCAGCTGTCCTTTAACAGCTGGTAGAAGAACAAGATGAGCACTGTAGCATGTGCACTAGCTAATTTGATGGAAATGTGATTATCTGGCCATTCTAGAAACAGATCAAATTTGCACTGTGCATGATCCAGGAGTGCACAAATCTGGAGATCACTGTGGCTCTGAGCTTCCCTCATCCAAAATGGGAGGTGGCCACTGAAATTAGATAATTGCTAACAAAGAATAGATAATGGCTAACAGTTTGACTAAAAGTTCTTTGCCCTCTCCATTGTTCCGCTTTCTCGCAGTAGATGGGGCATTGTCATTTTGTTAATAACCTAGTCAGAGGCAGGACATTAATTCCTGTTCCTCTTCCAAAATCTAGTTACTCCATACAGGTATCCTTTCCCCTACAAAAAGCAGTCCATCAGCCCCTCCAGCCATTACTTTCCCAAAGCCTGATGTGACCTAACATCATTACTTCATCTCCTTCCTCTTCCTAGGCAGCAAACCCCCAGCTATTCTCCTTTAGCCTCAGCTACAGTGAGCATGCCCAACACATCGCAGCTGCACTATAAGAACACCTGTGATGGGTACTGTCATTAATTTAGGAAGCTGGTGAACAGTAATGACTGACCTAAATGCTCGTTTTAGGTTTGTTTTGTAACAGCCAACTCTGCTTTACTTCAGGGGCTTGGCCACTTGGTTGTGCTCATAACTCTATGGCAGCAAGGAGACATGGATCTTAGGGTGAAGGCCAAGCTAAGGGCATCTTCCTGCTCTCCTTGCTCACTAGCAATGAGCATAGTTTCTGTTTGAGGACATGTGACGTGTTGGTAGCTGTGTGGCTGGTAAGTGTCCTTGCTTTCAATGCCCCAGCCCTGCAAGCTGGAGAACAGCAAAGCAAGGGAATAGAGATGGTATTGAGCAGCAGAGGCTGCTTTTCAGGCTTTTATAGTTTGTCCTGTACTGTGGAGCGTTGTTGCCAGTCCACACTGAAGGTTAACAGTGACCCTTCAGTGCAGCAGACTGTGTTTGTATAGTACTGATGTAGAGTCCCCGGGGTTCTCTAAGCCTGCCCAGTTAAGCCAGCCAGCAAGGATACAGCCAAGAGGTTACATAGTACCAGAGAAGAAAGTGTATTAGTTATCCACCAGTGTTTAGGTTAGATGTTTTGTAATGCCCAACCAGGCTCCTGTTAGACACCACCTGATGCCTGGCTTGTGATGAATCTCCTCCTGGCATCTGTGTGCTACCACTTAAACTGCATTCAGTAATCAGTGAAGTCTGAGCTGCAACCAGGAGTCTTTGCCTAGAAAATCACCTCTGGAAAGGAGATTCAGACCTTGAGCACACCTCTTGAAGAAGCAAGATGAGAAGGAATCCAAGGTAAGAGTTGCTACTGTTTGTGTTTTATGTATATGATCTGTCAAGGCTTTGGCTGAAGTGTGCGGGGGTTATTCATAATAGAGAGTTCAAGCCAGGGTCCTCAAGGAGATGGCAAACACTTCAAACCTTGAACAGCCACTGTGCTCCTCCTGTTGCTGAGCGCTCAGCTCTAAAAGGGCTTGTTTCTTCCTTTCAGCTGACTAGTTGTAAAAAATGCTAGAAGCTCGCTGTCTGTAGCAATGGACCTGTGAGCTTGGCAGGAGGTCCGTCCTTTGTGGTTAAGCACTGACTGCGTTGGTTGTCCTAGAACTGTGTCTCCTGCATATGTTTCTAGTCTGACACTATACTTTGTTTGACCAAGTTTTACTACTGGCTTGTGGGCTCTTAATGCCATATGCAGCGGCTGAAATCTGTTCTGTGTGGAGATGGGCCTCGCGCTGCTTTTGTAGACATTTCCTAGTTACATGTGGTTGTTGGTTAAATGTGATTTTTAAACAGGTTTTTCTCTTCTTCTCCTTAATAATAATATGGTAAAAGAGAATAATATGCATATCTGAGTCTGGTTTAAGGGTACTGTTGGCCTGGATTGCCTACTTGCAGCCTTTGAATTTTTGTTGCAGTTAAAGGAGTAATAGAGCAGTTTACCACTACAGTTTTTTGTATCAATCTCACGGCCATGTTCCTCAAATCCAAAATCCATCTAGAAAAGCAGCAGGTGTCAGCCTCAGTCCCTTTCTGTTCTGTTGTGGTTTGTGAGGGAAATGACTCCCAGTTTTTCTTGTCGCTCATATTTAATGGATAGATGATGCCTGTTTGTTACGGCCTAGTCAAAATTTCTAGAGTTAACAGTTACAGATCTGAAATTGTTCAGCATGAAATACTTGTTGTCTTTTGTGCAGACTCAAGTCCTGCAGTGATAAGTCAAAAACAGCTCAGTAACTTTATTGTAACCTCTCTTTAATTAGTTTGTCTGTATATACATACTAGCCACAGGCTATGGGTAGGTAGGTTCCCCGCTTGCAGAGCAGCTGGGAAAAGCAGGTTCCTTGCTCTCTGGGAACAGCTGCTTGTGTGTGAACCCACCCCGAGCCAGAGCACCAGCAGCGTCAGTAAGGAGGTAATCTGCTTATTGTGAGCGTCCTGTGAAATAGGAGTTAACTTGACAAACGCACAACTTCGTTTGCCACTGTTGTTTTTGTCCCTGCGTGTTGCTTTGCACCTCCTTGTCAAAAAATGGTAGTCAAAATGAAAGTGGAGGGTTATCAGAAGTGTTTGTCCCAAAAGAATTTCAAGCAAAAATGTTGGAGTTTAGTTTAAGAATGCCTCCCACAGGGAAGGGTCCATTTCAGTTTCCCATCTTACCTGAAAATTAAATGATTACTTGAACACCTCAGTTTTGTTGCGAAGTGTTACCAAACCAGAGAGGAAACATTGTTATTAAGGCAGTATTATTAAGGCAGTAACCTACATTTGACCTTCCTGCTTTTCCTGCTGACAGAGGTGGATGGCACCTAAACAGTGGGTGTACTCAGAGGGTGTGAGTATTTCTTGATATCGCGGTTCTATTTCTGACAAGTGCTGCTACACTGATAGGGCAAACTGGCCTAGATACAGCTTGGTAACTACTTATCAGCCAAATTCTTCAATGTAAAGCAGAGGAGTCGTGAGAAAACATTGCTGCTGCTGCTTTTTCATTTCCTGAACAGTCTGGAGTTAGCATGTGGGACCCAAATGCTATGACACTGGGTAGATTTTGAAATATCTATAGCCTCTTGCACTTACAACAGTATTTACTTGACAGAAGAACAGATAGGTAGAAAGGAAACCAGTTTCCTGAGTTTAACAGCAAAAATATGAAATAATTTGATGGGGTAGAAGCAGCAGTCACCATCCCACTAGCTGTCTGTCAGTGACGTAGACCATGTGGTACACGTAAGCAAAGGTGATCTGTAACAGGATTTCAGGGTAACCAGGACTGGGTACTGCAGTGTCTTGTGTGAAGCTGTCCAGGCCCCCAGAGAAGTGAGGAGTCTTAGCAAAATCCATGTGTCACACATAATTAGAGGAGATGCATCTCAATGGTTTCTTTTTTTTCTCTTTAATTAAGATAATCTGCAAAATATATACCTAAATTTAAGTATTTATTGGTTTATTACAGTTCTTTTTTATGGAAGACTGAGTGTTCAAGAAGCAAATATATTAAATCTCTCATACTTTAGATTTCCTCCCATGCTGTACATAACGAGCAATGTTGTAGTTGTCTCTGACAGCTACCATTTACAGTGCGGTGGCCTAGTTGAAGGCTGTTGTGGACCATCTTTCTATCACTGTTCAATTCAGACGTGGTCACGGAAGCCTATCGTTAACATCTTCAGCCTGAACGGGCACTGCTGTTCATGTAACCTAGTGCCTTAAATGCCATTCAGGTTCCTGCAGTTCCTCTGAGCCTGTGCTAATGCGAGGTACTAAAAGCCCTTCAGCACTATGTGCTGCATAATAACTTGGGGAAGTGTGGGAAGGACAAGTATGCTGTGCAAAGGACTGCAGGGAACTAAAGAAAAAGGGTCTGCAGGAACTTTTATTCCATTCTTGAAGCAAGAAATTAGAATAAGGTACTGCAAGTGCCTCTGACCTTCATTCTGTTTCATTTAAGGAATAATTGCATTGACCATTATGGCTTTTTCTTCTCTTTGTCTAGATTTCTCTAGTCTTTCCTGCTGTGTCTTAGCTAACAGTTCCTCCCTGCTCCATGCCTTTTGGGTAGCAATATGATTCATTTTCATTTACTTGGTTCAGTTTTAAGACCTGAAACCTTCGCAGACAAGGTCATTCTGCCCCGAGAAATAGCGCTTTCTGCTTCAGATTAAATCACTGATTTTTATTTTTTTTTAACCGTCTCGAAATACTGAAAAGGGAGGAGTGGCAGAAAGTATGTCAATCCCTTGGTAAGTACAGTGGCAGTGAAAATGTTCTTAAATACTAAACTAGAAAGACTGATAGAGGTGAAATCTGTGAAATACAGTGAATCTGCACAGTGCAACTTCTCTGAAGAGTGTTTGTTGAAGAACAGGCACATTAAAAGTGACTGGAAAGGAACCAGGACGTGCCTGTGCCAGCAGTCCCAGAGGTGCAGAGGCTGTAGGTAGCAGTTAGAGACAGAAAAGCCTGTGGGCAGAAGAGGAGGAGAGTCTCAGCCAGGCGGACAGAGGAGTTGAAAGGAGATTGCAGTGATGACACTGCTATGCAGATGGCATGAGGAGGTAACTGGCACTTATCTCTGGTGCTCAGAGGAGAGGGATCAGGGCAGTGCAGCGCTGCTGGAGGCTTTGCTTATTTGTTGTTTTTTTTAAACATGAAAAATCCCAGGGAGGTATCAGGGAAACCATCCAACCAAGGCAAGAGCAAGCCTTGGGCTCATCATCTGTCCTTATTTTGCTGCCCCAGAACCCAGTGCAAAGCAGAGCCATGGATAGCATGGATTTCATTGTATTAGGAGATGGCTGTGATGGGGAGAGCCTTATGTTTTCTTACTACTGATGTGTCTCGATCCTTCAGGTGCTCCTCTCTAGCTGCATTCATTGTTTTTTTTATTTTCATCACTGACTGTGATAAAGAACAGTGGATGGTTCCCCACCTTTCTCCCTGGTTACCCACGTGCTGTAAGGGAAACTTGAAAGGGGGTTGTTAAAAGGAACTTAAGAGAGCTTCTTCCTTGCTTTGTACAGCTAAGACCCTGTGACATCAAAGCTATCCACTTTCTGAGCGTGCTTTCCACCCCACTGTCAAAAATGCTTGCATGGCCTGTGCAGTGAGAGGAGGGGATCCATGGCAGCGAACATGGCTCCTGTGACCATGAGGGTGGCTCACAGGCTGGCTGGAGGTGGTCCTTGCACTTGCTTCCTTGATCTTTTTTCTTTAGTGCAGTTAAGTTCTGGGCAGGATTTTTCTCACAGATTTGCCCAAGTCTCTCTGAGGTGAAGATGGTTGTTGCAGACAGTGTAGGCCAGGAGGTGCTGGGATGGGGCAGGAGGAAGGAAGAGGAAAGCATGGTCAGTTGGTTATTTCCTGACTGGTAATTGTGGAAAACAGTATTATGGGTTGCCCTTGGTCAGCTGAAGCAGACCTTGTGTGCTGTTTGTTTTCAGTAAGAGAATATTTTTAAAGTCCGAGGACTGGGGCTTCTTTTCATCAAAGCTTTTCAAGATAAGACCCTGGCACAAAGCCTCGCTGCCCATTCCTTTCTGCTGTCCACCAGCCATCCTCGTTTTCTTCAATGACCACTACAATGTCTCCTTCACTGATGTCCAGTTCATCTGTGTTCTGAAAGGAGACAGGGAAAGGAAATGTGGTTAGCCTGAGAGAACAGGAGGGCCCAAGCATGTATCTGCTGGGGGTTTTTTTACCCTGCCTTTCATCAACAGTCTGCCAGTGTCCTCCTGGTCAGGAATGAGCCTGAAATACCTGACAGTGAGGGACTGAGCACTTACTGAGCTGGCTATTTCCTTAAGATCTTCAAATTTCCCCAGCCTCCATGGTGTATCCCCCTGAGCAACTTGACTGTGTATCATTGGGGAAGGCCAGAAAGGGTTAAACATGACTGTCCTAAATCAGCTAACCATGACCCTTCTGTAGTCTGCAGGTGTTGCTAAATAAAATAGTGCACAGCTTAATTCCCAAGGGAGATAAAAACAGTGTCTCTGCTAATCCAAGCCTTAAATAGGTCTCCCCATTCTTTTAACACAGAACAACAGTGATCAGTGGAGGTACAGCGCCTCTTCCTGAGGTGGGTAGCTCTTATCTCTGAGACAAATAGAGTAGTTGCAAGTAAGGTATCGCTGAGCTCTCAGGCGGCTATCAGTCCGGTCAGTGGTGCTGTCCTATTTTCCATAGGAAACCACTTTGCTACCCGCAGTGTAGAAGAGAGGCTTCCAGGTATGTTTGATGTGTCAGCTAACTCTAAATTTAATGTACCTGAGTAGGTAAGAATGGACTCGAAAAGTGAGAGGCCTCAACATACAATATACTAAAAGTAGTAACAGGCTCTTTTCTCCGCAGGGAAAATCCGTGTGTGTCATATTTTTAAGGTAACTCTTGGAGTAAGGATCTGACAAAAAGATCCAGCAGTCTCCTCAGGGGAACTGCCATTAACAGTGAGGTACCTTCAGCTGTGCTTGGATGAAATTTCAGACAAATAATAAAAGAGGGTTTAAAACAAAGCAAAACAAAGAACATATAATAAAGGTGTCAGAACACTGCTGTACCTAAGAGAAAGCTCTCCTTGCCAGCCCTTTATCTGTTTTCTTAGTTTATCTGGCTGAGTTTGTCACATGCCAGCATTTCTTCAGTGTTGGCTATTGATGGCAGGTCCCTTGGTGTAAGGGTCCCTCTGCACTATAACAGAAGACCTCCTGGATGCTACTCCTTCTGCTAATCTAAAGCTAATAAAAGGAAACTTTAAACTGACATGTAATTAAATTATGAAAGTCCCATTAGGGTAAGCTAATGGTTTAGCAAGAGTCCAAGAGGCTCTGGAGTCCAGCTGAATAAGAAAATATTCATAACCAGTCTATTCATAACCTTTTACTACTGGTACTATGCCTAGATAGGTCTGAAGCCAGCCAGAGTTCAATCTCCCAGTTAAGGATGCAGGCTGCTCTTTATAACAATCTTTTGGTCCATGGACCACATCCACTGTGATTCTACAACTTGCAACTGGAAAGTACAGGGAAACAGTGTCTTTTATGGGGTTTCAGTCCTCTCCAGCATGGAGAGCACCTCAGTTGAAGCCAGTGTGTTAAACTGGAGCAGGACTCTCCAGATGATAAGTGGAATCAGATGGAGAAGAGTTCCTAGATAAGCATCTGTCACATATTCTTACACAAGGAATCTGTAGCCATTTTGCCTGGGAGAACATTTCACAAGAGATGGGAGTTTAGAATGCACTATACTGCATACTTAGCCATCATCCCCTAAAAATAAAGTTTTCCTTGTGTTTGCAGTCTCCTGTATCTCTAGAAGGAGATTGTAACAGCGCAGCACTAATTTAGGAGTGATTGCACTAATGTGTAATCACTTGTAAAAAATGTTATTGTTTCATCTTGAGGGAGCATGGTCTAGTGATGTGCACAAAGAACTGGCAGCGGGGATTCCTGGCTTCTGTATGTGACCTTGACCAATAATTCTCTTAAGTGTCCCTGGTTGTAAAGTGAGGATAACACCTCCTTCACAGAATTAAAACTTTCAAGATGTTTGGATCAACATCATCTGTTTTAAATCTGACACTATGAAATATTTACTTTGAAGCCTTTTGTTACCTGGGCTGTGTAGTCATAAAGTACTCTGTAGTCCTGTGATGGTGTGATTCCAGCTTGTTCGTTTACAAAAACGGATGCGTAGACTCCATCTGTTTTCTCTGCTGGGGTGGGGCAGGGGGGAAATACCACACAGAAACAGAGAGTTCAGTTGCTTATAAATGCATGGGATCATATGCAAGAGTTCACAAATACAAGGGTTTCTGTTCTTTCTCTATCTGGAGATATACATGTGTAGAAAAGCTGCTGTGAACTGTAGGTAAAGTCTTGCACAAAAGCTGTGTCCCATTGATTAGATGACAATACACCCATTGAACTTTGTGGGAGGTCAGAAACTAGCTTTAGCCTCATCCAGGTTGGGGAAAAATGTTTACCATGCTAAAGCACAGTCCAAATGGTCCAAAGAGGGAAATGCTGTGATTAAACTTGTTTAAAATGGTTGCTATTGGGGATATAAAATCCTAGCAGTTATGTGACTCACATAGGGCTTTTCTTTTTCTCTTGAGAAAAATGGAAAATATTGTGCCGAGGGGTCACCATTTTCCAGTAATCTACGTAGCTCCCAGATAGTTATTTGTCACTGACATAACTTTTGGGAGATGTTGATTTAATCCAGCTTGTCATAATTAGGGAAATCTCTTATTCCTTCCCAGCATCTGCGTGGGAGCTTCCCCTGCCATTGAGGTGAGCAGAGGTTTCCCACATATGACTCCTCAGTGGGATAATAGCACTCGGACAGTGCATGGAGCAGCCAGCGTGCCTGTACCTTCCCCCAGTCAATCCTTGGTTTAGTTGTCCTGCTCTAAGGAGCACTGTTGGCTCCTTGACTTTTCAGATTTTGAAAGAGAAGAATGGAAGTGGTTGAAAAAGCTGAACACGGAGGGTGTTTGCCGTTCCTGAGGGTCTTGTCCAGGGAACGCTCTCCCCTCTTGTCCCATGCCTAAGGAAATTCAGGAGGAGTGACTACCCTCAACTGCTCAACACTACATTGCTCTGTATGTGCCCGAGCCCAAGAGGGTGCCTGGCAGGTCCAGCTGGTGTTTGATAGCACTGGAGAGTCTCCCCTGCCTGAGCACCAAAGGCAACAAGTAAGATAGCCTGGGCTTTGTTTCTGGGTGCCCAAGCAGGCAGGCCTGAGAAAGGAAATTAATTTGGGTACATTTTAAAGCTGTTCTAAAACAGCTTTTTATTTTCTTTAGGCAAGTATCACAGTTAAAATGTTTTTGTTTTAAATCAAACCAATAAAAATGTCATAAGCTGTTCCTTTCTGCATAGTCAGAATACTCTTTTAAATGCTGTCTGATAAATGCCTAGTTGCAAGGGTTACAATAAGACAGTGTAACTGTGAAATGAGATGGATATTTGCATTCATAAGGCATGAACCTGGGCTGTTATAAACTTTAGGTGTTCTCTTGGGCTTTTTAGAGGTAGTGTATCCTACTTTAGGAGAAAATTATTATCTAAGACTGTGTTCTGAATGTACAGTCCCCCCTTGCCTAGACAGAGGTGTTGAAGGTAGGTGGATTATTTGGCACTTTAAACTGGGAAATTTGTTTAATACACATCCAAGCTAAATTAGTTTCCAGACTACTCTTACTTTTGACTGCCAACATGTGAATATCTGCTGTACCGTTTCTGCTCCGTGTCACAGCTTGATTTAGCAATATGATCTAAACCAAACACATCTGGTAAACTTATTTCCTGAAGAGGCATACCAAGAGGAGGGGCTGAAGGAGTGGTGCTTTCCGTGTTGGTTTTGCTGCTTCCATGCAATAGTCCGGAGAATCTGCAGAACCAAGAGAAGCCAATGACAAAATGAGTGAACAGGACTGGGTATGAGCGTTCCTTCATCTCAGCTGACTCAGCCTTCCCTCCATCTGCTGCAGCACTGGGTAGATGTCATCTCTTCCTGTGGCTGTCTGTTTTCATTTGTTATAGATATATTTATCTTCACTTAAAAATGTAAGTTAAAAAATGCAGTAGAATACCGAGCCATCACTAAATTGTGCATAAAATGCATCAGATTGTGTTTCGTTGTTGATCCAAAGGCTCATGGTGCAAAACTCCAATTATTTCACAATATTAATATGATGAGAATTATCAGTTTTTTATAAGAGATTACCATCTCTTTGTCTTTAAGGAAAACTCTGATAAAATTTAAAATACAAAGCTTGTATAACAAGCCTTTCTAAAAACTGAGTTTAAATGAAATTTTTAATTTTTTTTTTAATCTATCCCTAATTATTTTCTATATCACAGCTGGGTACTGGAGACTAAGTAAAGTGAGAATATGGGTTGGGATTCTCAAGCATAGATAGAAATAGCATTGCATGCTTAAGGCATATTTCAAGGGTCTGATTTTTCAGCTGGTGAACGCTCAGTGTTTCTGGAAAATGGACGCAACAGTTCCTGAAAAACTCGGACTGAGTCTCTCTAGGCTGCTTGCCCATGCAGAGCACGGTTGTATTCTAAATGGCAGCACAATTGTCTTCTGTAACTGTATAGGATGCAGCATTAGAATTCATTCTTATAGAAGATATGGTTTCCGACTGAAAAACAAAGTATTGTGTATAAACCTTATCAGCTCACTAACAAGCCTGGACCACATTTAAAATGGGAGATCACAGCCTGCTCTTTGTCTTTGCCGTGTAATAAGGCTTGTCAAATTATAAAGCTCTTCTGCTTTAAAATGATGCCATTCCCACTGTGAAATAGCCATTCTAGTATAAAATATTTAAGCCAATAGATCTACCGTCCTCTTCTGCTGATATAACTGCATCCATGTTGCAGCATTTACCAGCATAAATGGATCAGAAAAAGAAAAATCGCCTCCCTAATCATCACAGTTATTCCGCTAAGTATTTTTTCCTTTGGTCTAGATGCAGAGAGCAGCTCTTTGTGCCGCTCAGCTGGGCAGTGCAGTAAGCCAGGAGGTACTGCTGAAAAAGACAGCTCTCCCCAGCCCCTGCTCCCAGCAAGATTCACCTTTGCCCTCCCTTGAACAAAGTGGTTTTGTTGCTATGTGCCATGACTCACTAGGAAAGAGGAAATAAGTTAATGCTATCTGTTGCTGGCCAACTAATTGTTTTATGAGCTCGTCCCCTGTCTCTCTTCACACTAGGCCATGGCAAAATTACTCTGACTCTGGTTTTAATAGGTTTACTTCTTCTGTCACATTATATTTATTGATACGTAGCTGCCTCTTGCTACGATGAAGGAAGTAATAACTTTCCAGGCCCTGTTTCCTGTCATCATACAGTGCCCTTCATATGGAGAAATACCTATTCTGGGAACTGAAGTTTGCCACTCACCTCTTCATCATCCCACAAGACTGGGTTGGGCTGCCGTTGCTTCTGTTTCGTTCTCTGCTGTAGTAGTTCTCATATCCTATCGCTTCTACAACAGTGCAATAAAACGGAGATGTTCAAACAGGCAAAACTTTTTTCTCCCCACCAGAATGCAACCGACAGTTGCAACCATCAGGGGCTGCTGGAGCAAACTGCAATACAGCACCTATCTGCACTCGCCTGTAATGTGGCTGGAGTAGCTCAGGGGAACTGGGGACTTGCCAAAAGCCATTCAGGTGGTTTTAGGCAGATATGTCCTTGGTAGAAAGGCATGCTTGACCCGAGACGAGCGCAGCCCAGGTCCTGAAGAACCATTCTAATAGCTGTGGCTAACCCTAATTAAGAAGGCAGATTCCTCCATGACTGTTTCCTCTGTTGCCTTAAAGCCCAGGATTTAAGGGAGCAGAGCATGGTCATTGTGAGCCTGGGACTGTGTTCATGATACAGTTGGCTGCAGTGTGTTTTGTTTCTTTTTTTCTTAATGTATCATATAAGGAATTTTTGTTGGAGCTGGGGAGATTTATGAACGTTATTGCCAGCAGCAATAATGAGCAATTTTCTGGTCTGTGCTTAAGTGTCTCCCTACCTCCCGAGATTGGATTTTCTGTTTACCCAGAGATACTTGGGTTTTGTACTCTCAAACACGGTTATGTTACAGTTCCTTCACTCTCCCTTATGGTGTCAAGGGTGAAATTGAGACCATTTCGAAGTGTAGCTTTACAGATTAAATAGTTACAGATGGATTTATTTATAGCTCCCAGTGTAGTTACTTAGAGCTGGTGGCCACACACTTTCTGCCTTCTCTGTGTTAAACCAAACAAACATGAGTGAAGTCTGTGATACTGTATTATCTCAGTTCTGATACAAGCAAATTAAGAAAGACATTGTACTTGGGTTAAAGGTTGTGTTGACATTCTGACATTGGGTCAGCCAAGATCATAAGCAGAGCAGGCACGTTCAACTAGTGAGTGTGAAGAATCCCTACAAATAAGACTCACAGTAATTAGGGATTTTTCTAACCAATTTAAGGGTTTCCTATTACCCTTCTAGATTGTTACCTTGGTGTAGTTTCTAGTCTATAATGCATTGTAGGATTAGGTAGAAGAGGGGAGTTAGCAATAGCATCGAGAAACCAAAAGGTTTGGTCAGGACGAAGGTCCTCTGCTACACAATGCAAAACCACATGTGGGTTTCCTCCTGCATTTTGCAAATGATAACAGATCAACAGCTCCTCATGTGCTGTTGTGTAAACTCATTAGCTAGAGCTGGGGAGATACGAGAATGTTACTTCTAGAACATGTCACCTTCTAGAAGGTGTCAAAAAAAAAGCAACAAAAAAGTCAGTTGTTTCTTTGCCTTTCATAAAGCTCTCAAGGGTTTTTCCCACCTATTTCTTATTAGAGATGAGTCCTGACATAGCCAAGAGCTGTTTGCAGAAAATTGCCTAGGCAACTGGAGAATGAGAAATCTCACATAGGAAAAAAAAAAACTAGCTGAGAATTACAGATTACTTAGTATACAGAAGTTGTTTCATGCTGTTGCAAGGCACAGTTCTCCCTTCTGCTGGTGAAAATGTAGTTTTTCCTTGGTAAATGCTCCTGTATCAGTGAATTAAAATCCCCTATGTGAAAAATAAACTGTAGCAGCAAAATGGCATCCAATGCACCAGTATCAATACATTCGTTTAAAAAAATCCCCCAAACCCCAATTTTTAATCGTCATAGGTGTAATGATGATTAAGGCTGAGTGAAAAACAGGCCCCAGATAGCTCAGTGCTGGGTTAGTGGCAGCATCCAGCTCTGTTGAAGAAGTTCCTAGGGTGTAATTGTTGCCAGCTCTGAGCTCTGCGATGAAATCAAAGGGGTGTAAGCTGTTCTTGTACAAGATAATTATGCCTTGGGACAGGGCGTTCCTACTGCTGATGTTTGTACCTATAGAACTCCTAGCATGGAAGGTTTTTATCAGTGTAAAATTTTCTTAATGCCAGTAGAGCTTATTCCCCATTCAGAATGGAAGTAAGGTCTGTTGACACTGCTGAGGGCGTAGTAAGGGGATTTTCTCTTCGTAGCAGTATGGTGTTAGAACAGATAGTGGAAATGAAACAGTATCTGTGCACAGATTAAAACATAAATAAATGAAGAGATCTTTTCAGCACAGATATGTATAATCAGCTAATGAAGAGATGAAATAGGGATTTCCTCTCCTTTTACAAAGGCTGTGAGTCTTCGTTTACTGCAGCAGCTGCACAGAAGTGCAAGCATTCACTCACTATAAATATCTTGTATTGCTTGTTGGAGTAAGAGGGTGTGGTTTGTATTTGGCCTTGTGAAACACTAGATAGCCTCCTGGTCATGTGTTTGGAGAACTCCTGCCCTGGAGCAGCATGTTTTCATTTTACAACTGCTCCTAGCTCTTGCTGTCCCAGTCTCGATCTCAGCCCAGAGGTTTTGATTATTGAAGTCGATGAAAGGCTGCTTTGGCTTGAATGGACAAAGTCTGTGAACCTTACATTGCTTCTGCATGCTGGAGCAAAGCCAATTTCATTCAAAATTTCCCTCAACTAGGGTCTTATAGAAACAACTTCCTGAGAGGAAAAAAGATGTTATTCCCCACTGGGCAGGTGGAACAAAACAGAATACAAAGTCTGGTCTTCTCTGTGCTGAAATGAAGAGGCAGCATTTCTGTCAAGGGGACACCAGGGTGCAGTTACACGATAAGTTGGCTCTGACTTGTGACCACTGCAGAAAATTGAGGTTACCATCTCTGCAAGGCGGTTTGCCACCTCCTTAGCGGTGTCAGTTCAGCTGTACTGTGAAATGAGCCTGGTTGAAAAGCCAAAACAACTTTTTTTCTTTTTTGAAGGGTTATTTTTAACCTGGATCATTCAGCAATCCCACTTACAGAGCCACGCAAGGAGCGATGGCAGCACAGTGAGGGGGAAGTGAGCCACGGCGAGTGAGAGTGAATAGCAGGAGCAGAAACTCCTCCAGCTGGCTTCACCTCCAAAGGACATGTACTGCACAACTGCAGCCTCAGCCTAATGGGTGACTCATCTGACAAGACCAGTAGGAATAATTACCTGGAGGTTGTGTTCCTGTCATTTTGGTCTTAATGAAGTAGTCTATGTCTGACTCTACAACGCAGTTCTCCAAGCTTACCCGAACCTCTTCATACAGCTACAAAACAGAATCCAAAAATTTAATTGAATTTTTAACATTTCACATTGAATTAACAATTAATGCTCTTCTAATACTTTCTCCCTTAAGAGACACTTTATACTTGGTACATGTCTGACCTGGATGGATCTTTGGCCTGTCCCTTGTACAAACATTCTTGTAAACACAACTGTTTATTTGTGTTCTGCATATCCTTTTAAGAGAGGAGGACAAAGGCAGTCCAGGGCTTTTCAATGCAATAAAGAAAGTAATAGCAGGAAACATCCATTCAGAGTCAAAACTAGTGTATTCTTTATGTCTTCCCATTTTGAGACCATGACTGAAAGTTGTGCCTGAGCCCGAATAAACTTGATCAAGAGATCTGGTAGTTGGAGGCATTCCCCAGCAAACTGAGGGGAGCAGACATATAAGAGTCACCAAGTGTGATACAGACGGTCTACATCCAGGCATAGATCTGGTTTACATCTAGAGGGAACAAGCTAGACTGAGAATACTCCCCCCCCTCACTGAACATGCACTACAGCTGGTTTGTTGGAGACAGTCAGCACGTGCAGAGAAGGGCAAGCTAATGCTGTATTGTTTGAGCACTCTTGCTCCTCCTCTTCCTCCTCTGCATGTGAAGCTACTTGGCAGGTGTCCCTACCTCGTCATCCTTCACACACTGCATGGAGAGCTGGTTGCAGTGAACCCACAGCGAGTTGCGCAGGATGGTGATGCGGTCGCACTCCTGGAGCTGGAAGACCTAAAGCCAAAGAGGAGATGTGACGTAGCCTCATGGTAGTTAGTTATTTGCATTGCAGGCAGCGACAGGGCTGGGGCTTCTCTGGGCCATGTTTGTAAGTCTGCAAACTGTTCTGAAGGGTCTTTTGTAAAGGATGTCTTTTCAACTACTGGAGAAACTACACTTACTTGTTCATACTCAAGGATTTGTTTAATTGATTGCATCACGCTAAGGTTATGTTTTATAGACAAAAATAAAGCAGGGAGAAGAATCAGGATCTGTATTTCACTGCTGCCTCTACTGCCAAGGATTTCAGAGTCAGGGTCCTGCCTGCCCATCGCACTGACATCTTGGTGTTTAACAGATCAATGGAGTACTGGCATGAAAGGATTGTATTTATGTTAGAGGTAGAGCCAAAACCATCTATGTCTGCCTTCTAAAATATCTTTCCAAACTTTTCTTTTCTTAAAATACTTGAGGCTCTCTGGAGTTGCCTCTGTTCATTTCTGAGGTTATTTTCATGGTTAAGCGAAGGTATTTTTCTTTCTTCAGAGTTTACTCCCTTCCTTCATCTGTCTGATTTTCTAATGTTGTTGCACAGCTTGGGAAGAATAAAGGGGGAAAAGAGAGGAGAATTGTGAACTGAATTGGGGAAAGAGGCAGATAAACTATTTCTTTAAAAACTTAGAGATCAGGGTGGTTTGTTTTTTTTTAAGTTCTGTTATAAGCAGAACATCGATTTTTGGTTTTCTATGAGGTGTGAAAAGCTCAGATGCTTCCAGCCATCTGTTTCCATCTCTGTTTGCTAGTAATTATGTCCAGAACACCCCAAATGTATACAGTATTTAGCAGAACATTCACTTGTGTACACTGCCTGCCATCTGATATCTTACCATCTTATTAGGAAGAAATTCTTTACCGTGAGGGTGGTGAGACACTGGCCCAGGTTGCCCAGAGAAGCTGTGGCTGCCCCCTCTCTGGCAGTGTTTAAGGCCAGGTTGGATGGGTCTTTGAACAACCTTGTCGAGAGAAAAGGAGTCCCTGCCTGTGGCAGGGGCGTTGGAACTACATGATCTTTAAGGTCCCTTCCAGCCCAAACCATTCTATGATTCTATGATCTTAAAGAAAAAACAAACCAGGAAAAAGAGTCTGTCAAGGGAGTCAGCTGGGGTTTCCCCAGCTGAGGGAAAAAGCTTTTAAAGGGAACCTGAAGGATGGAGAATGAGTATTTCAATATCCATTCCGAACAAGAAGCCCATGGCTGCAGCCTAGCCCCTCAGGGGCTGCTGAAATAGCACGAGAGCTGGCTGGGAATTTTCCAGGTAAATGGTGTCCTGTTGGGAAATGCAGCTCATCAAAGAGGGAAGTGTAGTGCCTCGGGGCTTGTCAAGCCCTTTGCAAAGTACAGCTGGGCATTGTGTGTTGTGTTAGACATATCCCTTGTGCACCGTCAGCTTGTGCAACAGACTGCTAGTGAACCTGGGCATCTCGTGCCAAGGAATATGGCACAGCCACCATGATGAAGGTCATCCCAGTCCTGCTGCTTGCTAGCCAAGATTTTCCAGCTATGGATGTCCAGTGCCTAGCTAGAGACCTAAGTGACCTTGGCACTTCCAGATTCCCTGCTATGCAGCCACAAGTTTGGGATCTTAAGCTGCTTTTGTACTAGTTACTAGTTTTAAATTCCTCAGAAAATCTATCAGTTCTTCTATCTACAAGCACTTTTAAAAGAAGGTGTTAAAGATGCCCTTCCTTTATGAATGGTTGTTTGACTTAAGCAGTGGGCAGGCCACAAGCTCTGTGGGCTATTCAGAATTTAGCCATGTGGGAGAAATGAAGTGTTTTAGGTTGTGGAACACTTTGCTTGTTTGTTGGCTTTTTAAGAAGGGGGAAAATGTGCATCTTGGGAAAATTAAGGCTTGGCATAATTTCTATGGAAAGTCTGCTGTGCCAGCTGTGGGACTTTGCAGTCCTCCGAGATAGGGAATATTTAAGAGGAAGCAGAGAACTGGAAAGCTGTGCTCCTGGCATTTTATTTTATGTGGAAATAAAGCCTGCAACAAGTAAACATAGCAAAATCATACTTTAGCAGATGGGCAAATGTATTTGAAGGATTAATATGACCAAATATGTGGCTGGATGTCAACTAGTTCCTGTAAATTGTTGTGCAAAACTTACTAGCCAAGTGCAAATCTCCTTGTCCATCCTCAGCGTAATGGAAATAGAGCCTTTCCCACCACCACCTTTCAGTTGAAAGATTACTCCATGGCAGAGGGTGAATATTCTTGCAGGTGAATATAAAGTGCTATGCAAAATAAAGATTCTGAGTGACTTGGATATCTTTGCTCTCAGAATGCTATGGTACATACTTCTTTTAGCTTAGCCAGAAATTTTCATTTTTAATCTCCATTGATCTTGTGAGAGTTTAGAAAAAAAAAAAGAAAAAGAAAAAAGACATGAACACAAAAAACTGTTCTGCATTAGAACAAGAGCCATTCTGGAAGCCTCTTGCAAAACATAATCTAAAGGGAATCTTTTGTTTGTTCGTTTTTAACAGATTAATTGAATTCTTCTTGTTCCAATTTTGAAATTCATTTTTTAAACTAAAAATGAGTTTTCATGTATACATTTCTGTTCATTTTCCACTGAAATTACAGTCAGTCACAAAGCAGTTATTTGAGAAACAACCTTATCTTGGCTGTGATAGAAGATCATCCCTAAAGCTAGTGTATTCTTACGTTAAGTTGTGGGTGAAAACTGGCAACAAATGCTTGCAAATGGATTGTACCAGTTCATCTGTTACTCCATTTCTCACACCTCTGCACTTATTCCCCTGCTTTATATTTGCATACATATGCTGAACAAGCAAGGAGAGTGTAAGCAAGTGAGACAGCTAGCAGCTATGTGTAAATCAACTCTAGTTTTTGCAGTCGTCTTGCAAAGACATCTACTGAGATTCCACAGAAAGCAAACAGCAAAACCCTTGGGATGATATCTCAGGTCTTAGACTGATATCTGCACGTAGGATAAAATAAAGAGTGCATAAATATATTGCTGCAAAAGTCAATGTTTACCTTGCAGGTTTTGATATGTTCCTGTTCCCACTCTGTCCTGACCTTATCCAGCTGCTCGATGTTCTGTTTGTACATGTTCTCTGTAAACACAGATACATATAATAGAAACCCAGCGGTTAGGAAAAAAATTGTACAGGCTTTCTCTTTTTCCTTCAATTGGGTCTTTGCTGTGGTCCTTAACACTTTAGGCCTGGGGTTTGCTAGAGTATTACAAGAATGTGTGTGCTTAAAACTGGTGGGCAGGAAGGATATTTGGGTTTTTTCTTTGCAACTTTATACTAGAGTAAGGATTCTCTCTGCATGGTTTGCAGATCATCTGTAAACTTTACAGCGGGGATAATGCAAATCAGAGATGAAGAGCCTGGACCATGCTTGGGCACTGAGCATCCTTAGGCTCCTTCTGTGCTGAGCCAGCCAGGGAAGCCATGGGATTTGGTGTAAACTTTTACATGAGCAGTGAGGGACAAGTCTGAACTCATGAACTGGCTCAGATGTCTGCTGGCCTGTCCTTCTGGACATGTACTGTGTTTCTGGCTGGAGAATGCTGCCATGCTCATGTGCAGGGAACCTGGGGACTGTGTATCTGGTTTGGGCTGGCTGGGGGCAATTTGAGTGTCATTCTTCTGTGCTTTCAAACTTGCTTCAAGAAGAGCTTGTCTTTCCTGGGTCAAGTCCCTAAAGGAGGTCTTCTATAAATTCTTTAATGAAAGGAGGAGACTTGCATTTCCACAAGGGAAAGTAAATGTAGATGGCTATCAGGTTGCTGTTATTTAGAAGCTTCTTCATTAATCTTTGAATAGGTGACTTTGGGAAACCTGACTGGCCAGCCTGGGTGATTTGGATGGTGCTCTATCAAAATCAGCATGCTGGTAGATGTTTGCTGAGAAAAATCTTAGTTCAGTTGAAAATAGAGCATCACCTGCTTCGTTTGCTGCGTCTCTGCATTGCTTGGCTTTGTTCTGACTCTGAAATAGAAAAAGAAACACCCCAAATTAATTTCTGACCATATTTTTTGCCTCTGCCGCCTTTTTTTTTTTTGCTGCCTGCTCCCTTTCCCCATCTAGGGGAAAGGCTCAAACTTGCAAACACTTCTTGGCTGTCCCTCCTTTATGCATGGTTCTGTTGAGTGTGTGCTATGGAGAAGAAGGGACCAGAATTTCACAGATGCAGCCATAGGTCCACTGACTTCAAGGGAAATCCAGCAATATACATCTTTCCATTCAGACATCCCTGCCAGTGCTAGCGTGATCCAGCCTGAAGCTTGTGTCTGCTGGCTGAGTTGTTTTTTCTAAAGTGTTTGATGTGCTTTTCTAATAGATATTTATAAGCAGAAATAAATGGCAGTTAAAATTCTTCATCTTCCAAGCTCCTCATGTAATACACAGATGAAAAGAACAGAGCCTTTAAAATACTTTGCAAATGCCAGATTATTTCCCATAACAACTCAGAAGCCTAAAAGCAAAATTCATTCTAAGTAGAACTTTTCTTTTTCAAAAACCTGCAGCTTTTAACAAATGAAAATACAGCTATTATTGACAGCTCTGTACTCCCAGGTCTTTCTGCACAGATGGTGATGACAGTACATTAATGCACGGCTCTAGACATCAGTGTAACACATTCTTCCATTCTGCCCTTCAAGGCTCAGGTAGGGGTTCTTATGACCATATTCCTCATCACAGCTGGGTGGAAAATGTGTAGTAAGCTGGGAACATAAGCTTCGTTCTTATTTGCTTCCTGGCCCAAACTGTTTGCGAGTGCTGCGCGGAATTAAACAGCTGACATGTTTCTTGAGCTGCCTCTGTGCGTTTCAAATGTGCTGGCATGTGTGTGGAAGTAATGGCAATGAAGCACCCTGGGATCCTTCTGCATGAGAGGAGCTGGGTCAGATTTTGATGCCGTTGAAGCTGCTAAGGGTTCTGGCGTGATTTCAGTAAGGCCAGGATTTCATCCCCTCTTTACAGCTAAGCTGAAGGGTTTTGTTCATCGAAGATTAGCGAATGCTGGAAATAAAATGTAAAGTTCTGATGCTGTTTTTAGAGTCTCCATCCCCCCGCTTCTTGAGATGATTTTTGATCCTTTTTGCTTACACTGCACTGATTTTTATCGAGCCAAAGGGAGTTCATTTATTTTGTTTTCTCCATCTGTTCTGCTGTAAAATGTTCCCATTAAAAGTTAGTGAATTGTCAGCTACAAGTATCAAGACGATGCAATGAAGGACTGCAGTGCCTTAATTTCCAATGATTTATTTTTGAGTTTGTAAATTTAGTTGAAATTAAACTAACCATAAGGAGAAAAATGCTGAGGAAAAATATGCATTTTAATGTAAGATACTATGCCTACTAAATGTAAGCCACTCAAAGGCAAAACTAACTGCATGACATACTTCTGACTTGTTTCTCTTTTTATGAATAATTTGGAGAAAAATCTCATTCAGTTTCCCTTCAGGATTCATAAAGCAATTAGATCATAGTATGGGATAAATTAATTAGATAACTTAGTCCCTTCCCAGCCTTTTTAAAAACCTGTAGCCTATCGCAGAACAAGATAAGGGTTACCAAAGGAGTTTGTGAAGGAAGACCTCCTTGGGAAGGTGCTTTCTTTTAATTTTGATGCTAGGGGGTTAATTAGAAGAGAAAGCAGCCCCTGGCATCGTGCAGAATGTGTTGTTCACTTGCATTCTCTTGTACCTTGAAAAGGAAAAAAACAGTTTTCTCTCTAAATAGCACTGTCAGCTAAGGTACCTTTTCTGTTTGCTTTTGGTTGCCTGAAGCACTTGTCCGTTCAAAGAACTGCTCGGCCTCATCCGCCTCCTTGCACTTCTGTTCATAGGTCTTCTTTGACTGTATTGAAATGAAATCAAATGTGAGGGTTTGGGTTAGGGAACAAGGCTGGGTTTTCTCCAGCTTGATGTTCTAGGCATTTTCTGGTTTGCAGTCTTGGGGAGCAAATCAGTGCCCAAGTTTGGGCAACAGAAAAAATTCCCAATGACACCATAAGAAGATAGAAAAATAGAACTGAAAAATTGGGGTAGGAGCTGGCAGCATAAGTCAGGTCCTCTTCTAGCAGCCCTGAAATTGTTTGCTTTGTACAAATGCAGCCAGCTCCCCGCAGGGGTGGTCACAAATACACAGGCAGCACTAGCACTGTCAGTGCATCAGACATCTGTCTGAGCTACAGTGTAGAGACAAAATTAGGAGCCTGCATTCCCAGGGTGCCAGTGAGGATGGGTTGTCACTTCCACAGTGTGACTTGGAGCATCAGGTGGCTGAAGTCGGTGTGTTCCCTTGCCCATTGCTCCAAGCTGTGAGACAGAGCCAGCACCCCATAGGTAACAGTCTCGGTGTAGTCCTCAGAAGCAAAAGAAATGCTTATTTGCACCAAAAGACCTCCCTTAGAGATTCACTTAGAACAATCACATTTAAATAAAAATTGCTATTACAGTTCCAACTGTAGCACAGACAGGCCTGCAACTACTTTTCTTTAGAGGCAATTGCCCATTGGAAACCAAAACCAGGTGCCTGCAGTTCCTGGACCTGCAAGTTTTCCAGTTGGAGAGGTTTCCTCCTGTTTACAAGATGCCCTCACTGTTTTTAAAATTGTATTTATGCAGACTGAAAAATTACACTTGATCCTGTAAGTATCCTTGCCTAGAAAGAATGAAATCCTGCTTGACCTGGGGCATTGTTTATTCCACATTAACTATCTGAGTATTTATTTTGGAGACTCTTCAGTGGGTGGGCCAGGGAAGATTAGCTTCCTCCTCATAGCAGGAATAACATCCTCTTTCTCTCACACACTCTTGCACACTCACACATTCTTGACCTTTCTTTAAATATAGGTACATGTGATACAGATTTCACCTTGTCTCAAACTGGAGCCAGTTTGCATCAAGAAACCTGCACAAAGCCTTCTTGCTTACCTCCATTGTTTTCTTATAATGGGACAACTTGCTCTTTTGTATGCGCTCCATTGCAGACTCGTACTGTAAGAAACACACAGAAGTAAGCATTTCTTACTTTGGACTTCTTCCTCCCCTTTTTGGTGGCAGGATTAGGGAAGCCATTATCAAGGCCTTTCTATAAGCCACGTGCCTGTGGGGAAAATTACTTCACCCCTCTTTTATAAATGACAAGTTTCTAAGTGATACAGAGAGCATCAAAGTGCCAGGTAAAAAAATAATCCAAGATAATTCTGTTTCAGTGGTTTCCATTAATACCAGAGAGGATGTAGATCTTCATTTTCTTCCTCCTTTTTTTTTTCCCTTAAGGAGATTAAATAGTGTAACACCCAGTCATTGCGCCCATCAGCTCTGCCAGCAGAGTTCCTTCACTGGTTCAAGAGCTTGATCCCACATCTTTGCAGACAAAACCGCTGTCTCACCCACATGAGCAAGGGTAGTTGTCCTTTTTAAACACAGACAGTTCCTGTGTAATTTATATTCCACTGCTTTTGGCAAATTTATGCTAAATGTGATTTGATTTCCATATTGTCATCTGGTCAGCATTGGAAGGACAGGGCTGAATTCTCTTTTATGGCTTTAGTTGTGATATGCCCAGCCTTATGTGACAGTGAGATATGCTCCTAGCTGGCAGGGTATAGGTTTCTTCAGTGGGACTTTTGGTCCTTTAATCTTTGCATTTTGCTCAAGCAAAACTCTCTCCAGGGCTGCCCGGAGGCTTGCTTCACATTGGGCTAGATAGCACAGTCCTGAGAGCACCTACAGCGAAACACAAATCACAGCATTTTGGGAGGTTACCAAAAATGCTGACACCATCTAGCGTGTCTAATGTCGACTTCCTCAAAGCCACATGCTGGATGGAGAAAAATGCTTGCATAAGACTCCAAAACAGTTTTTCCCTTTTTTCCAGACCCCTCTGTTTCCAGTTGAGTTATAGGCTTGTTGTTTTCAGCAGGAGAGTGAGCCTCTCCCTTTGCAAATCCTAGTGGCAAAGCAGTGGGGGGATACAAATACTGACGACCTAGGTGCATGCTGTCTGTCTTTATATGCCTTATTTGCTTCATCAGATGGCTGCGGACCTCAAATCTTAGTAGCAGCACTGGTTTTACCCACTTTCATATTGAGAGTTCTCTGCTGTTCCAAGTTCCCGTGTGTCAGGGTTGTAGACACAAGATTTTTGTGGCATTGGATACTGGTCATACACATTTTCATTTGTTTAAAATTAGCAAAGAACTGGATATTTTATTTTATTGCTTCATCAGTCAGTGCTTTCAGTGTTCAGTGATTGTCCCATCTTTGTCTTCAACCCCAGGAACTGGAGAAGGTGCAAGAGTGACCACTGTGGTCTCCATTGAGAGCTACTTTTTCAAGGGACTTAGAGCTTGATAAGATCATAGGGGATGAAATGGCCTTAAATATACTCAAATTTTTATTATACAATATCAACTAGATGCTATTTATTCCATGTCTTTGTAATCCAGCATATATTGGTGTCGCATTCAGCATATTTATTTGCTTTTATGTTTATAAATGTTTGTGTTACCCCTTTATTTTAGTGCATGTTGGAGATCATGCAGGATTGTACCAAAGAAACCCAATTAGAAAGGGTCTAAAAAAGAGAAAAGGAAGGATTAAGTTCTTACAGGAATAATAATTAGTATCTGCAGTTACACCAGGGGGAGTAAAAGTGACTAAAGCCTCTGCCTCCTGAGTTCAGAGCACCACTTTACTTCCAGCTGGGATCAGAAAGAAATTTTTTTTTTCCACAGTCTAGTATATGGAGTGAACAGGGCACACTGGGCATGTTTTATCATCTTTTGCAGTATTCACAGTCTATGGCTGGAGACAGGTCATCAGCATGGACCATTGACCCAATCTGTTTCAACATTTCTCTAGTTCCTCACCTTTTTTCTTTGCTCCTTCTGTCTTTCTCGGAACTCCTCTATTCCTTTCAGTTCATCCTTCAGCATTACTGCCAGCTGGATATGAGAGTTTCCAACACTTTCGATTTCTAAAGCAAATCAGAATTTATATAGAGTCAGTGGAAATGTCTTTAAATATGAAGTCACATTTTTCAGGAGATGTTTCAGGGATGTGTCTGCTGTTTGACTTATCATGAACAGGGCAGCCTTAAAAAATGTCTCTCTATGTTTCTGCATGCACTGACGTTGCTGAGGGTACACACAACCTGAACAGGGCTTATTGCAGGTCCTCTCAGTGCCTGCAAGTTGCATGGGAAGACTCCCCGCTGCAGAATTGGAGCACCCACTCCAGGCAGCCTTGACAAGCACAGAGCCAGCTGCATTTCTTCATAGTCCCATTTACCCCCGCCACCCCTCTTCCTTCAGGGGCTGGAAGTCAGATGTGGTGGTGCAGAGGGAGGGAAGGAGCTCTGACCTCCATCATTACCCCCTGGGTCTGCCTTCCCTCCACGACACTGCTGGATTGTCATTGCTTTTGGGAGCTGCTTGCCAGCTGCATCCAGCCTTACACAAATGTCATTAGACAAGGTTGCAAGCTGAGAATTTCCAAGGGTCAGGATAGATGGACTGAATTTCAGAGCACCTGGCTGATGCTGTTTGAAGTGGCTGGTAACTTCTCTGTGTTTGTCGGCTTTGGTGCCTCTGAAATGGAACCCTGCATTTTCCAGAATTGCTGAGCTCCCCCACCCAGGCTCTAAAAATACCTTAACTCACCAGCTGCTTTTCAAAGGGTGTTTGTATCTAAACAGCAGGTGCCCGTAGCCAGGTACACTGTCCTGTTGGCTATGATGGTGTTGCATTTTCTGTGTCTGAAATGTTTCTGTTCAGCCTTGGGCACATTTAGAAAGCATGCTGTTTTGATGTCAGTGGTTTTCAGAAAAGGGAACAGAGCTGATATTTTGTGACTTGATCCAGATAAAACTAACTTGAGGAACAAGCCATTTTGTTTGCCACCAGAGAGTGGGTTGAGTGCCCAGCCTCGGAGGACTCCCAGTGAGGGTCCTTTCCCTCCACTCTCGATGCTACAGACTGGGATAGAAAAGTTGGAAATAGAGCGAGGAGGAGGATGAAAGACCCCAGAGGAGATGAACACATTGTGTGCCTGTCTTACCCAGGTCAGAAAGGAAGATGTAAATACTTACGTTGCTTGAGCCTCTCAAATGCTGCCTTCAGTGTGCTGTGAGGCAGAAACAAGTGCACTTTATTAGTATAGGCTTCTAAGGATGGGTTGTGAATCTAGAGAAAAAACTTTCCCTCAGAACCTCAAAGATCCACATAGAGATAAAACTCTTAATAGTTTTGTAATAAAAGTTGACCATGCTAACAAGCACAATAGCATCAATCTGTTACCATCAGGAAATGCAATAAAATGCTCCATGAAACAAGGAATTGCACTACTCCTTATGTGCATCCTCTTTTGTAATCCCACTGTATTTGTGACTGTGAATGTTAACAGACATTTCTCTATTCTTGCGCCTTGCCCATGGATACAAGGCAGCTGAGTGAAATAGACGGTCAAGGGGAATTGGGTTTTGGAGCACTAGTCCGAAGGGTAGAGCGAAACCAGCTCCACCCTCTGTGTTGAATGCAGCACCGGCAGATTTTTCCTCCTCAGTCACCCTTGAAGCAGAGCAGCTCTGCTATGCAGCATCCTCCATCCTGTGCTTTCCGAGCACCCTCGTGTGGTACAGCTCACTCTGCTTTAAAGGACTCACGGTGCATGGAGATGAGCAAAAAGAGATGTTAAGCTGCTCGCTGGATGGACCCACATAAAACTAAGTGGTCCTACAATGTAGAGTTGCAGAAGGGCATGGAAGGGTAACCATAGATTGCCTGATGTCCTGGTTTTTGGCAAGCTAGAGTCCATTTTAAGAAAGCAGCAGAGATAGCAGCATAGAAGTGACGGGAGAGGAACGAGCATAGTCTGTAAGAGGCATTTTCAACTTAATAATTTGCTCTAGCTGCCAGTTTGCAGGCTGGCAGGGCATTTGTATATGCAGAAGCCAGGGCTGTGGTGTGATTTGGAGGTTTTTCAGATCTAGAAATCACCTCTTCAAGTCCTGGAGTGTGTTGTTTCCTGAAGGAAACAGTTCTGGGATCTCCATGGAGCCCTGGTCTACCCCAGGCTGCAGCCCAGGGGAAAAGCCTGTTAATGAAGACCCTAAAATCTCCCTGGCTGAAGCCTGGCTACTAGGAGAGCCCAGAAGAGGATGCATATCACCTTCCAGCCATGTGCAGCTGCAGATGGGTAGGGAAATCCTGTATCTCTTGGGCCATTTCAGGAGTCTTAAGAGACATGTGAAGGATCCTAATTGCCCTGTGTTAATTTAGGCTGGACATCTGTTTCCTGATCAAAGCTTGCTCTCACAGTAGCAAGGCTGCCTTGCCAGGCATAAGAAAAATGCCCAGGCAAGGGGAAAGGCTGGGCCTGTCCTCAGCGAGAACTGCCTTGCAATCCATTTCCAAATCTAAATTTGTAGAAATATAAGGAAAAGACTTTCATCCAGAAAAGATGAGTATTGAGCTAACTATTTGATTCTTTCAGCTTTCAACTAAATTTGTTGTGGTGAATCTCCTGAGATAAGTCAAGGAAAACATGCTAGATTGAGTATTTTTCAGTATTGTCCTAATAATACTTAAACATTTTGAAGGTTCATTTTGCAAAAAAAATTAGTCTGGTGTGAAATTTCAGTGGAAGCTAAATTTTCACAACACAAAGGAAACAAACAGTATTCTTTCCAGCTAAGTTAATTAAAAGCTTGAAATCAAAAGACAAGTCGAATATCAGCAGCAGAGATAGCTTTTTCTCACCTAAAAGCTGTAATGGATTAGTTTGAACAATTAAATATGTACAACAAATAAAATTCACTTTTTTAGTGTGGATTTTCCAATAGGAGTTGGGGATGTGCTAAGAACTTTATGCCTGAAATAGGTAAATACTGGAATTTAAAAAACAGACCGTGCAAACTGCACATGCTGTTTGCACGCTGTGTTGATCTATTGTTCCCAGAGATCTTTTTCCTTTGCTGTTGTTGATTCAGGGTATGCAAAGACTGGCAAAATTGCTGTAGTGGATACTGAAAAATAGCGTTTTCTCAGTACATATCAAGGACAAAAGCAATTTGCTGGTGTTTTTTTGTTTCCAGGCATCTGAGCTACCAGAGTAGTTCATGATCATAAGCCACACATGAAGCTTTTCTCCTTTTTGCTGGCTCTCTGTAAGGACAAGTCTGTCTTCTGGTGTAATAACGCATCTGGCCATGAGCTGGAGAGAGACCAATTTGCCCTCTGCGTGGTCTTTAATGGCCATTTCAGAAAGCTCTGGCCTTTTGCTCCTTGTATGGAAGATTTGTCCAGTCAGTTCCCTAGCTGCTGACTGGGGCAAGGCCGTGGTCCATAGGTAGATTGAAATAGACTTAAGCAATTTCTTTCCTTATTTTTATAATAATTTTCTAAAATCAGTGAATTGGATCCTTCATCCTTATGGGCCTTAAGGGAGTAGTGAGTATGTCATTGTGCCAAGTTATATCTGGGAGAGAATGAATCAATGAAATTTTGACCCATGGATCCATCAGATATTCCTTCCTGACTTCTGGGCTGCGGCGATGTGCTGGCTGCAGCAGCAGTGCTATAGATTAGCTCCTTGTTGCTGCTGGACGCTCTGATTGTATCTGTGAAATACATCATTTCAGTGCTTTGGATTGGAGGATTTAATGGAAGTAACAACTCGTGTAGCCGACATACAAGTGAGTTTTAATTTTGTCTGTGCTGTTTTTTATGTACAGTACCTATTGCCTATTCTTCTGGGTGGGTTTGACTTTCTAATAGGATCGATGAGGTTTTATTCTGAAGCATCCAAAGTGAGGATGTCTCACTCTCATGGACACTTTAAAAGTGTGTTTTATCCTCTCAGCGTATTATGCTGCTTAGCGTTGCGGTAGTAATTGATTTTTTTTTGTTTGTTTGTTCTGCGGCCAAATTAGAAAACCCAGGGTTGAAAATAATTCAAGCAAAACTGAAAATTGGTGATTTGCTTCTTTTCTTTTTTCTTTTTAATTTTTCTTTTTAATTGCTCACTTCTGCCATGTCCATGTAAATTCTGGAAGACTCTTAAACCACTCCAGCTAAAGACTCAGCACCAGCCTTTGGGCATCCCTACATGGAGCCTCCTGCACGTGTCTCATTGAAAATAAGGCTGGACACAAATTTACTCTGCATGTTTGTTAAACGACTCCCCCTTGGACATTTAAAGATTGGATTTGTCAAAATGAATTTTCTGGTGGAAACAGGATTGCCTCTGAATCCGGAATAACGGGGACCAGACAGAGCCTGTGCCATAGCCACGCTGCACCAACTTTGGGAGGGTTTTGCCATCTAGTGGCTAAAATATCCTTACTGTTTTCTGGGTTGCTTGACCCTGGCTGCTGCCTTCATTTGCTGTAGTTACCTGCTACTCGAGTACAGCAGAATCAAGCTGCTCTTGGAAAATATGCACGTTTCAGTGTTTGTTTTTTCGAGTGCAGGGGGAGAAGGAGAATAGCAGAGCTTTCGGAGGAACAGGAGAACCCAGGGGAGAAGCTCATTACAATAAAGCCCACACATTGTTTAGCATTCTTGCTCTGTAGATTGCAAAACACTTTCCAAAGTGAACTTACCCAAATTTACCCAGCACACCAAAGCTGGAAAGGCGACCTGTCTCTCTAGGGCACTGACCACTAGCCCCTATGTCTCTCCTCTAACAAGATAAACATGTACAGAATGCATCATTTGAGAGCTTGGTTTGATTTTTCTCCGAGCAGAACCTGTCCCCTGCTTTCAAGGCAGAAAATGCACCGTGTACTTGAGCAGAGGTACCTTGTTTGGCACTCATCCACCACCGCAGTACAAGTATGAGGAGGAGTAGTAAGGAAATGCTGCATCTGATCATAAATCCATTTTACTCACTGTGCAAAATTATCTTAGAGTTGGTTCAGGAGGGGGGCTCGATTTGAACAGCATGGGACAACAGCACTTCAAAGTGAACTTGTCCTAGCTGCTCTCTGGGTTTGCTTTCTCTCTCTTCATTTTTGGACTTTGTTTTTGCTAGAGAGCTGGGCTGTTGCTGGAGAGCAGGCTGTGCTGGGCAGTCCTACGTGACACGAGGACCACCAGGAAATGTACTGTAGATAGGGCTCTGGTACCTTCTGCTTCACAGTCATCAAAACCTGAATTTTATAGCACCAGAGATGTAATTAACAGAGCTCAGTGGCAGTGCTTAGGTCACAGGTATACTCGCTATGTACACTGCTGCACCACACTCTTTTGCAACTGTAGGCTTGATGGTTTGGGCAATTGTTTTCAGTACTTTGCCTTTTCACTCAATTAGAGACTGGTTTAACAGAGTATTTCAAAGAGTCCCTTTACATCTTTTACACAGGAAGGTAAAACAGGCTTTTCTAACCGGAAAACCACAGCTCTTTTTAAATTTTCTTTCTTTTCTACCTTTGCTTGGTGAATAGAAGTGTGAAATAACCCCACCTTCCTTTCTGGTAGGTTTCCATTTTAACATCAATATGATCTACAATGTTCTGTTCTTACTGTAACTTCTTAAAATATTCTTTCTGAATTGAGAGAAGTCTCTGCCACTGAACTCCACAGACCACTTCCCAGCAGTCCTATTAACCCTCTGCCTCTGGTTACTTAGATCCTGATAGCATGGTTATGAAACCAACCCAATGCCAGTCTCCTCTGAGGCCATGGTCAACATCTGTCTATCCTCCTGCCACACAGGGAAGACCCAATGTGGTTTTTCCAACATTTCTTTCTGTGAAGCCCAGTGGTGGTAGCAAAGTGTAGGGGAAACAAGTTCAGAAGCATTTGCACCTGGGACTCTGTCCACATTGCAAAAAAAGAAAAGGGGGAGGCGCTGTGCTCTTTTAACAGGGCGGTAACTAAATCACTACCAAGTCCTAGGCCAGGCACATAGCAGAGTATTTCACATGAGAATCATGTCTACCATTGCTTAGTGGGGATGTGGCAAAAACATTGAAGGATTAATTTTGACAGAATGTTTTCTTGTTCTCTGAGGAGCTATAAACAGAAAGGCAAAACCACTCAGTGCAACTGGAAAGGTTTCTGCACAAGTCCCAGCTGTGGTGTGTTGTCGAAGCCACCTGTGGTGGAGAAAAGGCAGGAGCAGCATCCTTTCTCTGACCAGGGGAGTCTGAGTGTCTGTCTATAAATTAGTGATAGCAAGGCACTAGCTAGCATGAGTGGTTATATCAGCTATTACAGGAGGCTGCACTGTGCAGCAGTCTGGGCTGAGCGTCAGGTTGGGTGTAGCGTCTCTTTCATGAAAGTAGCAACAAATGTGGAGGGTTCCTCTAGTGCTGTGGTGTGTCTGCATACGTGTTCTGCTTCTGGTGCTTGGATATTTTCGGCTATGTGTTGGAAGCAGCAGCAGCCCCAAACTGAATGGGAAAGGGGCTGTATCATCGCTCCTAGGGCTGGTTATGGGCAGCACGGACACATCACCCCAGACTTTGCTGAGGCAGGGGAGCAAACAGGATGGCATCTCTGTGCACTTTTCTTCCCTGTAAATCTGTGCCTGTAGACTACAAATTAGACCCCTTGTGACTCCAGAATGACCTATGCCATTCAAACCAAAGGAGAAAACAATCAACCTTTAACATAAAACTAAATTTCCTCATGTCTCTTAGAGCAGCGCTGCTCAAAAATGCCTCTCCTCATCACCGGAGAGCTTATCTAGATTGGATTTAACAAGAACTGAGCAGAGGCTTAGGTCTTTCAGTGTATGTGCTTGGGTCCATTTTCAGAGTCCTGAAAGTTCAAAGTACAAGTGTATAAACTCTGTGTGCGTTCAGAACATTTGAGTGGAGCATAGCTAACCATGGAAGGATGTGACCTTCCAAAATGACTTTTAGCTTCAGTTCAAAAATGCCTGCTTTGTGTGAATAATACAGAGGATTCTGTATATTATGTGACAGACACACTATATACACAGGAAGCAGCTATTGGCATTTCGTTACAGATGCCCTCACCTCACACTCACTGAAATATTCTATTTCAGGCATTGCAGAGAAGGCTGAAGGAACTACCCTTTCCCGAGGTCTGAAGGAGATGGTAGTGGAAAAGAGGAAAGCAAAGAAGTAGGAAATAATATACATGAGCAGAGACAAGCAGAGCAAATGACAAAAATAGCTGTTGTCAGACTAGGCAGAATTTAACCAGCTATTGTGTGTTTACATAAGTTATTTTACAGAAGAACTGAGTTCCCAGAGGCCCTGTTTCAGCTGAAGCTGAGGATGTATCTGAAAACTGGGCTCTGTAGTATATTCTGTTTTCATGTTGCTCTGCTGAAGAGTTGCCCAAAGCTACTGCATGGAAATTCCCAGTCACCTTGGAGCCTGAAAGGTGTTTCCTCTTAAAGGCATGAGTTCAGCTGAGAATCATCTGTAGTGTGTCGAGACATCGTTACTGTGTGCGCTACCAGCAAAAAATTGCAAGCTTGATCTCAGTTTGTAACTCGGCTGAAAATCCCCAGTTTCTGTGCATCGTCTCCTATGCGTGCAACACAGAATCTGGAGAGTACAAAACTGTATCGCAGTTTAAACTTCAGGGCATGTAGTTCCCTCTCCCCCACTGGATATTGGTGTAACCTGGCATTTGCCAAGAATACATGGCTGTAGCTTTGTAATAATCCTTTTCATAATTTCTTTTATGATTAGAGACTATGAAATTGTGATTCAGATTTCTTTTGTAATTAAAAAAGTGGATAACAAGGCTTTAAAATTAGTATAAGGTAGGAATGAGGACATTTTTAAAATATACTTTAACCCTGACTTGTGATAGGTGAGCTCCAGAGCTCCATTTCTGTTCAGCATCCATCCTTCCACCCTGACTGCTGTGGTCCTTGCACTTTGCCCACTCCTCAAGGGCTGCCCTGCCTTCTCCTAGGTCTGACACACTCAGGAGGTACATTTGCAACTGATATTCTCTCATGTTCCCTTCCAATACCTGTTCTCCTCCCAGTGCTTTCACTAAGACTCCCCAGCTACCCCTATTCCCCGGCATAGCCTACATCCGTGACTCTGCTGGCACGGCCAGGTGATTAGCTTGAAGGAAGCAGCCAGCTTTTTCCATAGTTTTGCTGTTATTATGGACCCGAGTGTGTTTGTAAGAGCCAGAACAGGCAGTGGGACTGCAGCTCACCGGTGCAGACGTGCGTTAAGGAACCCCACTGTAAGGAAGCTAATCTGCCTGTGGCATGTGTGTCAGATCTAACATGACAAGTGTGGTCAGGTGGGCTAAAAATCAACAAAGAAAAAGGCACTTCTGCACTGAGCAGGAAAGTACATTGCTTTACCTTAAGACTCAGTGGATGCTAAAATGTTTTGGGGTTTCAAATAAGAAAAAGACACAGGAAAACCCCATTGGGGGCTATTACATACAGAGCTGCTGCTGGTGTGGCAGCCCCTGAACTACTAAGGCTAGAAGATTATTTAGGAGAAATATCTTCATACGGTTGTGCTGTTCTTCTATTCTTACCTTGGGATCTAGTGTTGGGGACAGAATATTAGGCTGAAGGGATTTTGCTCTGAGCCTGTGTGACCCTTCTTGCAGCCTTGCACTTAGATTCAAGTGTGCGCATCCTTCTGTATGTTAGGATGAACTCGCCATGGCCTGTAGCAATTGCTGAGTTAGTTCTGTGTCACAGCTTGACAAGACCTGCCCTATAGGAAGTAGTTCCTACCAGCTGCAGTGCTGGAGGCAAGGGCAAGCAGCCAAAACGCCTAAATTTGCTTGAATTGGGCTGGACTATCGAATGATTGTGTGCCTTGGCTGTTAGGCAGCACTTACAGAGAACTTCTATTTCTTGAGCTGGAAGCAGGAGTGTTTGTTTGCTATGCCCATGGTAACCAAGACCAGCTTCTTTTAGAAGCCCTGTCTTTGCTTTTTTTTTTCAAATAAAAAATAAAATAAGTTATTGCGGCATGTCTGCCTCTCTGATGTTAGTTTTGTTAGAAATTGTTCTACAGCTGTAGGCTGGCCACAGCCAGTTCCAATAGCAGTTTGAAAAAGAACAGCGAGGACCTCACTGAAGTCAGTCGCACCTCCAGTAACCGCGCTAAAAACTTGTCCCCTGCTAGCTCTCAGGTCAAAGCCATTTCTCACATTTCTGGTGCTGAGGAGTCTGCAGGTAGAGACACAACGCTCGCCTCTTTTCCCAGTTCACAATGTTACATTGCTGCTCGTACTCAGTAGTGAAGTGTCCTCGTACAGTCTTGGCTTGTAGCTGTCTCTGCCAAGAACGAGCAGTACCGAGCCCTGAGGGGTCAGCTCTCCATCAGAGGAGCTGGAGTGATGCTGAGGGAAGAAGCGCTGGACAGCATATAGGATGGAAATCTGATGGCTGCTGTCACCTAGATTTTTCTCAAAGCAACGGAGAGTGGTCCCAGATTTGCTGTTACATTTCAGCAAGCCTTCCCTACTATCTTTCTTTTGAGTCAGCAGCATATTTCTTCATCTGTGTCTTTCAGTAAATAAAAATGGGCAGTTGAATCTATTTATACATTTAGCTGAGTTCAGCAATTTGCTCCAGCTGAAGCAAAAGTTTGGGGGAGAAGGGAAGAGCCTGAAAAAAGTTGAAATTGTTCTTTTCTTTGATTCAGACTAAAAGCTTTTAAAATGTGGGGAGGCTTGGGAGAGAACTGTTTTCCACAGTGATGGCCACTACCTGGCACAGTGTGCCATAGACTTCTCCAGGCTTCTCCCCATCGCTTGTATTTACTCATCGTGCTTATTCGCTTCGCCTTGTTTCGTGCCGGTCCTGACTGTGCTGAAGTAACAAGCTGGGCAGTACCTCCCCATCGCTGCCTAATTTCTCCCTTGAGCAGACCCTCTTCTCTCCAAGCACAGGAAGCAACAGAAAGGGTTGTTGTGGGGTTTTTTTTCTCTGTATTTTTTAACATTTTAGGGTTTGAGATTAGAAGAGCCAGGCAGCTGCCAGGGACTGCATTTCTGGAGTTGGGAAGAGCTGTTCACACTGGTACTGGGAGGTTAGAAGCATGTGAGGCCCTGCTGGGCTGCTCATCACGTGTAGCGGTGCCACTGTCTCCAGTTCGGCAGATTTGGTGTTGGCTGTGGTATGGGTTTGCCATGGATGCTTTGCCAACAAGCCCCTGCACGGGGACCGCTGCTTGCTCCAGTTTTGTGCCGCTTCCCTCCTGCTCTGCTTTCCATAGCAGCTACAGAGCGTGGCTTTGACCTGGAGGAGCGATGGGAGGTTTCTGCAGCCAATTCATTAGTTTCGGAAGTTGTTTATAACGTGCTAAACAGAATTAATTGGCCTTGCAGTTGTTTCTCTTAAGGTTTTCTGGATATTTTCTGACACTGGAAGTTTCTGGGTGGTTGTTGCAGATGGATTTTCTTTGTTCTTTGTATCGACTTTTTGAAAGGGTATCAGGTACCTTCCTGATGTTGAGAGCTATTGGGTGTGAAATAATTTCCCAGGAGAAGTGACAGAAAGCCTTAGTACTTGATAGGTTTAAAAGATGACTGAATTTGAGACTAGGTGATAATTTTGCATTAGCAAGAAAATGAGTGAGTGATCTAAAATTAGTAACTCTCTCTCCTCTGCAATACATAGCATGGCACAGGAAGGTCTGTAAAACGTTCTGCAAAAAAACTGGAAGCTACTTGTTTCCTGGTGAGTGTCAAATGCAAGTTTGAGATACAAATGCCTGCACAACACCTTTGTTAGACTTTATTTGAGAAATACTGCTGCCCAAAGCTGCATTCAAAGATGTGAACAGCCCTGTTCAGCCTGTCAAGTATTTGTAATACTATTAGGACTCAGTGTGCTAGTCGATAATAGGGGGTCCTATAAAGAGGAAGCACTTGGAGTAATGCATGGGGACAGCTGTAGCATAGTCCTTTCGAGCTTTTCTTATTGTAGGTAGTACATAGTTTCCCTCCCTCCCATCTCCCTGAAGGACTGACCTTGGGAACAGAACTGCTGTCAGCAATCAGTGTCACATAAAAAAACAGAATCTTCACACCATGTCAAAAATTTTAAGGCATTAAACCCAAATATTTCATTTTCATGAGTTGTTCCAGGCCTGAATAGATCCTAGTTTTCCTGATTTTAAAGTGTTTACTCTGGACAAATGCCCTTCACTGTCCATCTGTGTAACTCCTTAAACAACCAGAGTATGCTGAATGACAGAAAGCAAAGTGTCCTCTCTCTGCTTCAGAAGAGATACAGTGAGACATTTGCTCTGATAAAAATATCAGTGCAAAGCTGATCGCTGCCCAGACCAGGCATGGGTTTATGGAAACATCGTACATCAGCTCTGCAGCATGCTTTGTTGGTATATTCAGCCTTCTCTCTATGCCAAACTACAAAATTGCTGGATCAAAGTGAAGCTGGGCCCAAGTCCAAACTTCCCCCAACTTCAGGGGAACTTGGATTCATATCTGGGACTTGGCTCTGCCTCTAAAGCAAGCTCTTATAATTTCTTAGGAAAAGTCAGACCCATGAATTATCCACTAAGTCACAGCAGGACAGCCAAAGCTGTCTGTTTCTGAACACATTTGTTCTGCCTGTCCTGCATTACCAGTAAAAAAATTTAGGTGGAGCCTCTCATTAGTCCTGGAACACTGATCTTAGCCTTTGGTTTGGGAAGAAGCCATCCATCCTTAATCTGCTATTTTAATTTCAATATCTTTTTCTTCTCCTTCCTTGTCTGTGAATTGAGACACCAGGAAGGTAGAAGCCATCTCCAGCAGCCTTTGCTGGGAACCTTGCTATACCTTACTGCATTACTTGGGGGCAAGGGAGAGATGGAGCATTAGGGGAGGAGAGGCTTGCACGTCCTCTGGAGTGAGCCTCAGTGCTCTCTGCACTACTTGCTTGGGGTAATGCAACTGTTTCCCTGTCAGCTTGGATATGCCACCACCGAATCAACAGCAAGTGCTACGGGTAATTGCCTGGCACTTGCAAGCCATGGTGGTGCAATGCAAGGGTTTGAGGTCAAGTTTTCCAAACAATGTGAACAGGAAGCCACGCTCACATTGAGAGAGTGTGATAAATCGACGTAAAAAGGAAACCGCAATTAAGAAATGAGATACAGGATGGATAAGGGTAGCGGGCCCCAGGGACCAATAGAGCTGTTCTGTGTTTAAATTGAAGTCTTCTCTTTCAGACTTGTCTTCTGTGACCCCAAAGCTTCATCCTCTTCCACCTTATTACAGTATTATTACTTGTTACAATAATGACAAAATGTCTCATTATTGCTGCTACCATCAATAGCAGCAGCAGTTTATCAGCAGTGTTTATTAAGTTAAATTCCATGCCAACATATATCTTCCCCTCCCAACACAATTTATATGTGATCTAATATAGTAGTAGAGGAGACAGAGAAAAATATATGTCATTTTAGAGTACTTCAGTAGTTCCATTGATTTGTTTCAAATAAAGTCACTTCAAAGAGGTTTAACGTTTGCAGTCCTAAGCTAAGCCTTTTTCCTGCTGCAGAAGCTAATTTTTGGTGTCTTAGCACTTTGTGTTTGTTCTGTCACAGTCTCTCAGTGTCTGCCCAGCTTCCCAGAATTGCCAAGCCACCATCCTAAACATTTCACAACCTTTTCCTTTCCCTTTTTTTCCCATCACTTAGTTTGCTTATGGAAGCAAATATTAGACTTTGTTAGGAATCCTGAAATTAAAAAATTTCTCAGTAAAGATCTAGTGGCAATTCTCAAAGAGAGATTTTGTGAATCTCGCTTTGAAGGACTGTGGTGTTTCCCATTTTTCCTGAACATTGTGAAGTGCTGTGTAACGCACTGAGGTCAGTAGCTTATGACCCCATTCACAGGCAAAATGCAGGAGTCTCGTATTGCTTCCAAAATGCTTTTGTTTGCACTAATAATAACAGAATTCCTTACTTGATTTCTGTCTGTCCTCCTGCTTTTCGGGCGATTTGAATCAGCTCTTTCCCATATCTCTCTTCTGCTTGTGCTCTGTTAAAAGAAAAGTTTAGTCAGTTTCTCTTAGCAGTACCAGGACCACATTTATACAACTCTTGTGATTGCATCCGAGGTACAGAACCTGAGAAATACTATTTCTTTAATTTCTGTCTCTCCTCAATTCTAGTGCTGCTAGTTACCTCTAAAATATTTTGGGTTAGCTATTTCTAGAATAAATGTGAGGTAATGAATGCTCATCTCCATAGCTTTGGTTAGACTGTAGAGTGCTATGTATAATTCTGTCCCCAAAAAGTTGGATTCAATTGGAAGAAGAGGTGTACAGAAGTGTAGTGAAGGTGCTCAGAAGAACAAAAAGCCTCTTTTGCAAAAGAAACCTAAAACATGACATCTGACTTGATCCATCGAAATGAAGGCAGGGAGGGGAATGAAGAGTAGGTTCCAAAGGATTTCAATTTAAATTTTCATTTAAAGAGAGGTCCGGAATAAATGGGAGCTGGGAGTAGCAGGGAAATTTCTGCCTGTTAGAAACGCGAGGTGCTGCTTGAGCAGCTGCAGTGGAGGTAGAGGGGGAAGGAGCCTGGCTCGTTGTAAGGTGAGGCTGTGACAGTTTTGTGGAGGGGACAATATGAAGCGATGTCTCACCTAATGAGGAACTGTAACTAGTGACTCAGGAAAGTAGCTCTGTTTCTATGTTTAATAAAGAAATATGATTATTTCTTTGCTGTTTTCCCCTCCCCCAGCTCTGGAAGAAATTTCTATTCTCTGTTTAAAAAAAAAAAAAAGGCATTTGTATTAAATATGTTATTTCCTTTCTCCTGAGTGCAAGACTGGGGCGGAACTGAGTTTCAGCCTTTGAGCAGCTGCTAAAAACTATTGAATGGTCCATAATAAATAATGAACAGATAGCCTGGTGCTAGCATTTAGGGGGGGATTTTGTTTAGGGTAAGTCCAGTTCTCAAATGGGGTTTCAAAGCATTTCAAACAGTTTTGAGCCTGAAACTTGGCACCTTAGAGAAACATATTCTTTGTTCAAAAAAAGGAATTTTTATGTGGGTGTGAGGCCATTCAGTCCCACTGGTTTGTTCTTATGTCCATCTTCCCCATCGGCCACGCTGTGCTTTATTATTGCTATTTGCTGAATTCAAGCGGTTTTCCCAGGGCTGGTCTTTCAGTTTTGCAGCACAGCAGCTGTTGGGGAGAAAATCCGACCGCCCTTTCGACTGTTCCTCTGCGTCTGATGGCTGTGAGCGCCTTGCGTTGTAGCCAGGTGTACCGATGGCTCTGGTGCAATTTCACTGGTTTGCAACCATCTTCTGTGACCTGAGGCAGGCTCGGCCTTGGGACTTTCCCCCAGTCCCAGGAGATCTGTCAGGCCGGTGGCAATAGCAGTGCTGGTTGTACAGCAACATACAGTTGCCGCAGCCGGGAGTGGAGGCTGCTCCTCGCCTCTGACCATGGCTCCCATGTGTCTAACACTGCATATGCAATTAGTTAATTGCTGTCATCCTGCACTAGAAATTGCTGTATTTTAGTGGGGTGTTTCTACGTCACTGCTTTGGGATTCCTGCTAGAAGAACAGGGTGCAAAATATGGTGACAGGCTACACAGAGGTACCACTTCGTTTTCAGGTTAGATGAACGAAATTTCATCAAAATGGAAGTATACTCCAGAGACACATAACGCTGCAGAAGCAGAATAGATTATTTTCTTCTGATTTTAATAACAAGAAACATTTTTGTGTCAGAGACTTTGCTTTTCACATCGTGGTGCTGCCTTTCCTACTTTCCCGTACTCTTGCACACAGCTTCTAGGTTTCCCTGCAGCCGTCTAGAGCTGGAACATAGTTTGTGTTTTAAATCTGGCGCTTTTTTTCTGGAATACAACTTCTTTCTCACTCCCCAACCTCTGAAGCCCTCCTCTGGACCAGGCAGGGGTATTTGTGAGCGAAAGTAATTGACCTGGGTGGAAAACTGCTAAAGTGTAGTGTAGCCAGGGCAGTTGGTTTCAGGACTCAGGGCAGCTGCTGCAGGAGTCCTCATTGAAATTCTGGCATCAAGCCAATGATCAACCTCTACAAACAGAGATTCATCCCATGCTTTGATCTCCTCCTAGGTCATTCCCATGAATGACATAAGGACAAGCTGAAACAAACACCTTCCAGAAATAAACTGGAAATAATACCTTCTTTCTGCAACTCAGTGCCCGCTACCTTTGCTCCTCTTCCTCCTCCCCCAGCATGCATGTACACACACAAGCACACTGGAATGTTTTGGGGGTGTGCAAAAGTTCATGGAAACATTTGTTCTTGTAGCTTTCAGATCTGCAAAATGGCTGTATGTGTATTTTTTCTACTTTGTGGAAAGTCCTTTGTGCCTCCACCACAAGCCAGGAAGAACCTTATCCTGCAACTTGCAGAAACCTCCGTAATATGTTTTGGAAAGAAACACGGCATATGTAGCATCAGATCATGCTGCAGTGCAGAGCCTTCCTGGAGCCTGCAATGTAGCTCTGATCTCTGTAAGGTATGACTCACAAAGGAGCTATTTTAAACAGTTAAAGCTAAGCTACCATCAGACAGATGTGACTTCAGGACTGTGTAACGTGTGGCAAGAAAATATGCTTCCATTGGTGGTCAAGAAAAGCAATTCGAATAGCTTCAGATTTTGATGGGAGACTGTCCACACTATGTGAAATAGTCAACTTTCAGTTTGACAGCTCACATCCCCTTGAAAGTTCCAGTGTTTGAAAAGTAGCTTTCAGAAAACCAACCTAAAACCAGAAAACTAGATGGGGGACAGCATGGGAAGAAAAAGCAGGCTGTGACTGAGGAAGGCAGAGCAATGTTCATAAGGAGACAGTTCTGAGATGAACTGCTCTAGGATTACCTGCAGAATATATAATCCATATTGGGTGGTCTTTCCTACAGGTCATGCACGAGCATGATGTGCTCATGAGCATGCATGTGCCTCATGCTACATGGTGAAACTGTTGAAACCCAGCCACTTAAAAACAGAACCAAACTTCAGATATTTTTTTCTAAGTCAGAGGTACAAAAATGAATGGCAAAGGAGTCAGAGCAGCTGTGTAATATCTATTTTCTCACCCGCAAGTGTGTCAGATGTCTATGGCTGTTGCTGAGGGCCCCCCAAGAAGCATGTAAAGGATGGACAAAAACTACAACATTGTTGTTCAAAGTCTAGTAAGCTCAGTGAATAATGTGGGCTGTCCTGGGTGTCTGGGAAAGGCTTTTGGTAGCATCTTACATAGCTTTATCTATATTTGAAAAATGGCCCATTTTTGGTAGTTGCAGGAAACTGAAACGGTGCCTGTGGCAACAGCATGTTTAAAGAGAAAGAAAAATGCTCCCTGTAAAAGGGGAAACCCGGTAATGCTACCCATTGTGGATGTATGTGCTACCATGTGATTCTGGACCAATAACTACCTGAGTCTTAATGGAGCTCTGGATTTCTGATTCTTTCAGCCCTCTCTTCTCAAATCTTTGACATTTCTATTTGTTCTCTACCTTCACAAATCACGTCAAAAGACTAGGATTCAAATCACTCGGGCTTTTCTGTGTTAACTAACATCACTGCCAAATTCAGAAACAGCCTGCTATTCCTTTCCAGATGGATTTTCTTACCTCTGCTTGAGCAAATCCTCCACATCTTTACACATCTTCCTCCCATCCAACAGCCGCTGTATGAGCACCTCATAGCCAGTGTGGAAGGTGAACTCCTTGCACTGAAGACAGAAAGATAAACAGTTGAGCTGATTTGTGTGTGTAGTTTGCAGGTTTACCAAGCCCCTACTGTCAGTCATGTGGAGCAAATTAACTTTCTGGAAAATCCAAATGGACCTTTATATTTGCACAGGGCAATGGCAGCTGGGGCAGGGCTAAGGGCACAGGTATGGGTGAGGTTTCTCCAAAGTGAAAATCTGTAAAAGTTTTGATCAAATTAGGTTTGTTTTTTAATACTGAAAAAGTGAAGTGGGTCGTGAATTTTGCTGTGTGGAAAGCAGTGCTAGCTGTCTTTTTGGGGAAGTCATGTTTAGCACTGGGTGTGGGATCTTTGCAGAGCAGAGATGTATAGTAACTCTTGTGGACAACAGATCCTCTTCCCATGAGCTTTCTAAAAAGAACGGTCAGCGTCAACTCACTGCCGCATGACTCTCAATAAGACAGTTACCTGCTGTCTAGATGCAAGTGGAGAAGT
This sequence comes from Nyctibius grandis, assembly GCF_013368605.1. NCBI lineage: Eukaryota > Metazoa > Chordata > Aves > Nyctibiiformes > Nyctibiidae > Nyctibius > Nyctibius grandis. The sequence goes on from NC_090668.1 coordinate 7,363,296, forward strand.
GAAGGAATCTTGTGCTTGTACAAATATCGATACACAGGGTAGTGGCTGTGCCTCCCAGTCAGTGGCGGATGTTTTAATGGGAGGTTTCATAGCACAGGGAGACAGTTTGCCATTAGAAAACACTTGGGTTCTGATGTGCTGTTAGGTTTTCCTTTGGGATTGCTGTGACAACTCTTCTCGTTGTTTGAATCAGTCTGTCTCTGGTGTGAATTCAACGTGAAGGGGTTTAAAAAAAAAAGTAGGAGATAGATAGGCATGTGGAGAGCTTGGGAATGTGGACATTGCATCTGCAGGAAATTGAAACTCTGTGTTTCTGAGACACTTGCCAATGAGTGCTGCTTCCCTTGTGTTTGCATTCACCACCCAATCTCCTGTGCAATACATGGGATTCGCTGGTGCCTTTGGGTATTTTTGCAGCCTGTCCCGCTCCATGAGCCCACGTGGCAAATGGAGCCAGCCAAGGTGATCAGTGATTTCCAGCCAGCCACACTAGACAGGCGAGGCCGTGGAGCCGGGTGGAGTGTGCTGCCCCAAAGCTGGGGCTCGTATCTCCTACCAGGGCTCTGCACTCTGTGCGGCTCAGGGCCACATTCCTCTACTGTGGTCTAGGCCTGCGGTTCCCTCCCCATCACACAAGTCCATATGTCAAGCTTATCCCTGTCCACGTGATCCACCAGAGCACACCCCCATGCATCTCAGACAAAAATATCTGAGCCATGAGAAGAAAAACAATTAGTCTTGCCTTTCTTTAATCTTCTTCCCAACTTCAGATTGCACTGTAGCAGTGGTAAATCAGAGTCAACAATGAAGTCAGTGCTGCCAAGGAAATGCTGAGAGCCCAGAAAGGGAAGGGAATAAAGTTGCAACGTGCTCTGAATGTGGCACTGGGACAGGATTTCTGTGTTCTATTCCTAGTCCTCCCACTGACTCACAATGGGATCAAGACAAGCCATTTTTACTTTGAGAGCCTCAGTTAACCAGTACATAGTGATAATGTTACTGAAAATGTAGTGGTGAATGTTGTCTGAGCTTTATGTTGTAGCGTTATGGTAAAATCACGGACTGTGTAACCATAAAGAGAATGAATATGTTCCTTCCCTCAAGCAGTTTATGTACAATACAAAGTACTTATATACGAACCAACTACAGTTTGTACATCTATCCACTGTCCCCGAAGCAGTTATCATTTAACAAATGCGTTAGTTTATTGCTTTCCACCGTGACTGTGAAGAAGACAGCTGTTTAAGTTTTGGCACTCAGGAAGGATCCTCTGGCAAGCAACTGTGGACACCTGGGCTTGTGGCTTTGCTTCCTTATTGCTGGGACTGGAGAGGAGTCGGGTGAGCTCTGGGGATGGATGGCAGTGGCCAAGGGCAACCTCGGTGCTGCTCGCCCAGGCCCTATGGCTGCTGTGGAGATTTACAGACCTGGGAGCAGGGTTTTTTAGCTTCTTCAAGAGCTAGGATAAATTTCTGCAGATAATCTTTGTAAACCTACAGGCTGTAGTAACATTTCCAGTGCTACAGTTTCTTGACAGCAGTAATTCCTTCTTCCCTAATGGACACTCTTATCACCAGCAGTGGGGAGAAAGGAAAGACAGTAGGATAATGGTTCACAAGAGACAGAGAGAAATGTTTCTACCAGCAAAGTGTCTGCACTACAGAGCCAGGCAAGAAAATAATGTAGATAAAAGAATATGGGGAGAGTGCAATGGATCCACTGTTATCATTGTTGCAACCCCAGGGAAATGATAGTATGCTCATCTGATGCATATGATCACCCCTTAAGAAACAGGATCTGAAAAACAAAACTTCAGTTTCCAAGGGCAAGTTACACACACATGTCTCAAGGAAGGATCCTGCTGTGAAATAAATGAAAAGAAGCAAGTTTTTGCCATTCATAGAGGAAAGTAGAAAGGTTCTCGATAGTACCCTGGCCATGGACTTGTCCCTTCCCCCCCTCTAGCTTTTTTGTGAGGACATCCCAATGGCAGAAGGCATTGCTGCTCTAAAAGACTCTCATAAATTGCTCCCTCTGCCTGGCAGAAACCACTCTGATCGTATGCTCCACAACCAACTCACAGCCCAAAAACTTGATTGTATATTTCCAGATGCAATTAACTACATCCCATAGCTGTGTACACAGCTTCCTTGTCCCAGAAATACTGCCCAGAGGTAAGTGAAAATATCATATGGGTTTGTATCACCCCAGCAGTCAGGCATACTGCCACAAGCAACAAACGGAAAGTGGTAAGCACACTGTGAAGTTACTCTGCCATTTCTGTTCAACATATCCCTTTATTTAGGGAACGCTAAAACTCACTTAATGTCTTCCCCCACCTCTCTTAAAAAAGCTGGCACAGCTCCTATAATGAAAGGATGGCAAATTCTGTATGTCTGAGAGAACCACTTATTAATTTCCCTAAATGGAGAATGCAGCACCAAGTCGTTATCAACCCAAAACACTCACATAAACACAACAGTGTGCTGGGGGTCAGCCTGCTGACCAGTGACCCTTCTAGGGGCATGATAAAACCGCCTAATGGACTTGATTCAGCCATTTGGACCTCTTGCTCTGAGCCATAAAAATCGTTGGAGCTCTGCAAACCGGCTTGCCTCCAGGACGTACACCAGCATTTTTACTGGCACTAATGCAAAGGGAACAGGTTAGTGCTTCTCCCCACTGCTCATGACAGATTCCGTGCTCCATCTTTTTGCCTTCCTACTTCCTTACTTCAATGAATTTAGAAATGCAAAAGCCAAATTTTGTTCATTATAACTATAGGAATATTTTAGCCCTTTAATACATTCAGAAAGATACCTATTTAAATGTGAAATCTGTAATAGCACTTGCACACTCCTAGATCGCAGGCTTTCTACCTGGCAGGGTATGGGAGCAGCGTTCTCACTGTTCATTCTGTGCACTTGTGTGCGCATGTGTATGTCAAATGCAAACGGCCAGTGCCTTACTCAACAGTTCAGCTTTCTGTCTGTTGCCTGCTAACATGAGTAAGACTTGAACTTGTTAAAAATGGAGCCACTGCAGCAGCATCTGAAGGAGGGCTGGAATCTCCTCTGATGGATGCACCAATTCCTGCCTGCTAGATTCATCTGGGTTTTGTCCCTGTGGCTGACCCTTGTAGAGGGAATTGGCTCCAGCTAAATGCAGATCTAAAAAGGACTTCCTACCGTAGGCACTCATTTAATCTTTCTTCATTTTGGGGGGATCCATCTTAAAATTTGCTTTATTGTCCTCACTAGGTGTTGCTAAAGAATGTGGAAGCCATATTTCAGAAACCCCAGCATCTGAAATCTAAACCAGGGCCGCCTCAGCGTCCCAGGCAGCAGATCTGGCTGTGGTCTAAATAGCAGTGCCACTAGTATGTCACAGGCTACAGCAAGGAGGGAGAGGAAATGTAGGCAGGTGACAGTCCAGGTTTGGACAAGTTTAAGCTGCTACGGTCGCTCACCCTGCAACGTTGCTTCTTAATTTCCAACCACAATGTAGCCATAAATCATTTAGGCCTAAGTTTACTTACACAAACATTTCCCTTTCACTTCAACAGCTCTTTTTCTTTTTTCGTGTGTTGTACAACTGCATCCTCTCTCAACCTTTTCTTCAATGCAAACAAATCTCCTTTGTCCTTTCCTGGGATACTGTTTTTTCATTCCATGGATTCCCGTGTGTCCTTATAGTACCTGTTCAAGGCTGAATAAATCCTTGTTGGACAAGGATGATGCTCTGCTACTCCAGTATAGTCTAACTGATGCTTTGTACAATGACATTAATGTCTGCTCCCTAAGAAACACTTCTGGTACATCAGAGGATTGTATTTGCTTTCTTCCACTGTCAAATCATACCAGTGGCACCTAATTGATCTACAAGATATTGATATACCTGCAATGTTCTCCTCTCCTGCAATTTTACTTAACAAGGTCCCAGAGTGTATTGGACCTTTTGGCTACTGATCTCTTACTCTCATTTTGCACTTTGAAACATTAATTTTATCTGCTTTCTGTTACCCTAGGCTTGAAGGTTATCAGATACCTGCTGTGCAATATTTCATTCTACCCATTTGTTTCAGCAACAGCTATTTCCAGCCCATCCTTTAATGTCTTATGCCAGTATCTCCAATGAACATATAGAATAACATCAATCCTGAGACCAGCTCTTGAGAGCCCTTCCTCCAGCTTAGGCATTTCCATTTCGGCACCAGCCACCAGCGTCTCCCCCAGAACAAGGTCTTTGCCCACTTTACAGTTCTTCTCCTGCTGTGTCTGTTTAGTCCTGTTTTGATTTTCTTCTCTAGTTTCTTAAGGATTTCCTCTGTAGCACCATAACAGACCTCACATTTTCTTTGTCAAGACAATCAAGACAGCAAGATTGTATCACGTTAACTCCCTAGCCTTGATAAGCTGTCTTGTCTTTTTTCGGTTTTCCATTTACCATTTTGTGTTGTAATTAGCATTTGCATCAAATGGTTTTGTAAAGGCTGTTAAAGTTGCGCTACTCAGCTAGTGCTCGGGCACCTCTCATCTGGGACTTTGTGATTATTATAGGAAGTAATGAATAGTCAAAGAACTATTTTATTTTTTTATGAAATTAGAAAAAATGCTTTAAATAATAAATGTGTTCTTTAAATGTGTAAGACATAATTTGTTTATAACAAAAGCGAGGTAGTTGCTTGGAAGAGGGTGATTTGAATCACCACCTGTAATTTTTCTCATTATCAAGAAAGTGATTCCACTTAGTCAAAGCATGTGCAGCTGTGAAAGGTGATTTACACATTGCTCTTTTAATAAAAAGAACTAGTTACTCTGTGTTGTCCAGCTTTTTATTCTCACGGGGAGAATCACGACTAATGGAGAGGCAGCATCTCCTCTCCTCTTCCCATTTACAAAAGCTGCTTGCCTCCAGTGCAATGAGCAACACTGTTCCCTCCAGAGATGAAAGAAACATGAAAGGGAGTATATGACTGAAAACCACAAATTTTATGCTCTAGTTTAACCAGAACAGCTTTTCCTAGCATACTTGAAAGGAGAACTGCAAGCAGAGGTGTTGACAGTAAGCACACGGGGATATGATTTCTTTCCATTTCTTTATTCCTCTGTGCCTTAACGATGCTGCTCCCTCACCCTAGCACTTTACTGAAGAGATGGGTGCCTTGGGACTGTGCCTTTCCATCTTCTAGAAGTTTCTCCTTAGGCAATCACACAGGTCAACATCAGGAGTTAGTTGTGGGAGAGACTGTTCACGGCTGGCTCGGAGCTGGTTTCTGCAGCCACGAGGGAGAGGCTCTGAGGATTTTGGTTTGGTAAGGAAGGCTGCAAGCAGGAAGACGGACAGTGTCAGTTACCTGCCCAGAGGGTAGAAAGTTCAGTATGAAAATAGCTGGGGGGTGACATAGTTTCTTCTTACCTCCTGGTGGCACCAAGCTGAGTAACCTTGTGCTAAGTCTTGTGTCTTTTAACAAGCTTGAGAATCAGCCTGACAGCACATCTCTGCACCTTGTGCTGCTGGGTGCTCAGAGGGTACTGCAAGGCTTTTTGAAGAGCAAGCGTCCACATTTTGAAGTCACGAGGGTACTATTGCAATAATATGAAGTAGGAAAGGCTCAAATGCTTTACTGGTTACTGAAGCGTGGTTTTGGTAAATAGCTATTACAATGGACTGAACTGAAGCAAAAATATCCAGGCTTGTGTGCAAAGTGGTCGCTAAATTGTACGCCCTTGCATGTCCAACTACTAATATTCCGAAGGTGATGTGAACTGATCAAGTCATCGTGGTCGTGCTGTAGGAACTGTGGGCTATTGTTGTGGCTGGTTTTCTTGGAGCATTTCTAACTGTCCTGGGACCTGCCTTGCCCACCCAGAGCTTTTTTTAGAGGTAGTTTACACACCACAATTCATACCTGTACCTGTTCCTGCAGGATAAGCTGGTCCAGAAGGTCATTGGTGTCCAGAACAGAAGGGCATTACAGTGGAAGCCTCTAACTGAAAGTCTCCTTTGACCAATGCTTGGTGTGATACGAGTCCTTTTCTATAAATTTTCATGTGATAACAAACTGGTTAATGAGTTTAAAAGCGTACGTCCATGCTGCATACGGCTGTACCGTGTAGGAGCTCCTTTTCCTTGCTGGCTGGAACTGGTTGGAATAGACGGGAATGCCATGGTTGCTCATGCTTTCCAGGATCGAACTGACTATGGAAGTTATACGAACTTAAAAAAAACAAGACTTCTTTTTAAAAGTATATGATTTTTCCATGTAAGCAGAAAAAAGCAAGGAAGAGTAGGTGGACTGGAACTGGCTGTATTAATATTTCTGTCATTTCTTGTAAATTCACTCTTTGCACATTAGAAATGTAAATGTTTGCTAAGGATGTAGGTGGCTATCTTGGGACTTTTAATGATAATTTCAGGAGTTGACTCAGGTATTTTCAAGATGAGGCTTAGTTTGCAATTTCACTGCAGTCTGTTACCTAAATCTGCGATGCAGCACCTATCATGGAGAGCAAACAGTGTTTATTGCCAGGTGTAGCATAGATGTGACCTTGAATGGGGCCTTCAAAAATCAGAAGGAAAAAACGATTGCATCTGTAGCATTCCAGTTGCTGAGCTGCTAGATTGCCATCTTGTGCTTCCCACTGTAATGAGGTAGGCTAGAGAACTTCAAATGAAAGCAGATTCTCATCAGACTTCAGTTCTGCAGCAGCTGCGATACTCAGAAATAAATTGAAATTAAGATTTCACAAACTTTATGGTAGCATTGCAAAATTGGTGACATTGAGCAAACCAGTAGCTTCCCAGTGCTTTTTCTCTCTATGACATTGTGGGTTTTCTCTGGGAAGGAAATGTTGGTTTAATGTTCTGCTGATGAGAGGAATTTGCTCTTCAGCTTCCTGAGCCCTCGTCCTCCTCACTGGCATCCTGGACTGCTCATGTGTTATCTATTAGGTATTCTTATAGTCACGGCATGTTGTTTGGCTCTCTTCACGTTTTAATCACCCCATGATTTGCATAGCTACAAACTGATGGCTGCTCAAAAGCCACCTTAACTTTTGCAGGTGGTTTGTTGGCTGACAGAATAATGTCACCCAGGGAACAGACCTGGAAAGTCTTAATTCCATTCTAATAAAAGGACTCTGTTTGTGCTTATTACCTCCATTTTAGCTTCCCTTCTTAATAATTTAATTAAATAATATTCTGAGAATGCGCAACATTTCCTAGGGAAGAAAAAACGTAAATTAATTTTTGGTCTCTTTGTAAAGAGTGCAAGTGTTCTGTTTTCGTTTGCATAGCAGTGTTTTTATATCTCATAACACGATTAATCACAAAATCAGTCCTCCAAGCTTTAGCCAGAGGACTGGAGAATGTGACAGTGATCTTTGAACTTTCAGCTTCTTTCAAACATTACATGGAAGGAGCTTTGCCTTTTGGAATGCAGAAATAGAGCTTCAGAGACATGCCAGAGTATCACCTCCTTTCAGCTGCCCATCTGCCCGTGTCTCATAATGCCTCAATTCAGGAAGCTTCCACAAAGGGCACAAGCAAAGTCAGGAAAAGGAAACCTTGTGCCGTCCTTTTTCATGAAAACACCTTCTTCGTACTGAGTAGAAGAGCATCTCGCTTAATTTTGAGATGCTGTCATTTATTATTCCAAATGTCTGGTATTGTAAAGCAGCCAGGGAAAACAACGCACCTTCTCCTGAACTGCACATATTCTACCAGGTGGAGATCATGCTTTTATTTGCCCATTTCCACTAGTTTTCACTGACTTCAGCCTTGACCTGAATTTCCTGCAGGTGAGGGTCTCAGGATGTTCCTGACCACCTTCAGGATGCAGCATGCTCCTACAGCGCAGCAGTTCAGACTCCTGATGCTTCTGCGCTAGGAAAGGGAGAAAGGGGCCAGCAGCCAGATGCACATCACAAGAAAAAGTGTGACAAAAAGCTAGGAATCCATTCAGGAAATTCAGATATAACAAACTTCTGGAACACCTTTGTGATGGGGATAGTGAGAAATGGGACAGGAGGAAGCAAAATCCCTCACTAGTTGTAAATTGGAGCTTGATGTGGCGATATGAGATAGGCTTGAGGTGGTGGCATCCCTTGATGTTTTCTCCATGTGGTGACTTTAGACATCAGCTGAAGCCATACAGTAAGGTGGCTTCTTCCTGAGAGCCAGCAGAGAGGCCTGATGTAAGGCATTTGCACCTGCCTTTCATGTGGCACAGTGCTGTTTTGCCATGGTGCCTTCCGGAGTCCGATAGATAAATGTGTCCATGGTGAAATCAGATGTTGCTTCAGTCTCTTATTGAATAATATTTGCTACACAAGAGAAACTGGAAGTGAAATAAGGAGAAATAGAATCTTAAAAGTAGAGGATACTTCTGTTTTATACAAAATAATGGTCAGAGTTTATTTTGGTTTCTATTCCTCTTTAGTTCATCCGCTTCCAGGTCTCTTCTCTTTTATAAGAGAGCTCCTCTCCTGCAAGCGCTGTGGGGTAGGTCCCAGACCGCTGTAAGCAAGGAAACATGAAACAACCCCAACTTGCTCAGGCACAGAGACAGTTGTTCAGAAGGTCACACAGAGCCACTGGAACCAGACCTGCTTAATTGGTACCTTAATTCATTAAAAAACCCCTATGTGTCTTTCTCCTCCCTGTTGTAGAAAACTTAGAATTGTTTCCTGTTAGTCCTGAAAAAGGCACCAAATACAACATACTGCTGCACCCACGCTCGCTGCTTCCCCTGTAAGATGAGTCAGGCATTTTGTCAGGGGTCTTTCCTGGAACATAGGGAAGGGTAAAGCTTCAGGACATCTTTCCAGAGTCTTGCTGTACAAGGGGAATGAATTAAAGATTTAGTTCATTTCTTAGTAAGGATTATTCCGATCGCTACATATTACCATTTCCATTTTACAAGAGATCTTCTCCACCTATATAATCATTTTCAACATATCCTGTTACTCAATATGATGCAACATATTCTTACACTCTGTTAGTATGGTGTATCACAAAGTCCTGGGGAATTGTGCAATCCAACAGAAGAAAATCAGCTTTAGGCTTTTAGAAGTTCTTAGAAGCGGGGGCTTCATTTAAGTAAAGTCAAGCAGTTTGTCCAGGTGGGACAACCGTGCCAGTATTACATTTCCTTCTGGGAGGCATTTCTCCATGTTTGCTCCAACTTGCCTAAACGTCTCTCCTGCCTTATACAAAAATAATTAAAAATGCATTAATTCTGGGGTTTTTAGGAACTGCGGTATCAATGAGGTATTTAGCTGGATGTACCCCCTTCCTGCTGCAAACTCCTAGGGTATAGGAAATGGGCAAGATCTACACAAGCGGGTGCACACTAAGGCATTGCACTAGCATAGCTACTGCTGAACCCTCTGAGCTGTTAAAACTGTTGCATCAGCCTGACTGTCATGCACAGGGTGTCCGTTCACTCGAAACTGCCTTGTCTTTTAACCAGCAAGAGTAAAATTCTTGTTCCACTCACAAAGAGCCTCAGCATTACCTGCCTTAGGAGTGTTTTATGTTCTCATAAGCTTCTCTCGTACGAAATGAACTACTGTCACTTCTAGAGCAGGGTGGGAAACAGTTTTCTTGCCCTGAAAATTTATATAAGATTTTTAAAGTCCACATTTCACCTCTTGACAACAACAGCAATAGAAAACAACAACAACAAAAGAGACGTTCATATTGATATGAAAAAGAAACTTGCTCTGAATCAGGCAGATCTGATTGAGCCATCCCACTGCCTAAGCTGGCACACTATCCGCCTCCTGCTGTCTATATAGGGAAGAGGAATTTTATTTTAATCTCTCCTTTCTCTGGCTGTTTCGCCTGTGGATGAATCTACTGGAGCGGAGGGAAGGCACGCCTGGACTCCAGGCTGCGGGTAGGGTAGACTGTGGGCAATGAAAGCTCCAGCTCCTGTTCCAGACTACGTCTCCCCCTGCAGAGCTCCCAGCACCCCAGAGGGCTGGTTTTTATGAGTTTGGTGTCCTCTTCCCCTCTTTGGTTAGAAAATTCACCTCAAACCCCCATCTCCAGAGGAAGCCTTCACCACATGTGAACTTTCTCATCGAAACCTAGCTTTATCTTCCAGTAAAACTATGTTTTCCCAAAAAAGGTTTTTGACAAAAGCATGAGTCCTAACCAAATGTGCAGCCACAGTCTTTCAATGGCAGGTGCCTCCTTTCCTTCTGCTGCTTCTGGGGATTTCTATCGCACCGAGCAGCAGCTCCCAGGGCTGTCTGTCAGTCCTGACTTGTTAATAACCCTGCAGTAATTACAGCACCTGTGGCAAACAGGATGAAGTGATGAGACCCAGTGTTTTTGACCACCTATTTTCTTTTTTCCTTTGCCCCTGTCCTTTACTTTTTTTTTTCCTTTCCTTTTAGGAATTAATTAGGTGTGGACAAATTGATAGCAGCATCAAATAGCATATTGGTTTGAAAAGCTGTTACTTTAAAGAAAGAAAAAAGGTTGTGCTTGTTTATTTATTTGCTCTGAATGAAACAACAGAAGCTGGTATCTCTAAGGTAGCCTAAGCAGATCCCCTTGCTGGTCAGTTTTCACTTAATTCTCAAGACTGAGAGTAAATAACTGCTGTTTTTCATTTCAAGCAAAAATGAAGTTGCACTGAGAGTGTTTTACCAAGAGGTATGGAACTTGTCAATTCCTCAATCTTGTTCAGTGACGTTTTTCCACCACTTTGAAGAAGTACTAAACTCCGTTTATAGTAAGGGAGCAATTCTTTGGGGAACTGAAAAGCTGTTGGGATCTAGATGCATATTTTCAAAATATTTTTTTTCTTAACCTTGACACCCTGAGCAACGCTGAGTGATCCCCGTGCAGAGCCGTGCCCCCCAGCCCTCACCTTGTCCCAGCCTCAAATCCCCAAATTATTACTGAACAATGCAGTGAACTTTGTACGTTATTGAACTGTGGCTGCTGAGGAAAGTTTTATTACAAAACATAGATTAAACAGGAGATGAAACAAGTGTTTTCTGTGCCATCTGCCAGACAGAATCTACCGTGCTGCAGTATGGCACGAAGACAAAATCAGAAAAAGGTATTTTTAAGCTAAAAAGAGATGAAGAATAACAAAAAAAAAAAAATCTGTTTATGAAGCAGCCTAATTTGCTTTCCATACAAGTATGCAATTAATGTAACTGGATCAAAATTCAGAGTTTTCCACTATGCCTGCAGAGCAGTGCAAGATGAGTGTCCCCAGTCAGTGACCGTAAACTTTGAAGAAAGAGAAGTGGTGCAGCTCTGCTCTGATGCATTGCGAGTGTGCGAGCCTTGTGGGAGGAAAGGGCTGGGTCATGAATCACCCGGTCCTGTGAGGAAAAAAATATGTTGAAATGAGAATCACAGGGAGAATCCGAGATTCACCCTGGAGAATCTGTCATGGGAGGAGAGGCTGAGAGCTGGGATTGCTCAGCCTGCAGAAGAGATGGCTCAATGTGTATAAAACCTGGTAGGAGGGAGTAGGGGAGGCAGAGCCAGGACTTCTCAGTGGTACCCAGTGCCAGGGCAAGAAGAAATGGGCACAAAATGAAATACAAGTTCTCTTTAAGCATAAGACGGGGGTTTTTTTTGCTGTAAGGATGGTGAGACACTGGAACAGGTTGCACAGGGAGGTTGTGGAGACTCCATCTTCGGAGATACTCAAATCATGGCGCTGGGCGAGCTGCTGTAGCTGGTCCTGTGCTGAGCAGGAGGTTGGCTGGACGATGTCCAGAGGCCCCTTCCAACCTCAGCTATTCTGTGACTCTACCATCAGCAAATGCACCTCAACAGGCTGCTTTAGCAAACCAGAGGACACCCTCTTTGATCTTTGCGTGAAGTGCTGTTACAGATCCACAGGATCCATTTCAAGCCGTGTGCAACAAGTACTCGTTTAGGTGGTGTTCGTTAGACGTGTCTGGGTACGTGCAGGTGAAAAGAGAGTCGATGACTCACCTATTCCGTATTTAAAATGCATACTCATGGCACAGTTAAAGTTGGCATAAATAAGAATCCTCTGTTTCTCTGAGCCTGAGCAAAACCAAACAACTCTTGCAGAGCAGGACAGATCGAAACAAACTAGACATAACTGTGTAAAAATATTAACAAAACTGTCACAGTGACTTCATCAATAAACCAGTTTAAGCAGTCAAAACCCCTAGATAAGGCACTCAGTTGCAGCATGGTCATCAGACAATTTTGATAAAATATGATTACTTAACTGTCTAATTATTTTCAGTCACTGACCTAAAATAAGCTTTCCATAAACCCATTAGTCTACCTGGTCTGGAAAGCCTTCTGCGGCCTTAGGACCAGCCCACTGTGTTTAAACCTCCCCCAGATACTCCTCCTCCTCATAGGGAAGGTGCTCAGCCTGATGTGCTACATGCAGGCTGTAACTGAGCATATAACCAAAAGCTGCAAACATAAAACTCTAGTCCTTCCATTGGAGCTCATCACCAAGGAAATGAACCACCCTGAATATGCTGTACTTGGCTCCTCACACACCCTCCCAGGTGCTGTTTTAGGAATGCAGGAGATGGCAGTAGTCGTTGATGTGTTTGCCTTGCTATCAATATGTGTGCTGTGAGTGTTAGTTCATTTGAGCTTCATTTTAACTGCTGTGCTCTGCTCGGAAGTGATTTGTGAAGCACCAGTGTTTCCATAGCCACAACAACTATTCAGATTTTCTACTGGTGATTTCCTGTTGTTTCAATGACTGTTGTGAGATTGCACCTCCCTTCATGGGTGCTTCTCATTGCCCCAGTGAGCTCGGCGTCCTCCCCAGATCATCTAGCGGACTGTAACAAGAAATTACATGCAAAAAAAGAATAGAGCAGCCTCTTCTGTGGAGATGAAGTTGACCTCACAACAAACGCAGACATCAGCTGGGCAATCAGTTCAACTTCTCTGAGTTGCTTCCCCCTTTATTCCACATTTTCGCACACATCCACCAGTGGTTACTTGCCCTGGATGTAAGCAGGGCCACAGCCATACATGTGCCTCTAGTCACACTTTCTGGAGTCCAGAGAGATGCGGTATGTGCTGACACCAGAGCCTGGCCTGTCTGTGTGCCAGTGTGCGGCGAGATTATTTACTTTAATTTGCCTTGTGCTAGTAGACAGAGATGCAACTGGTGCAATCCATTTCAAATGAAACTTGGTGGGGAACCACTTGCAAAGCTGAGATGCGAGCAGGAAAGTTATGGCAGCCACGTCCTTCCCTGCCTGATCTCAGCCGTGCCCCGGGCGCAGGGGCTGGCAGGAGCCCTCACCAGCCCCGGTTCCCCCCTCCTGACAAACCTGCCCTGTCTCACTTCCTCCTCACAGACCTGCTTCAAAACAACGGGCCCTGCGAAACTTAACCTCTACAGGAAAGCAGGGTAGCTCCTGGTATAAAAAAGAATTCCTTTTTTGAGTAAAACAATTGATATTGTATTTCTTCAGTATATTGCCTAGTAAGTCTAGAAGATAGTTTTACTGTGACTTTTATAATCATCTCTGCACTCTTGTACCACAGTTAAGAGTCTCTTTAGAAGTTAAATTATTTATGAAACTAATTACATCTTTTTTTGGCATGTATAATAGACCGTTGTGTGAAAAAGCTACTCTAACTGTTGAGAGGTTCACCTACAAAGTCAACTTTGCATTGAACCTGATGGTAGAGTATAGCCTGAAGTCAAAATAAGAAAGATTAAGAAAGCATCTTTCTTCGTAACACGCTCTTTATCATAAGCACTTAAGCGTCTGCTGTAGCATCTGACCATAATTGCGGGACCTGCATAGGTAGGAACGTGGTAATGAGAAGCCCACAGCAGGGCAAGGAGGCAAAGCTTGCTATCTCATGTTCAAGGCCTGCATTGTATTTGCTGGCCCGTATCTCCAGCTCACTCGTGCTTTTAAATTTGAGCTGTGAGAATCCACAAGCCCTGAGCTCATCCCACAACTGAGAACGAACAAACACTTCACACTTTAAGCATTGCTCCCACTCAACTCTGGGCACTTTGGAGCCCCAAAACCAAACACTTCCTTTCAAAGTCTTCCTCATTCCCCCTTCCCAGGTGTGTAAGGCAAAGCCAGTAAATGGTGCCAGTAAGCACCTACCTACCTCTTGGGCAAAAAAAGCCGTGTTTCACAAGGTTGCAACTGGAGTGTTGAGCAGCATGTTGGAGAAAGACAAAATAGAAGGAAAAGGCAACGGCAAGAATTTCAGAGGAAAAGCAAATGGTGTGTACAAGAACATGGAATGGGACTAAGAAAGAGACTCAGTATTTGTGACAGAAGGGGAAATATTTTCTTGGTTAGTAGTTTTTTTATAACAAAAAAAAATGTTGCTCAGATCTCTGCCTACTAACATAACTCTGTTATCATGAAACTCAGCTGGTATCGCAGACGTACTCCCCATTAACGTGGGACTTTACCTACCTGTCTAATAGGATGCTGGAGAAGACAGGTAACGTCTGTTACATTTGTACAGCAGCAACTGTCCTGCACTGGCTATCAAAACTGATTTGTATTTTCAGCTCACTAATATTTTCCAAAAAATCAGAGTTTGGAAAATTGCCAAGAAGCACATTTTAGTGGAGGCTTTGGGCAACTTTGCCTTAAATCATTACAGAGTGTGTGGAGGATATAAAAAACAAAAACTGAACCTAAAATATTACTAGGTTTAGCCCAGGCCATGATACAAAGAAAATAATTAAAAAAAATAGCACAGGTGTGAAACTTTTAGTATAGTTCTCTCACTGCTACATTTAATATGGGAAAAGAGAGATTAAGTCACTGCTGCATTTAATGGGGGAAAGGGAGATTAAGATTTATACCTGTTATGAGGAACAATTCGGATCTTCCTGAAAGACAGCATACCCTGTTCTTAGGAGGTTTGAGGAACTTTGGGGAGGAATGAATGGTGCTCTTTCTCTGCTAGTTGGGGAAGATCTGCTGCTTTTAGGGTTTCTATATATATTTCACGTTGCAACAGGTACTAAAGAAACTTCTGCGTATCCGAGCAGGGAGTTGTTGTTTAGGGTATACCCCATCGGGGTGAATGACAGGGAGGGGTGCAGTGGTGTCCTTAGGCAGGTCTTAGAGATCAGGGATCTGTATTGAGTGATCTACTATGGTGCAAATATACCTTTGGGTTTTAATCATAGACAGTTTCCATTCATGGTACAAATCGAATAAAGGAAGGAGCTAATTGTTCACTGAAGCAAACTGTGCAAATACATTTTCCTTGCACTAATGGGCATAACAGAACCTTATGAATGCAAAAATAATTGCTGATCTTGCGATTCAGGGGGCAAGCTGTACGCTTTTGCCACATTGTGCAATATCCTGTAAGTTTTCATTTTAAAAGAACTTATCATTGCATAGCTAAAGCCACCATCCTGCCACCGGATATAGTTGTGCCCTGTTAATCAAGCTTGGTGATACAATGTTTCCAGACAAACAATATTAACAACAAAGATGCTTTCCTTTAAAGAAGGTGTTAGCTTCTAAGCTAACCAAGGAATATAGTCATGGCAATGTGACTAAGCTCAGGAGAGAAGTTTAGGGAAGACGAGCCATAAAGAACTGGCCTGGCCAGATTGTCACCTGGCGTTGATCACCCAAACCCTACTCCAGTCCTTAGAGTATGCCTGATTTATTCTCGCTAAAGACCAAGACCTTGAAAAGTAAATATACCAAAGGTACCAATTCTAAAAGTCAGATGGCACGTTTTTGAAGGAAGTCCAGAAATGCAAAAGCTGAAGCACTCAGGGTAGCGCTGGCTTGCAGTTGTGTCCTACCCCGTGTGTTGGACTATGCAGTTAGCAGCTGTATAAAAGAGGAGGCACAGAGAATCTCGTGTAGGTGTGGTCGGGCACAGTTAGGGTTAACATCAAAATTAACTTTTGTATTTCCTCATTACATTTTTTTTTTTTTTAAATTGTTCAAATCTGGTACTGGAGTGGGGGTGGGGAGGGCTTCCTGGAAGTGCCGGGAGGAGGTGGCTCACTGAAATGTGTTCTTGTGTCTGTTTCATACTGAGAGAGGGTTAACCCTGAAGGGTGGGCAGATAGTAAGAAAGCACAAACAGCAGATACAGTGTGAAGGGTCTGTTCTACTTGGCCTGATAGGAAAATGGCAGGAAGAATTCATGTACCTTCATGTGTTTAAGTCAATCCTTAGATGCTGGAAAAATGATTGCCCAGAGAAGAGGCAACCACATAACATCCTGTTTACCCAACTTTGCAACGTTAGGGTTTTGCTGGTTTGCTTTTTTCCTTAAAACCTTCACTCCAGAAGCAATTGTAAGAGAATGTCAGATTACCCTTCAGAGAGAAATGACTAGGGTCTTTTTACCTTGTAACTGCAGAGAAAGAGGTTGAAAACAAGACACCAAAAGGTTCTTCAACTGAAGGTCAAATAGCAAGAACGGAGCATATCTACTTCCTTTAGTATTCACTGCTTTTAAAGCCAGTTGTGAGCATTAGGGCTTAGTTCTTGAGTGTCACTGCTAGTTTTTTCTGCCTGTGCTGCTGTACGACTCCTGGGCACCACATGCCTCCTGCATGCCCTTGTGCACCTCAAAGCAGGCACGGACTCTGGAGGTGGGTGAGCAATGGCATTCTGCACGCAGGCGGCTGGCTTTGCTCTACAACCAAACATGAGAGAACTCAGGATGTAACTAGTAACATTTTACCTGGTCGGGGGAGCCACTCCTAAAGCCGAGGGCCCCCACTGCAAGCAAGTGCTCTTAGGACCATGAGACAGACAACCCCATGTCCCTTTCAAAAGCGGTTTCTGGACCCAGTGTGGGAACGGAGAACATCAATTGCTCTATGTGGATTGGATATAATTCTTTGCAATGTATTCTTCTGCCTAGGATCAAACACACTACCAAACATCATGGTTTTGCTTGGAGACAAATTTGCTTTTTACTAAACTAAATTGAAAACACGGAACAGGATTAAATTAGTTTTGAACTATATATATAGAACTAAGCTGTATTTTGAAAGAGTTTAAAATACAGACATATTGAATATAGGAAACACATAGGAAATGCTCACTTACCCAAAACGCATCTTTAAACTGCAGCTCTGTCATTATTATTGCTCTGTGGAGGGGGAGGAATCCTTCAGCAAGGTTGTTCTTGGATGAGAGCGGCAGCAGCCACAGCACTGAGCCTTGTTGCTATAGCCCAGCCAAAGCAGAAAGTGAAGCACATCCACAGACCTGTCTCTTCTGAAGACAAGCTGGTGAAAAATAGCATTGGGCAGTTGCAGGCAGCTCAGCGTAATGACCTATGGCTGCAAAGGGATAGGGGGAAAAAAAGCTCTTGCTCACACCGAGAGACATGCATGCACTCAGCACCCTAACCCCAACCCTGTTTCTCTTCTGGTAAACAGTTAATAGTGAAATGAGGAAGCAAGGAGATGTCAAATGATGTCAGGCTGCTCCTTGCCATGTATGCATGAGAGCGGCTGGCAAATTTAATTAAAAAAAAAAGAGAGAGAGAGAAAAAAAGAGTAGTAACATTCAGTGATATTATTTGATCAGCTACAGGAGGAGAGAGAGCAATTAAAATGCAAAGGAAACCAGCACAATACAAAGAGATAAGCTGTGGAGGAAACTGGAGTCAAACTATTATATAACGCTGTGGTCTTACAAAGAAAAAGCAGCAGAAAAATGTATGTGCCACACTTCTCCGGTACCTTCTGGGTTGGCAGAGGCCCGTGTATTTGCACATGGGAAGAGTAGCTCAAGGTTGCATTTTGCAACCGAAAAGGCTTTTCAAGACTGGTTAAATTAAGAACACTGTAAAGTGTGCAGGTGTCTGCACATTTTTAGATACCTATATGTCTATATAGAGACAATTTCTGATTTGCATGCCCTCATGTGAATATGTGAATAAGCAAGATATGTCAAATTTAGAAGTAAAATCCAAACTCTTGAAAAAACTTGTGATAAGAGAGCTAAGAGTTTATTAGGACCAGGACCTGGAGTGAAGCATCACAGACATCTGAACCGGCAGCGCGCCCAACACCACACCCAGCACACCGCTGACACCAAGTATTTCACACAGCCAGTTAAATAAGCTGACTGCTCTGTTCCAACGCAGCTGCAAATAATTGATAAGAAGGTAATATGTCTAATGCTTCCATGGAGCCATCTTCAAAATACCTGTCCTACAGGTGAGGTTGCCTCTATTCACCCCTTTAGGATGTTTTAAGGATTCTTAAATGTGTTTTTAAATACTCACTGGCATTTTCAGAGGGTAGGGAAAAAAAGAAAAGAAGAAAACTCCTGCCGTGGTTGCCTGTGCAAAAATGTGTCCTTCCACACCAAGAACACATCAGGACTTACTTAGCTACAACTAATTAAGGTTGCTCCTGATGCCTGGGTGTTGCTTTTTTCTTACTGACCCTGCAGCACCAGCCACATGGGCGGATTATTTAGTGGTGAGGAAGTCTCACAACTTCAGAGATCTGCGCAGAGAGCTCTGCAGCAGTTGGTGGCTAGAGTTATCAGTAGTCACTCCACAAGCAATTTGTAGCTGGTATTGTAGAGAACAGGCAAGTTTCCTTCCTGGTGGTCTGAATGTGCAGAGACTTTGAAAGGGAAAATGAAGTGCAGGCAAAGGAGGGCAAAAGAGGGAGTTTGCAGGTCTGGAGGTGTGAAACTGCTTTGATTGTCATGAGCAGCAGGAAAAAAACATCATCTGTGAGAGGGGGAGGAGAAGTGTGAGGATTCACTCGCAGAGGGTGCTGAGGAGGAATGAGTGAAGCTTTCTTCCACAAGGGAAAATTCTCTGAAAAAATTTATTTTGAGGGCATGGGTGCTAGTCATACTACTTAATCTGTATGCAGGAAAAAAAAAAAGAATCTGTTTAAGAATGTTTTATCTCACTCTTTCTAAAACTAAATGTTTCCTCTTACTATTTCCGAGTTACGGCTTTATTTTGAAACAGAGAGCTTTGCTGCTGTTGGGGTTCAGAAAAATGCATCGAGTGCATTTTGGCGCTCTCAAATGTTATGCTACTTTCTCATTATTTTTAGTTTGGCTTCCAACCAAAAAGCCGATTATTTGATTGAATCTCACGCTGAGCTCTGTGCTTGCATCTGTCCCACCCAGCAGTACCGGCGTAGCACAGTCACCTCCCTTAGGAGCAGCCAGGGATCCTTGGATGTACCATAAGCACAGGCAGGTCCGCTTTTGTGCTGTGGGTGAGTTTCTCTCTTACTGCTGGCTGCAGAAGAGCCTAGAGCAACCATGGTCCTAGTTCCGGAAATTATCTGGTGTGAGTCGTAGCCCCTGGCTCTGATGGAGCAGAGCTGTTGGGCAGACACTTCATTTGGAGCTGTCACTGCTCACGTGTCCCAGTGCCGCTGGATTATGTCCAGAGGCTGCTGTGCCTTGCAGGGGCAGTCAGGCTTTGCAGGGCACCTTCCCACTGTGCTGGCCATGACTGGGTTCAAGAAAACTGGTACAGGATTATTTTTCTATTCTGTGATAAGCCAAAGCACCAAAGAATACCTAAATACCTTGCAGTGGGCATCTACTAAATTTGTACTGAGCTGGTCTACTACAACTGCTGGTTTGTAGGATGTGATTACTTGTGAGCTTGTATCATTTAGCAGAGCTTGAAAAAGGACCCAGAAATAGCAGTTCCCAGTACGCTGTCTTACTTAAAAGACACACCAGCCTCCTGACCACTCCAGAAACTCCTCTTTCCCAAGCAAACGTATCGCGATAGTCTTGTGAGTCTTTTGTAATACTCTCGTGATGAATGCTGCACTTGGAGAAGACATCTTCCTAAAACCATCCTCTAAATATGAACAAGACAACATGGCATCCAGTTCTTAAGTTCTTAATATTAACCCAGTCTCATGATTGGGTTAATATTTTGATGTGAGTACCCTGAGTTGTATGAGGGCTGGAAAGGCTGAGCCCAGGAGGGAGCCCTTTGGGGCTGAGGGAAGGGGAGCAAAATCAATGAACCTTGCTACGCTAACTACTATAATGCCGTCTACTGAAACCACCTTGAACTTCATGAAATTTTCCCCTGCAAAGTAGTTACATAGATACATTTGTGCCAAGCAGAAGCATTTTCAGTGGGCGAGGGGTTTAAGACTATTGTCATTGCAGTGAGTGGGAGTAGGGTGGCAATGACAAGTGATCGGCCACTTCTTAGTTTACTTGGTTTTTGGCAGGCTGGATGCTTTGGAAACCTGCAGGGCCTTTCATCTCTGCTTCCTCACCCTTCCAACATGGCTTTTCCTCTAACCTTTGCATACAGCTGCATTCAGAACTTCAGAAGTGTCAGTAACAAGCCTTAAGTAGAACGCTTCCCCAACAGCCACTGCAGCTCCCTTCCCACCCCTGCTTTTTAACCCTGAAAGGTTAAAAATCAGGTCTTCTGTCTGGTAACACCAAGCATCAGTCTCCAGGCCAGAGTACTGGGGGTTTTTTTCAGTAATTAAATTGTCTGGCAACAGAATGTACCATGTGAATCTGTTCTGTAGTGGAAAGTGATGAAAAGTCTGATTTTTTTAAAAAAAAGTTCACATTAAAAACCCTCAAATTTTGCATCAGAATGGGAGTTTCATTGTTAACTACACACTGCTTTGAGCAAAGCTTTTTATTAGGGATTTGGGTGGCAGGTTTGGACCTGACAGTAGTTAAAATAGGAAAATAGCATCTACAAACAGGGTTGCGCTCATCCAAGGCTTCAAGCAAGACATTCTTCACAATTAATGTTTCTGATTTTGAGTAAATCTTTTAGTCTACATAGAAACAGGATGAGGGGAGTCTATGAAAAGTATTAAGGCAATATATAAAGAGATGCTGCATACTTAGATAATCCAAGTATTAAGCTGGTAGTATTTTTCAAAGCTCCTCAGGTATATTGTGGTCCCTTGGAATCATTGTTTGTGAAATGAAAATGGAGAATAGAAGGCACCTGCTACAGTCCTTCAAAGCCTCAATAACAATTAGATCTAAGAGATACGGCTTCACAACGATTGCTGTAATAATCATGTTCAAAATTAAAACAGTTCAGCCTGTGGTGTTTCACTGAGTTCGCAAGCCTAGAGACACCAACAGCACTGAAAGCGTTTCCAGAGGAAAACCACGGCTAAAATATATACACGTTTTAGCTGATTAGCTGCGCCTTCCGTTTCTATTTCCATACAAATGCCTATCTGAATTTCAATGAGAGAAATGTTAGGGGCTTTCAAATTATCCACAATCATGCCAATCTAAACATTGTTAAATCACCTTGCCTTCTGCGAGGAGCCAATCTCTGTTCCCATGGAAACAAAATCGGCAACCTCTGAGCATCCGACTTGATTTGTTAAAACTCCTCTGAACCCATCTATGGCTGCTGGCTGAAAGCTGATCCAGTGTGCTCCAGAGCCCACGACATCAGCTCTGTTCGGCTCTGAAACATGCTCCCTTTGCTGCTTTTAGAAGGAACTATTTGAACATCCAGTGCAAGGCAGTCCTGCTGGCATTTTGCTTCAGTAAAACTGGCAACTAACATACAGATTAATTGCATCTACTACATTCTTAAACAATATCTAGCATTTTGTAGTGGTTTCCAATGGAGAGCTTCACTGAAAGGTGGACCCAGTCCCTGATGTCTTCCCCAAGAGAAAGATAATCATAGTCTTCACCATAATTATGAAGAACATGAATGGATTCCCTCTAAAATTAACATCATGATACTCTGTATATCCTAAAATTATTGTTCGTATCACAGAAATGTGGGGTCTTTTTGTGCTTAGTATGTGTTTAAACATGGTTAGCTATAGTCCTTACCCCTGAAAGTGTTTCAAAGACAAAAAAAGAAGAGAAACTGTGGGAAAGTGCAGTGTCACAGGAGGCTTGGTTAACACGAACAGTATCTGGTAGTTCTTTGGAGAGAAGTGTAACCACTTTGTGAAAGAGAAAATGAAAAGATTTGGGTTTCTATCTCTCCTTCTTGTCATAACTTCAGGTACCTGCAGAAAGATATTTTTTATTTCTCTGACATCTTTTGTATGTTTTACCAGCACACTTGCTTTCTCCATTCCAGTAATTCAAAGGAAATCACTATTCATTTGCAAGTATTGCATATTCATTAGCCAAGTAGGCAAAGCCTGCAGTGCTGAAGAGGTTTCCACTTCTCATAAAGGACTCTTTGGATACTGCAGTTCTGCAAAGAAAGCAGGCTTCAAGTTCACAGAAACATTAGAAGTTTAGGATATGCTTTGCAAAAAACTAATCTTACCTGATTGCAACCAGAGGGGGTACGCACATCGGCAACAGCTGTTCACGCTGGCATTTGCAAACTCTGCTATGTTTGGTGAAAAATCACAGCATTTTTAGTCAATCTCAAACCATTGGACCTTTGTCCAAAATACACCATCTGCAGCAGGACTGTCTCTGTAGTAAATGTCCCTTCTTCAGTAATACAGGGAGTTGTTTAGCATCATGGGAGGCAACAGTTTAGATTCCTTCGGCATATTTTAGCAGTAGTCTGCATATTTGCTCATTTAGAAACATCATCAATTGTTTAATACTTTTTTTTCTGAGTAGAAATGCGAAACTGTAGCAAGTCCCCAGTGAACATCTGAAAGATCTTTTCAAAAATCTTTAAAAAGCAAAAGTTTTCTAGATAAACTATTTTTGTGTTTATTATTGTAAGCAGTCTGAAATATTAAAGTGTAGTTGTTTTCACTTCCAGACAAAACCTAACATACACAGTTCAGACGAATGAGCTGTTCAGTCTCAGCACTGTAGTCCTCTGCCTGTTTGAGAAAAACACATTTTGCCACATACTCCTACTTCCAGAGCTAGAAAGGGGAACAGGGAACTGGTAAAAGCAGTTGTAGCATTTGTGCTTTTTGCACACCTGAGCTGCCAGAAACCCTCATCAGCTGAATCCCACTTCAGCTAGGTGATTGTGCCTGATGTTTGACATTGCTCAGTCTTGTTCTGCTGTTGTTACTATGCTCCATGTGAGCAGCATTTATGCAGCACAAAGGATTCTGCTTTAAGGACCACACTCTAGTGGAAATACATTTTAATGTGACAACTTCCTGTGAGAAGGGCACAAAGCACTTCACATGGGGCACTACCCTCTGTATAGAGAAGGTATATTTATGTATGTGTACAATATGCATGTTATAACAAGAATAACTTCTACCTTAAAACCAACATTGAGATCAGCGTTCACCTCTGAGAGGGTTTTCTTGTTACTTTTAGCAAGCTCTGTGGTTTTTTTAAGGCAGAGGAGGAAAGGATAGCTTGTAGTTGGAAATGCTGCATACTCAAAATAACTGACAATATATAGAAAAATAAACACACCTTGCCAAATGTGTTAGATAGGATCACTTTGAACAGGATTACTTGTGCCTCCTGGTCTGTGCAAGGCAGGTCTCCGCTTCAATCCCCTGCTC
The DNA here is from genome assembly GCF_013368605.1 of Nyctibius grandis. Taxonomy (NCBI): domain Eukaryota; kingdom Metazoa; phylum Chordata; class Aves; order Nyctibiiformes; family Nyctibiidae; genus Nyctibius; species Nyctibius grandis. The sequence goes on from NC_090668.1 coordinate 7,386,745, forward strand.
CAAGCAGGGCTAACTTCAAAGATGGATCACGTTACCTTTTTGAGCTCTGTCTCCGGGGTGGAAATTCTTCCACCGCCTCTCTGGGCCTGTTTCACAGCTTAACCACCACTGCTGTGAAATGTGCATCTAGTCAGAATTTCCCTTGCTGGAACTTATGACTGTTGCCTCTTGTCACTTCGTTGTACACCTCTGAGAAGTCTGGCATGTTTCTACCAGCAATGTAATTTTGCTTGTTCTGGCTCTCATCCGCTTTCCTTGATATGAGCTGTGCTTTCGTCAGGATGTGTTTTTGTAGATACTAAAGGTATGAGCTGCTTTGTGTTCTGGAAAACTTTGCAAATCTAACTCCATAATATTGATACTTCATCTACTTGCCGTCATATTATTCTCCCTTTGCCCTGTTCAGCTGACATTTTTACATGCAATGTTTGTTTAGAAATCAAACGTTGCTAGATCCTTGATTTTATAAATGGAAGGATTTTGGAACAAGCAAAGAAATTTTTTTCATTGAGTTTAGCTAGTATTTGTTCCTCTGAAAGTCTCTCTCACTTAGACATCGTCTAAAGAATCATCCTAATGCATATTCCTACAGACCTGGGGACTGCCCCTGAATTGGGGATAACTAATTTTGAGGACGAGAGTGAGGTTACCTTGCCAACAAGAACGCTCAGTCTCTGAGAAGCCTTAGTGGTTATTATATGGAGACAAAGTGCTTTTACCAGCCTTAATATTTGAATTGGGAATATTCTGCACGTGCTGCTTACAAAGCGAGACCAGATGTAACAGGCCAGAGACCTTCAGTACAACGTGCTGAAGCAGGATGCCTTGTCAGCTCAAACTACAGCATATTGACAAAGAAAATGTGACACTTAACCTTCACCACCTCTCTTTTTATTCTTCCTGTAAGTCAAAGCTAAGGTTTCCATTTTGAGTTTGATCTTTTTGGTTTTTTTTCTGGACTGGCTGTTTTGAGCTGTTCCAGCTGACCATAACCTGAACTGTGCTCATAAAACTTATGCAGGTAAAAGTTGTACATTTAATTGAATGAAGTCTCATTCCTCAAAAGCAGATTCTAGGATGAAATGTAGCATTAGCTGAATCCGCTCTAGTTTTCTAAAATACCCCTACAACCTGTTGTTATTGGTTTGGTGAGGTTTGTGATTAGGAGAAAATGAGAAAAGAATCAAACTTCCAATAGCGGTGGGACAGAGAGGAACACAGGGAGACTGCCAAAGTATGGTGGCCCTACAAAATCAGGCACAAACAGGTCTCTGGTTTGTCTTCTTGGCTGTCACAGCCGTCTGTCCTGTGCGTGTCGCTGTAGCCGATTGAGATGCATAAGGAAGAACAGGATTCTCCAGTATGCCTCTAAGAGGGCTATTTGATCTGTGGGATACAGTGGTTGGAGGCTTTTTCAAAACAAAGCATCTGTTTTACGTGACAGAACAACAGCACAGGACACACTCCTTTGTTCTAAAATGTCTTCACGGTTGAGCACATGTGCTTATAGCTAAAGCTGGGATGTTGTGGAAAACCACCTGTAAAACTTGGCAGAGGGGAGGGAGCTACCAGTCACTGCTCTCGGCCTCCACCAAACAGAGCTGCTCTGAATTCTCTACAAAGAACAGGGCCAACAGGAAACATAAAGACTAGGCTGACCTGGGTCACTTTGTGTGTGACTTGCGCAGGCTCTACTAACCCCAGATTCAGTCCCAGTCATTCCTTCCATAAATGTATAGAATAAATTATGCCACACTGCAGTGCTGAAAATCTCTGCTCTAACTCATTAAAGCTAAAGTTTCTATTTAATTCCTATCTACAGTGAAAACAGTTATAAGTTCTAAGAGATACTTTACTTCATTGCACTTTTTCTCAGTATAGATTAAAAATGCTAGGGAAGGGACTCTGTCAGTGCATAACCCTGAAAACACTGGAGCTACTCGCATGTAGAATACTGGGATAGACATCACTGAATGTAAGTGGTGGCTTGCCAATTTGGGCAACCTAAACACTAGATAAAACTATCAAAAGCCACAAATCTTTCTAAGATTGTGAAAGCACCATTAGGCTAATGGTGCTTAATCCTAAAGTGAAAGAAGCCTAATTTTAAAAACATTACTAGAAGTCAAAAGAAGTCTACGTTAATTTACTCTAGGAATTACAGAAACGTTCGACAGAACATAACATTGTTAAAGGATTCTTTATTAAAGCCTTCTAGTGGTGATACTTCACCACTTAAGTCAGAAGGCATTTCCTGTTTGTTCTGGGAATAATTAAAAGATGGTATATTGGGAAAAAAACAAGGCAGAACTAGTTGCTTTTACTCAATTAAAAGAGAGTTGGGAGAAAGGAAAACATTAGTCAAGAAGAACATTGCAAGAGCATTACAGGAGTTAGTTATCTAGGAATTAAAAAAACCCTAATACACTCTACACACCCTGTTGTGTGAGGCTTTGTCTTTGTTTAGAATATTCTGCTAATTTCTGTGACCTTCTAGGAGATAAAAAGCGAATATATGTATTTTCCTAAATTGAATCTGTCATGCCATTATCCTTTGAGACTATTTCAGATAATCACATAATGGGACAGTACTCGCTTTTATGAATGGTAATTGTGGAGCTTTCAACCCAAGTTAACTTTTAGAGGTTATTACTACAGCTATGTAATGTCTTCATCCATTAGAGTCCCATATATCTCAAATTAAAAAATAAACAACCCACAACTGCTTTTGCAAACTTGTCCAGAAAATGCTAAATGCATGCTTTGCTTTTTTGGCATCTTCTTTAGCATCTAATGAGATGCTGTGTCTTTGGTTTACAAAAGTTAGGGATGTTGCCATCATAGATTATGTACACTGTGTACATTGTTCACATTTCAAGGAGTTGCTATGGGTGGCCCACAACAAGTAATAAATGGACAAAACACAGACAGATTATTTTAAATTTTAATCCAACAAATTAAGAGAGTCTTAACACTAAAATACCATTGTATTGCTAATGCTATAGAATTGTACATCAAAAACAGTTATTGTCTATAGATGTAAAAATAGCAAGTTTTGATACAATAAAACACAGTATAGAAACCATTTAAAATTAAGTAGAAACCTCTTAAACAATTGAGGCATTAATCTAAGTGTTTCTCCAAACATATTAAATACAACACAGTTAATACTGACTCTAAACATCCCCCTGTCTTCCCCACTCCCCTCCCTAATTAAACTGATTAGAAAAAACAGTAGTCTCTCAGTTACTGTTTTGCATTCTGTCAGAATCATTTTGATTCTCCATTTTTCAAGTACAGTAGAACAACCCTTCACAATACAGTACTACACCTGAAGTAATTTATTTCCCAATGCTATATAATTTTGGAAGTAAGAATTTAAGATTAAATTTGAAGGCTAGAAGAGACCCAAGGAAGTCTGCAGGAGGGCAATTAAATTCTGAATGCAAATTACTTACACAAACATTAGTGTACTGTAATTACAGCATAAAACTTGCAACATAGCTGATGAGTGCTTTTAACAAAAGCTTCAAATGAAAGAAAGGGAAGAAAAACAGATTACAAAATAAATAATCTAAAGTTCTTCATGGTAGAAACGTTCATCGTGAAGCTGCCTACCATAATCCGTTGCTTCACTGTTAAGGAACAAATCCTGGTTCTTAAGAATTTCTGCTTCAGAAAGCTTTTTGTCATCATTCAAATCCATTTCTTCCATAAGGTGAACAGCCTTTAAAATAAACAGAACACCAGATGCACAATAACTGGATAATGTAACTGGAAAGTATTCGATGTCCACTGTGAAAAAGGTTTTTCTACCTACAGCAGTGGACAAGATAAGCCATCTATGCATAGGAACTTCAACTTTGGGTAGCAATTCATGTTTTCCTTCATTTCCTGAAAGCAAAAGCTTGCTTTTCTGAAAAAAACTTTTGAATACTACATCACTACAATATCAAATGAAACTGCAAGTTAAAACAATTCTCAGATTTTTGCTTATTTACATGTTATAAAAGAAGGGAAGTTCAGCAGTAAAACAAAAAACCAACTGCAGAATATTTTAGTTGTAGCTTATTCACAAGTATTACATAGCTCAAAGCGAACAAGCTACAGCAGCTCTATTGCACCTCTTATTGCTGAGAAATAGAGGAGTCCTAGTATTACATGGGTTTTGTTTTTATTTGCTAAACATCTACAAATACAATGACTTGGAGAATCCTGTTCCTACTTTTCCCGATTGGTTTAGCTCACTTTCTTTTTTTAAATTAAATGTTACTTACATTCAAGCTAACTACATCACCAAAAAGGACTGAATAAAATAACAGGGACTGATGTCAGCAAAGCAGATTTTAAAAGCGCTCTGCATGGCAAAAGCTAAATGATTAAGACAACACATATCAATTCCTGGAAATGGAATGTACAGTAATTATTCTATTATTATGTTGTTTAGCTACCAGGTTTTCAAGTCATTTTGAAATGCAAAAATGAAACTGCAATATTCAGCTTTCAAACAGCAGTTTATGACATAAGTCAATGCTACCTTCTCTGAAGGATATGTGACTTTGCTAAGCCCTTATATTAACTGAAGAAAAAAACCAGCACATTAGAGACACAAATTAAAAAAATGATGTGTTGCAGAACTGAGCATGGCCTCGCTGTAAGCTAACATTTGAATGAATAGTGAACAACTGCTAAAAAAAAACCCCAACCAAGCAAACCAACACAGGTTTGAATAGACTCAACACCACACAGAATTCATGTCAGTTACAACAGCATTGCTTCTGGGAAATAAGAACCAACCACCCTCACGAGTCAGAGGTTAAAAAAAGTCTGTGCAAAGGCTTACAGATCCTCATTTACAAAAACACTACTAGAGCACTTTCAACATCTTAGCTTCCTACAAGGGCAGATACGTGAGCACCCAGGGCTGCGTGCTAGCCACATTGCTTTTTCTATCACCAACAGAGCTAAAAAAGGAAGACGTGTTTGACACAAAGCATCTCCTGGCTATACTAGGAATTCTGGAGGCATGGGAAGACCTGTTGTTCCTGCCATTCTGAACACCAAAATCCTCCAGTGCAAAGGAAAGAGATATGGACAAATGAAGATAAAAAGTTACTAGTGGAAAGGCAGAAATCCTCCCTACTGCAGTCACCGACTGTCAAGTCTGCTCACTAAAATAGGTTGTTCTGGACACTCAGTGCTTCTACTGCCTGCTACAAAAAAAATAAAGACAGCTAAAATGAGAATCCACTTAAACCTATTATGGCGTTCTATCCCTAATTAAATCACTGTAATTGTCATCATCATCAAAGTTTGCATTACAGCATCTTGAATCATAGAATACTTGATTTTCTTATACTTTTGAAAAGCCAAGTTTTTAGTTCTACAAATTAAGGCAATTCATCCAGTTAGAAGAATCACGATCAATTGTTTTCAAAATTATGCTGTCAGTATATAACAGCTTCTTTTAGTAGTATATCTCATTAGATTTACCTATCATAACTAAAAAGTAACTGATAAAAATACTGTACCCTTAAGTCAAACCAGATAAGCTATTTAAACGCTTTGTTAATTTACAAACATTCATACAATTAATAGGAACTTCAGATTTGCCTATGGCAGTTGAAGGACCTGCATTCTTTGTCAAACTGAAAAAAAAGGTTAAAAATATATGCAAAAATCTACTAAGCATTCTTTTTCAACTACTAAGACATGATAAATCTGAATGTGTCTATCATTTTGCTGTGATACCTTCAAAATTCTACTGCATTAATTAAAATCTAAACAGCAGTCAAAACACATACCTCCTCTTGTGCGATACCCTGATTATTAGGCACGATCCAAGACAACAGCTCTTGAGGGTTGAGTTTTCCATCATTATCCTTGTCATAGTCATTCACAAACCGATCCTTCTCAACAAGTATCCATTCTGGATCTTCCCTTGCAGCTAGTAAGACACATTTGTCAAGTTTAAACCCACTCTTTACCTTAAAGCAGATGTTTTCACCTTTTCTCCTAAGCAAATTCACTTAATCTCATAAAATATAGCATAAAAGTGATTTCACTAAACAAAGACAAGCCTTACAAACCAGTCCGAATAGATTAAATCAATGCATCTATCTACATATGAAAAAAATATTTGTATAGATTAAAACAGAATTTAAAGCTAAGGTAATATTAAGATTGTAAATTTACAGTTGAACTAAGCGGACATTAAAGTCAAGGGTTACCATCAACTGAACTGTTCATTTTAATATCTCCACAATTACCCAAATAGCTAGTGGAGAAAGCATACTTTATATTGAAATGTGCTGCCAAGTAGATGGTTTCCTACTTACTGGGACAGCCGACATAGGAAAAAGTTGAAGTGGATGATAGAGAGATCTTACATTTGCAAGGTGCATACAATTCTAAAAGCTTTTGTTCAGTTTCTTCTTTCATGCCCCCGCCCTTTTTCCTTACTTGGGTCTCTTCTGTAATCACCAAGGAATTCTTCCAGGCTAACAAATCCATCACCATCTTTATCATGTTCTTCTAAAGCCTCCTGAATGACAAAGTCCTTTTGCATACATACGAAAAGTAAAATATCAATTTGTGAAAAATTAGCATCTTGTAATGAAGAGAAACAGCAATAAATCATTTTAGAGCAATAAGGTATTCTTTGAAGTAGAGACTCGCTCATTTCAAATCTGGTTTTCTGGGTTATGCAGACTAGTATGGTAATGGGTTCCTGTGCAGCAAAACAGATCTGTTCTAAGAGTTTAGGATGTCAGGCTTTATGAAAACCAAATCTGAGAGGGGTACATAGAGTTGGAATCCTTCAACATAATTCTACTACTCAAGTAGCTAAGAAACACAAATTTGTACAAAGCTATAGCATCTTATTTCACTTTTTGTTTTTTCATGTGATGTATTCACTAATTTGCATTTTTGCAACTTTATGAAATTGTTAGGAAAACTGGTTGATCTTTTGGTCCTGTGTTTCCCAGTGAAGCCAGTGTGCCTGTTCTTGTAGTTCTGTCTTTTCTTGTTTGTCCATAATCAACAGTTATGTCAACACAGAGAGAGGCTCTGTTTACACGGCACAGCTCCTGGCAGTTGGCTCTGCAGCATCAGACAGCCAGAACTGAAGGATCTATGGCAGAAAACCACCAATCTACTTCTAACTGGGGTCAACTGCTGGTACTGAGCTGGAATGAACACCAGCAGTCACAGCAGTGATGAAACAGATGACCAAGGACAAAGTGCTCCTGATGATTGAAATAATAATCCCCCAAACTCTGACCATAGTACAATCAATAATAAACCTTCAGATGGGCTTGAATGCTCTTTTTGGGCCAGAAAAGTGACTGTTCCGTCCCTTCAAGCAAAGTGAGACTAACCTGCACTTGACCTTTTCCTATGAAAAGAAATCTTTCTTGGAAGTCCCCCTAACTAGAATTGAACTCTGAACTAGGCATGAAACTTCCTCAGGCTAAAATCTCACTAATGTATTTCCAACCTAACAGAGTTTAGAGACAGCTATGTCAGTCCAATCCCAAAAGTTTGGGATAGCTGTGTAATACTGGCTCTTGAAACAGATTTCCAATAAAAGCACTGAACTACTGCTCCAGCTCCTGAACTCCAGCACTGGATCCACAACACATTATCTGGTTTTTAATTTGGTCTGTAAAAGCAATACACATCACTGCTCAAAAGCACGCTTCCTGCAGTACTGGGGCTAAGCACGTGCATTAAAAAGATGTTGCATCTATACATGCAGGCTGATAAAGATACCCTCCTAAATCTTACCGTCATATACTCCACTTCTTCAGGATGTTCAAAAGCAATAAATTCATCCACATTTAGATCAGGAACATCATCTCTATTAGCTTTTTCAAAACGCTTTTTCTCCTTTAAATGAAGCTTAGAAAATAGATTTAGTTAGAGCACTTAATGAAAAGGAAAAACAACATTATAGTAGCTGGCTGTAAGCTCATTAGAATATTGTTTCACATTACCTACTCACATCATACTGATGTTATATTTCACTAGAAAGAGCTCACCCAGAGCAACAAGAACAGCACTTTTAATTGAGGTGGGTTTATTCTAAGGATCACACAAAAACTTTTTTTTCAATTTAAGGAGACATTTAAAATACTCTTAGCCAAGGCTTCAAAAACACAAAAGGGAGATAATGAAAAGACCAACAATTCTTGTCCTTATACGTGCTTCCTCTTCTAGAAGTCACCAATTCCCAAACTAACCTAGTGGAGTACAATGATTATAATTAATGGTAGCCATTGCAAATTGCAGAATTTACATTTGAAGGACATTTAACCTTCTGGATCTGTATCTCATTTATATCAAGGGATGTTTGTAGTTCAAAGAAGGTCTTGAAATATCATATATGTAAAATGTCTTTTCTGAAGCCATTTTACGTGCTGAAGGATTAGACAGATTCCTTTAATACAAGGCTGTTGTCCATTACATCTGAACACATTTCAAAGCAAAGTCACTCCTCTAACCTGTTCTAAGTACAAATATTAGCATGCCTTTTAAAAATAAATAATAACCACAATAAGCAGGCAAGTTCTTATTTCTGAATGTCTTGCACTTCCTGTTTCTGTACTCCAAACGTGCAAAAATGTTTTGGTTTTTTTTTTCTTGTTTCATTTCCTACAGTTTCTTTAGACAAAATAAAGACCCACACCATTGATAATGAACCTCTACTCAAACTGCATGTGAAGTGAGCTATAAAAATTTAGGACTCTCATGATTAAGTGTGTTGCGCTATCAGTGTGACTATGATCTGGATAAGGGAGTGGCCAGCAAACCAGAGATCAGAAATACTTTAAAAATAACCATTTGAAATCGTACTTCTTAGTTTATATCCTATTCATTGACGCTTCTCTCAAAATTAGGCTAATTAATCCAGAACGTAACATATAACAACTAAAGTAAAATTATAAGATCTTAACTATTCTGCAAAATAATTAAATGTACTTTTAAAGAAAAGCTGACCTTAGACGAGAGTTTAAACAGGAAAGCAATTCAGAAGGACTGGCTACAGAAAGTACTAGACTGCAACATAAACTTGAACTACTGAGGGAAAAAGTCTATTTTTCAGGGGTTTTTTGAGACGTTATGAACAAGGCTGCCACCTTCTGGTAAATTCATATGTTTACTTGATGTCAATTCTAAATGAGTATCGTAGTCTAACTCTTCCATTTTAATTTGAGCAGGATCACTAATTTCCAAAAGCAAGGAAAACGCCGAAGATGACATATGATGCTTGCACAATGCTGCTAATTGTGCTCTTTTAGGAGTTCTAGCTCATCATATATATCTATGATGGCAATATTTCAAACATAGGATCAATATTTTGACTGGTAGTTCCATGTAAAGTCTTGTTTTATTTAAAAGCTATGCAATTATTCAGTTAAGTGACCTCCAAAGCTTTACAGTTTGTTTCTTCAGTGTGTAAAATCCCCTGCCTATTGTCTATTTTAGCCTCTGTTAGCCTCTATTTAGCCTCTAGTCTATTAAGCAGCCCAAGCAATCCTCACAGAAAAAAAACAACTCAGGCCAGAATTGTCTAAAAACTCACTTATCCTCTTTTTGGGAAATATTTGCATGTACTTATAAATGTCTAACCTGAAAGGAAACAAATTTTGCTCTCTGGTGATTCTTGGTGAACCTTCCCTCCCTGCCTGTTGCCTCTTTCCTTTCCACTCTTGGAAGTATCTGCTTTCATGTATGAGACTAATCCGTAACTTCTGCTGTTTATACATCCAGGTTTTGCTATCAGAGTTGCATTTTGATAGATAAAAATGTCTGAATTGCTCTTGCTTTCTCTGTGGGTCTCTGACAGACAGAAAATGTTACAGCAGGCAATATTGATACCCCACACTGGGTACTTGAGAAATAACTGAAAAACTGGATAGACCAGTGCAACAAAGTGGGTTAAAGGGTCCAAGGGGTTTCCTTTACCTCCAACACCAGTGGTACTGGCCCCTGCTGAAGGCAGGACACTGGTTAGGCTACAAACCCAATCTAACAGATTGCTGGCTTGTTGCCATCTTAGATGGCTGGAGACTGTTCTGTGTGGTAAGACCGTCAATAGACTAGCACTCCACACAGCTAGCAAAATATGCTCAGGAGGTGCGATTTCATTCTGTCTTTGGTTGGTAGCAGCTTTAATACACCATTACTTTCCTTTAATTACTCCCCTATCTCAGATAGATGAAAGTGTTAAAACATATGCCAGCTGCTACAGTTTCTCTACCCGTTTTATTCTGTCACAATAAACAAACATTGCTGCCTTTTGCCAACAGCTTACAGAAACTGGTGCTGAAACATTTTACCTGTCGAAATGATTCTTCTTCTTGATCCTCCAGGACAGTGTTCTCATCAAAATCAATTACACGATCATACATTTGCATATTATACTCCTTCCACGACACTAATCCATCACCATCTTTGTCATAGTCATTGAAGTGTTGCTTAGCTTCTTGTGTAACATAATGTTTAAAAGACTGCTGTATCCAGGAGCTCAGCTCATCTGTGAAAATCATTTAAAAAAAGAATAAAATAAAAAAAAATCAGAATCATCTGCTCTATAAAAACTGTAAAGATACCACAGGTCTATTCAGTCTGGAACACACTCTGCAATTCAGATGTAAGAATAGAGGCAAGAGGTTAGTTAAAGCAAAACAATCTGTTTCCTCTATGCTATGGCTTTCTTCAAGTTAACTGAATGAGAGACTAGATCACAGCTACAGCCTGCAGTTTTCCTTTCCTAGTACCATTTCCCCATTCATAGCCCAAGGCTAGAGTTACACGGTTACTTTAGTTTGGCCTATACTGGTGCTGCCAGAAAAAGTGTGATGCATCCCTCTCTCATACGCATGGGAAGTGGTAGGAAAAAATGATTACAGGTAGCATTCATACAGCTGCGTAGCAAACTGGATCACTAAAAACTTCTCCCCTAAGAAGGAAGATTCTTAGTTTTCAGCTAAGAAAGCACCCCGACTTAGCTCACTGGGACCGGAACAATGGAAGCAAGAAGCCTGCCACTTCTGGTGCCTGAAATGATTATGTGGCCACACCTTTTCAAATCTGAAGGCAATCAACAGTGTAGCATCCTTTCACCTTTTTTTTTTCTTTAGAGCTTTATGAAAATGATGCTGAATATGGTTTAGACAGACAACTCTAAACTTAACTTTGTACCCCAAAAAACCATTGTTCCCATCAGTTTTGAGTTTCTTTTGAAAAATCCACAAACTGAAATAAAACTAAATTCACTGCCATTGCCTTAATTACCCCAAATAAAATATTAACAGATATTTTCCCTTTACTTGGGGCTGAAATCAAGCCTTATATATTCTGGAAATGGTTCTAAGCTACTTGTTTTTATAGAAACCTGGCTAAAAGAAATAAAACTTAATATACAGATGAATTCACACAAATATATTAATGTCACTTCATTTAAAGACGATTGGGAGAACATATTCTCTCAGTATCATCTAGTTATTTTCACATACATGTAAGGGGAAGACAACTTCCTCTGCACTGCAAAATTATACAGGTAAATCAACTCAGCTGAAATCCTGCTCTGAAGAGTCATGGTGACTAATAAAAAAATCCTACAGAAATTAGTACTTTGGTGTAGAAAAATCTTACAGCATTTTTTACATACTGAAGTATATTATTCTATCCTTCTTGGCAGAAGCGTCTATACAACTTTACTAGGTTTATTTAAATATCTTTAAGAAGCAGCAAGAGATTTTAAAAATATATTTTGAATACTGGATTTGCATTACCAAAGGAACCAACTTTATAATAGATTCTGTGAATTGCTTGAACATGCGGAGGCGTGCATGCCATGTTTTGTAACCACTGAGGCTTGTGCACAAACCCAGCACTGCCTTACAAAAACCACAACGTGATTTCTTAAAGATGGGTAAGATATAATTTATAGCATGGTTTATTGCCCAGCATTTAAAGCACGAGGCACAGGCATCTGAGCACATAATGTCCAGTACCATTCATCAGAAATATTTAATGGTCTGACATTAGAAAAGTGGTATTAATACATCACATCTTCTCTCACGGTTAGCCTCAAAACAGAGGCGCCACTGATAAGGAGAAAGTTCTCAGTGTGTTTTGCGATACACTAAGAAATAACTGAGCTGAAAAAGCTTCAATACTGGAAGTTTCTTAGTGTAAAAAAAACACATTGCACTGTGAGTTTTCCTTTGGGAAGTGAAGGGAAGGCAAGTTTCCATTAGACTGAGAACCAGATGCAATACATACCATGAGGATGGAGCACGGGTGGAATTTCTACGCTTTAAAATAGACCTCTTCCCTTACAGCCTTCACGCTGTGAACTGCCTGTTGTTCACTGCAGGGATTAGCCACCCCGCCAAAGTTAGATATTATCTCACCTCTACACAGTCAGAGGCAGGAACGCTCAAATAAGTGTGCAGTTGGTTAGTTTCAGCATATAAAGTGAAAGACATTCAAGCAATATAGTTGATCTCATCTTTAAGACCATACTTTGTCCTCTCACCTAGAAAGCTTCCTGCATGCTTAATATTATTTTAATGAAATATCACCATTCTGGCACTTGAACAAAGGCTCTACTTGCTCTGTGTGTGTGCGTGTGACAGGGACTGATGGTTTTTTTTGTCAAATCACAGCAAACCAACAAAAATACATTTTCATAATGAGTTTAAAAATTAAATTAAGAAAGTGTCACGATGATGTACTGAAAGGAAAGGCCTGAGTTTACCGTGGAGGTCACAAGTCTGACTGATAAAAACCTTTCTGTCTGGGAGGAGACATTTCATAGTATATGTGATGAAATGAATATATGACCCCTCAGTGTCATTTAGCGTCACCAGGTATTGAAGCGCATGTATGTTGGCTGCTGTGTACTTTCTCTGCCTCTTGAACTTTTTGAGTTGCACAAAGAGGATTTCAAACACAGAAATCCACTTGATTCAAAGTGGCTTCAGACGTGCAAGGAGCAGGTACAAGTGCAAAGCTGGTACTTGCGAGTATTGCCCTCTTACCCACGATCACTCACTCCTGTGGGCTCTTGACGGCCCTCACTTCTTGCCTCATGTAAAACAGAAATCTCAGGGAGTGAGGTGCCCTCTATATCAAGTCTGTTGGTATTTCTGACGCACTGTGCAAGAGGGTCGTCATGTTTTTCATGGAGATTGTCCACAGCGTCAGAGTCATCGGCTGTGTCACGGGCAGAGCGCATCTGTTCCTTCTCCGAGGGCACTGGGCCAGACCCGGGACACAGACAAAGCCCAGTCCCCGCCCGGTTAAAGCCCCACGCGTGCTACCAGCTCGGCTCCGGGGCACGCTGGCCCCGCGGTCCGTTACCCTTGGTGAGGAGGCCGTCCCCGTCCGAGTCGATCTTCTTCACGATGGCCCTCAGCCGCCGCTGCTGCTCTTCCGGGCTGAGCCGCGCGTACTCCTCCGCCTCCTCCTGCGGCAGAGGGACCGCGTCAACCCGCGCCTCAACCCGCCGCCCCCGGGGACGCCTCGGACCCTTCCCAGCCCGGCGGCGCCCACCCCGCGGCCTCGCCGGCGGGAAGCGGCCCGGCCGGCCCGCTCCCGCCCGCCCCCCCCCGCGACCGCGGGCCGGGGGCCGCCGCCGCCCACCTGCCCGCCGAGCAGCGCCTCCCGGTCGTAGTCGGCGCGGTGCTGCCCGTGCGCCGCGCCCAGCGCCGCCAGGGCCAGGCCCAGCGCCAGCAGCACCGGCCGCCGCCGCCGCATCTCGCCCGCCGAGGAGGGGACCGGCGGCGAGGGGCGGGGAAAGGGGCTGCGGGGGGCGGGCCGAGCGGCGGCGGGGGGCTCGGGGACACCGCCTGCGGGGAGGGTCGGCCCCGCGCCCCTGGGAGGCGGCGCAGCGGGGCTCCCCGGGGCCGTCGGGGGACACCCGGCCCCATCGGGGTACACCCGGCCCCGGGCGCCGCCTGTGCGAAAGACACGCACTGGGAACGTACAGCTGGGCGAGAACAAGGAAGTTCATCCCCCTCGCTTGCCCAGTCCTTCCCTTCGTGCGGTATCAGTGGGAGATACCAAATACCATCACGCTACATGGATAATAATAGTGACTGTTAGCAGAGCTCCAGACAAGCATCAACGAATCCTGGCACGAGGGGTGGTGATCGGGAAGCGAGCCGTGTAAAAACGTTATACCAAAAAGGAACAAGCGTTTCTCTTGCTTGAGGACCCGACTCACAGACAACACTTCTAACACAAAGTTAAAGGGAAGCAATGCTTTATAAATGAGTTAACAAGGCAGATCGATACAAATGTTCATAACTATTCAACACAGATAATAGAAAAGAAAGCTGTACATAAATTCAGCCTCATTTAACACTCAAACTAAAAATACATCAAGCAAACGAGCAGGGAGCCACCCCAGGAATACCATCCCTAAGAGCTGTCACATGAAACTGGGATTGCTCTGATCCTGAGCGTACTGAGGTCAAATTAATCATTCTTACTGGATTAATTGAGATTTACGTAAGGCCACCATTAGATTTGTTATTTCTCCTTTCAATATTAGTGTACTTCTGGAATTCCTCTTTTAAACAGAAAGACGTGAGATTAACCTACCTGGATTTCCAGAAACACAATCGTTGCCAGGTTTAAACGGAGCCCTCAATTAATGGGGGTTGTCTGCTGCGCTGTCCTCGCTCTTCCGTGGCGATAGCGATGTACTGCTCCCCAGTTAACCTCAAATTCTATTAACTGTGAAGAGCTACGACAGTTCATTTTGAAGATCTGAGAGTAAAATATTGCAATAAATCAGTACATGTGTTATTGCAATTTCCTGCCCATATAAGAAATGTCTTTCTATTAAAAAAACTAATAGTGAGTTAACTCTAACATCTTTTATTAGTTTAAATGTCAAATTTCCCATCAGTATTTATATAAATCACATATACAAAATGTGAATTAAGTCATACTAATTGTGACATGTGTAGACAAAGCAAATCCTACAAGCAATCAAAACAGAAGTGAGATTTGATTGGTTTCTGAAATAGTACTGAAGATGAATGCATTACTAACACCCCAAAAAGCCTCTTTGCTGCTTATCTGAAGGGTTGACAAGTGTATTAGATCATACATTTCTGTGCCTGAACAACTGCAATAGCCTCCAAATAACATATTCAACGTAGATGTGAGAAGAGCAAGTTTATTAATGATATGTTCATATGCCAAGACGACTGAAAATAGGAGGAGGAAATACAAATAACTGGAGCAATAAAGCAAGCAAAACCAAAAAGTCATTATAGCCTGTACATTAGGAAAAAAATCTGAAGCTCAGCAAGAGGGAAAGCACAGGAAATCATATTCTTCTCTTGGTAGTTAGCCTGTGTCAAAGTACAATCCAGACACTTCCCAGCACGCAGTTAATCAGACATGTAACAACATTCAAGATCATTCTGGTATGGATGCAGGGGGGAAAAAACCGAGAGACTCTTATGTTCCCTCAATATATTTAACCATGCGCACAGCAAATGCATCACTATTGCAACTTGTAAGTAAAAAGAGAGTATCAGTGAAGCTATTTTTAAATCGGAATACAAGTCAGGCCATAGAAGTTTTTTATGTGCTGAACCTTCTGACTTTTCTGAAAAATCCATCCTTCCCTCAAGCCAAATTGCATACAGTCTTTCACAAAACTCTTTAGAGCTGTTCTTCCAGTCACAAAGGAATTAATGTTAGAAGGTCACGTTCAACACATGACTTCTTCTCTAGGAGATCTGCAGATGTGAATCTGTTCCTGTTAAACTGTTGGCATGACAGCAGTTGTCCAGCAACACAAACAGCAGTTTTTTACCAGTTATTTCTAGCAAGTGAAGTTGTCCATCTGGTGTTTACTATAATTTTTTGATATTTCTACATTTTAGTTTTAGAAATTACTGCCCAACTTGAATAAGCCTTAATTTTCTTTGCTGTAATGCATGTCATTTCTACACTTTCAGAATAAATTGATTTACAGTACTTTTATTTAGATAGGCTTCCATTTTGACATATTCTCCTAATTGTTTTTATCACGTAAACATTTTAAACTGCATATGAGACAGTTAAGTGCATGTAAGACCTGCATGCAAAGATTATCCTTCCTTCTTCCAGTATAAAAGTTGTTGGATTTTGGCATGTGGAGTTAAGTGAGGCAAAAAACTGAGCAATGATTTACTTAAAGATAATCATGCTTAAATACCATGCGTTTGGATTTCAAAATGGCAGTCGTTTGCTTTAGTAGTACCCAAATATGACTTTCTGAGTGTTCTAATTGTTTCATAACACCTTGCACAAAGCATCCTGAAGTATTTTACACTCGGCAGACATTACAGACCTGTTTTTCTACTTCATTGCATTTAGTGCAGTTATTAATATCTAAGGAAATAAGTTATAAAATGACACTCTTCTGATGTGGTAACTGATTTGGCATCGAACCAGAATAGCAGGATTTGATGCAAGGCCCAGTACCACAGCGCTCAGCTCAGCCACAAACCAAAGAGGCAGTTGTGAAAACTGCCTGATAAATAATAAACAAGCTCATTATCAAACAATGACAGTGTAAGGGATTTGGATGGGACCTTCAGGGGCCCCCTAGCTCAGCTCTCTGCTCCGAACCAGAGGCAAGTGTACCTGTCATTCTGACAGATGTTTGTGCTGCTGTTCCTGGGGACTTCAACTGAAGCATATATAATTTCTCAAGCCATGTATTCCAATCTTTGTATTATTTTTAATGTTTTAGAGATGGCAACCTAAATTGTTCTGGTTACAATTTAGGCCTCTTCTTATCATTCCTGTTGCAGTGGGGGAAATGGATTATTCTCTTTCTCTTCACAACGATGCTTTTACATGCTTGAACACTCCTACTACATCCCCTTCTGTTTTCTCTTTTGGCTAAATGGACTCAGCTTGTCCAGTATTTTCTCACAAGTTATGTTTTCCAGGCCTCAGATCCCAGGAAAAGGGCTGGTCTCTCCACACGAGCCACATCTTTCTGCAAGTACAGTGCCCAAGCTGGATGCAGTACCCTAACTCACGCCTCACCAGTGTGAAACCTCAGGATCGGGTCCCGTTTTGCTATCTACCTGCCCATACACCCAATGTGTTGTGCACATTTATTGGCTCGCACATATTCGATGTTCTCCTTTTTCCAGCTCCCCACCGGTGAGGAAAGGGCTCGACGCTCAGGGACCGACCGCCATCACCTCAGCAGCCCCGTCAGCCCGAAGACACGGCACCTCGGGGCTTTCTCACAGGGCTGGCAGGGCAGCCCCGAGCGACAGCCGGCCTGGCACAGCCCGGGCATCTGCAGGCACCTCCGGCCCGCAGTTCGGGACCCCTTCCCAGCCCCATGTCGCAGGCGGAGGCCCCAGCCCGCGCGGCAGGCGGAGGCGGGTGGGCAAGGTGCGGGCAATGCCTTCACCGGCGCGGGCGGCGCATGCGCGGCCGGCGGGGCCTGGCGGGCAGCGGGGACCAAGCGCGGCGCGCGGCGCGCGGCGGCGGGCGGGCGGCCGCTGGCGGCGGGATGCGATGACATCACCGCGGCGGGACGCGCGCGGGCGGGACGGCGCGGCGCGGCGGAGAGCGTGAGTGGGCCGCTCCGCGCGCCCCGGCGCGGGGGAGGGGCGCGGCGGCGGGGCAGGGCGGCGCGGGGCGCGGCGGCCGGGCAAGATGGCGGCGGGCCAGCCCTCCCTCTCCTCCGCCCCGCGGAGCCCCCCCAAGGACTCCGGGCGGCTCCGGGCCCTCGGCCTTGCCGGGCGGCCCTGCCCTCCGCAGCGCGGGGCCGGGTGAGGGAGTGAGGCTGGTTGCTGCAGGCAACTGGGAAGCCCATGAGGGCGAGCGGGGCCGGCGGGTGTCTGTCAGGCCTTGCCGTGTGAGGGAGCTTGGCTTGGCGCCTTTTTGAGGAGCGGGCTCCGCAGCCCCCGGGCGTCCCCCGCGGCAGCCCCGCCTCACCCTCACGGTGACAGGGGCCTGTCCCGTCCCAGTCAGGCTCTCCCGCATCACTCCTGCCCAAGCCCGCGGTCGTGAGTAACGTCTGTGAGGAATCTTGGAATTGCTCAGTCTGAGGGAGATTCCTGTGCTGGTCCTGAGCCTCGCTGTTACTTTGAGTTGCACAGCTGCGCCTTGTGGTGTGAAAGTTGTGGAAGGACGAGGCACACGTACTGAGAAAACTTATTGTAAACTCTTAACTGCCATAAGGTGTATAAGTATTTTAATTTTAAAAACTGTTAGCTATGTTAATCGTTTAAAGTGGTAGTGTTCCTTTGCTGTCAGAGAGAAAATCATGGTTACAAAAGCTGACAGTACAGTAGGCCTTGCAGCGTACTCAGGGGTAAGGTTTGCCTTTTCTACACGTTTTTCTAAGTACAAGATTCTTGTTTCTAAATAATTTCCAAATGCCCTGCAGCATTAGGAAAATACTTGGGCCCTCAGTTTTTTGCCTCGAATGTATAAGTCAATTTAATGAGCTTTTATTACACTTTGATTATAATCAAGTTCATTTGGCAGGCAAAAGCACAGTTTTTTTCTAAGATACCTCAGTGTTTGAAGACTCGTCGTGCTGGGCCTATCCTGATGTCTGAAGTGAGGCTGAAATAGTCCTGCTTTGTTTTCAAAAACTCAGCATCCTTCAACCAGCTGCTGAATGTTTCAGTTTTCATAAGCTCAGTAGGTTGTCTCAAAGCGTACAAACAAGTGCAAATCTTTACAACTGCCTGTTTGTTGACATAGGTTTTGGCTATTTACTTTTAGAAAAATCAGCGATTTATGAGAAATACAAGATGTAATATGGGACAAGTGAACAGCCCACTTAAAGCATTATCGTTAATGATAAAGATCAACAAAATTTGACTTGGATCTGATTAATCTTGCTCTCTTACCTAATTTCTGATGATTCAGAAGTGTCTTTAACTTCT
Source organism: Nyctibius grandis (assembly GCF_013368605.1). Classification (NCBI taxonomy): domain Eukaryota; kingdom Metazoa; phylum Chordata; class Aves; order Nyctibiiformes; family Nyctibiidae; genus Nyctibius; species Nyctibius grandis. The sequence goes on from NC_090668.1 coordinate 7,405,698, forward strand.
AGTTAGTGTCTGATTCTTCAGAATCTTCAGATTCTTGAGAAGAACTGTTGCAGGAGAGTGCTTGCACTCTAATCAGTAGCTGGCTAGAATTTATTTCAACCTTGAAGCCAAGGGTTTAATTTTATTTCAGAATTGTTACCACTTTCCTGGAAATTCTTGACCTACAAATATTTAGTCCCGTGCACTTCTGCATTTGTGGCAATGATTCTGTAGTTCAAAACTGGATAAAAGTATTCACTTTCTCAGAGTTGACTTCTACGGGAACCGTCACATCTTTTTTTTTTAAATGAGAACAGAAGCTTTCCATTTTATTTTGCTTCACCACTAATTATCTGATACTGATTTCTTAGTATCTCTCTGATTCATTTTTCTTTTTGAACTAATAACCAACTTGCCGGTTCCTTCTACCACGGGAAATATTATTCTGCTTGCCTTTCACTATTCTAGAGCAGTCCATGCAATTAATTGTTTTAAAGTGCTAATATTCTTTATACTGTTAATTATCTTACTCCATATACATTTACATTTTTCTGTAGGGTCATTCTCTTTTTGTTTTCTTCTTGGGCCTTTGGCTGCTTTTAATAAGGAGCAATGTGAACACTTTACAAATAAAACTATCTTCTGAAAACCTTTCTGTGTTCATCTGATGTCCATGGCATAAATGCTGCTAAGAAGCTGAAAGTAATTTTAGAAGTGGTTTAAGTGAAAATTATTAATTGCATTTGTTTTGACACAGGTATGAAAACTCAATGGGGTCGTCCAAAAATGTAATAAGTGAGCCTGTTGATGTGGAGGAAGGCTATAACATGATGGTAAGACATTCAGCTACTGTAACAGTGTGACAGGATTTTTTTCTACTGCAAGAAAAAGTAATTTTTCATGTTGGGATTCAATGATAAATCGTTTCATTTGTACCTTCTCTGAAAGTATTGGTTCTAGAAACTGAATCAATTTAATTCGTTAACACCATGATGAGAAACCTTGTAGAACTGTCCCATTAAGACCTTTTTTAAGGGTCTGTTTGTTTTCTTTTGTCCAATGTCTAACTTGTGGAGACTAGAATTTTAAGTCAGGCTTTAGTGTCATGATACAAAGTACTTGCAAATTTCAGGTTGAGATACTTCTGCTTTTCTTGTTAGCCTTTCTGGCTTGTGAAAAAAAATGTTAAAAGTATTAAAAAGTCAGTTTGGTGTGGACTAATGCAAAGATCTGCACTTCCATGGGAGTAATGATCTCCAGAAATAAGGATGGAAAAACCTGTCTTGGCAGAAGTTGTGCAGAAAGGAACCTTGGGATTATAGAGGGTCGTAGGTGCAACAGAGAAATTGTGCTTATGTGTTAGGAAGAGTTTGGTCTGCTCTGACCAGGAGACAGGGACTTGGGGACTGGACCAGACCTGCAGAGGTCCCTTCCAGGCTTTGTTCTTTTGTGACTGTGTAAGTTGTGCTAATTTATGTGTGCTATGTCATATGTGTTGTGAGTATATCCTAAGGGATGAAAAGATAATATCATACTGCGAAAAAAAATCCCATACATCATTTTGAGATGATTAAATGGGAGTATTGTGTAAGGAAGATGTGAATTATCTGTCCAGAGTGCTTAGCATTGAGAATCTCTTCATTGAAGTATTTGTATCTGCTTTTGGACATTGTATTTCAAAGACAGACGTGAATCAATTTGAGACAATCTGGAAGAGAAAACTGTAAGTGCTCAGATTCAGAAAACTTGAAATCTGAGCTCTGGAAAATAAGAGAAAAAGATTGAAGGAATAGGGGTAGTAAGCCCAGAAGACGGGAAGACCAATGGAGGATGAAATGGAACATAACAGCATAAAAAATAATAGTCAAGAAAAAAAAATTCCAATGGTTTCCAGGTCCTCTGTGTATGGCAAGAACGAGTGGGCTTATGCTGTAGGAAAGCCAGAGTTAAATACTGCGTAGATTATGCTGCATGAACACTGTCTGTGGGTGGAACATTTGAAAGAAAAGATGCAATAAAGGAAGAAAGATATATTTGTTTACTTATTTCAGTTTTGGCAGTTGGGGATGCCATAGATTAGCTTTACTTTCAGCTAAGGTGAATGTTTGGATCTTTTTTGAAGATTTGAGAATAAATGAATGTAAAATGCAGTCTTTTGGTTCAAGACAGACACATTTCAGAGGCAATTAAGTTAAAATTACTTGCCTCTGTTCTGAAGTAAGCTACCACAAGTATTTACGTTGGGAGTTTAGACAGTAGTTAAAAGTGGTTTTAAACCAGTTATGTGACATGTATGGATCTTTAACTCTTAGATTGATGGTCAGAAAGTGTATTGTTTAGCAACAAGGGAATAAAAACCCAAACCAAACTTGATTCAGCAGAAACAGTCGCTCTTACTAAAAATTGCTAGCGAGAACAGGCAATTAATTATATAGAATAAAGATAAACTAGTACAGATCCTGTTTTTTCACGTGCTTTGCTTGAGTTTCTTTGGACCAAAAGGTATAATTTGCTTTGTTTATTTCATCAGGTTTTCCAAAAGTTCACTTATATAGCTGTGCTGTTTTTTTTTTTCTTTGTTTTCATTGTATTACATGGTATATCTCGAGGTAGGTCTGTGGAGCACTAGATGGCACACTGTGGCTTTGAAACAAGCAATTGAGGACATTAAATACTATTATATAAGCATTGAAGTAAAAGCAGTTTAATTTGTGTTGCGTTTCCTACCACCCTAATAAATGATAGCCACTCATCTGCTAAATTCATTGTTACTGTATTTTCTTTCCAAAGATGTGCTAGTGCTATAAAACAAAGTGGGTGAAGGCTTGAGGCATGTGATGGTAAGAATGAAAAGAGGAAAAACGCATCTTCTGATTAGTGCTATAGAAAATCAGCCTGTTTGTGTGTAAAACAATGTCTAGATTTATGTAACTTCTTTGTGGGTAAGTTTGTCAGTGCTTAATGATAACTTGGTCAGCAGTTTTGTGCTGTCACGGTACACAGATTTAGCATTATAGTATATAACTTGGCTTTGTTTCAAATTATTTTCTGAGGAATAACTTGGTGCATTGAGGAGGGGCAAGATTTTATCTAATTGACATCTGTCACTTGATACAAATATTTCTTAATAGATTTGGTTTCAAATTCTTGCGATGGTGTTTTTTGCAAGTACAAAGAAATATGTTTATTAATTAAACGAAGTCCATCATCAGTGTCTCTCATGCTGTCTTTGAACAGCTGCAGCTTTCTAGTAAATAACAGCTAACTGTAGTTGCCGGGAAATACATTCTAGGTTCTTGTCTTCTCAGTGAGAGAGAGGGGGGCTCTTTATACGTGTTTCAGATGGTTCCGATAAATCTCATGCCTTTCTCCAGATTCTTTTCAGTCAGCTAACAGATGTATTTTGGTCTCATGCAGCTTTTATCTTGAATAATTAGTTCTAATTAAGCCAAGGTAACTAAAACATTTGTGAAGTCTAGTGTGATGCTCTGGCAGCATTGACAGTCAATTAAATGGAGGTGAAAGATGAGTAGGGTAGACATACCCATACTGAGGGCTGGGTAGTAACTCTCATGTCATGCTGATGAATCAATCTTCTTATCATGCAGAAAAATGGCTGGTTGTGAAAATGAATGTGTACACCTGTTTCAGATGTTTGATGAAAAGTTTGGATGGTTTAACCGCATATTGGATGAAATTAACATATCAAATAAAACGTTTATATACGTACATATTTTCCATCCCTGTATTTCTTGTTTTCAGGCTTCTTTCCAACGCTCTAATAGTCATGACAAAGTGAGGAAAATAGTTGCAGAAGAGGGACGTACAGCAAGGAACCTAATTGCCTGGAGTGTTCCCCTGGAAAACAAAGAAGATGATGGTATGTATTCAGCAGTCTTCCCCCAGATTTTTCCTCTTCCATTGCTTTGTCCACTGGAGTTGCTTGTATGGAAACATGTTTCTTGCATAGGGTTTCTCTATAAAAAATTAATGGTTATGTTCAGCATTCATAGTATAATTATAAAGCTTTTTTCCAAAATATACCTTGCCATTGACAAATCACTTGATAAAACCTTCACAGTGGCAGTTTAAAAACTATTTTAATTTGGTCTTTAAGCAACATCTAAGATTATTCTCTCTTACTGATACTGTCAAGATACTTGTGTAATATAATAATGTTATTTTAAAATACTGGACTTTGAAAAGGCTCTTAAAAACTGATCTCTTGTAACTTGGGAATTCAGAATCGTAGAGATGGATTAGAACAATCCAACAAATTGCTTTCTACGCTCTAAAACCAGTTTGGAAGTTTCTTTTGGTATCACTTCAGTCTTTTGTAAACATCTATGAAGAATCTTTAAGGAGGGGGATATGGGGGGCAGTTTTCCATAATGCAGGTCCATAATGCAGAACAGTTTTGTTACTGTTGTAATGTTCTCTTGTGGTATGATGACTTAAGGAGCCAGGAATTGACTTTAACTTTTATACTGCTCAAGCTGTTCCAGATGTCAGAATGCTGTTTTTGAGGACTTCATCTCAAGTATTTTTGTAGCTCACATGTCCCTGTGCAGGTGCTGCTGCTTTTGAGACTTAGGCACGAGTATCTAAAAGTAAATATTTTTTTGTGTTGTGGGGTGGTTGAACACTGGAACAAGTTGCCTAGAGCAACTGTGGGCAATTTTCATCCTTGGACATGCTCAAAACCTGACTGGACATAGTCCTGGGCAGCCTGCTCTAGCTGACCCTGCTTTAAGCTGGGAGGTTGGATTAGATGATCTCTAGAGATTCCTTCCAACCTCAGCTGTTCTGTGGTTCTGCCAGTGGAAAAGATATTTATATGAACAGTTATATCTAAGTTACAAGATAATTAACCCTATGTCTGAAGCAAACTGAAGCAAAGTTTAAGATGTTTGTATGTGGGCATTTATATAGGTTTCATCAAGGAAATTACGTTCGGTTCAGAATGCATAGCTGTACCTGTTGAACAATGACGAGCAGAATGACAGATAACTTACGTTTATCAGCTAAATGTACTAAACCTAATTACAGATGCCTACATTTACAGGCTTTGGTTTCTGGTTCTGACCCTTTTACTGCAGCATTGTCCCACTATCTTAGTACATTTTGTGTAGCAGCAGCAGAAAAACATGTACTGTGAATTTTTATTAGCTACCTGTAGGAAGAGAAAATGGAAATAATTTAAGACTTGAGCATAATCTGACCACGTGGAATGCGTACCTCCCAGCTTTGGATCACAGGCAGCAGCTACTCAGTTTATTGTCGTGACTACGGGGATTTGTAAGGGGCCAGTTCTGTGTTCGTATGGGAGCTTCATTTACATCTGTCTCCAGAAGGTGCATTTATCTATTTGTTAGTCTTACAGTTGCCTGCATATTCTTGAGTGTGTTACTAGATCCATTGATACTGGGATCGTCACGTATGTCATTTAAGTGGGATTAGAATTGGGACCTAAATTATTTATAGATTCTGAATTAGAGTTTTGGGGAAGATAGTAATATAAATGAGTTTATGTGAAAGGAACATAGAATATATTTCTAACAGTATTTTTTAGCTACTTGTGAGTTGATTCAATTTCTATTTAGAGAGTCTCTTATTCTTTAATACTACTTTGCCTGTAATACTATTTTAGAAACTTTCAGGTAAGACTTTTTCCTTAACAATAAGCGAATGTGAGTTGTAGATGAATTTTTGCTCCAAGTCTAACATTTTCTGCCAAAACATGAAGAATGAATGTAAAAGTGAGTTTTTAGCCTTCATTAAATAGTTGTTATATGTGATAATTAAAACCAAGTAGCTACATTCATTTTCTTCTTTTGGTCGTATTAGCACCATTGTAATTTTTAAACTTTTTGTCACTGGAGCTTTCTTCTTTTTAAAATTTCTTCATTAAATCATAGGCTGACCTTTTTGCACAGTACAAAGAATCTGATGATAATTGCCTGATGGAAAATTTCTGTGTGGAAAAGAACTTGTGGCTAATCAAAGTCTGGCAGAGCCAGATCCTTGCTCTCTTGACCCTTGTCTTAGCACAAAGGGTATGTATGTTGGTGTCAGTAAGCTCTGATTCATTTTATGCTGATCTTTCAATATGGGTTTTGTCCCTGAGGAATGATACAGCAATATTATGAATTAGGACAGTTCTAACTCATTCAGGGGTTGCATAAATCAGGCCAAGGTTCAGGTTGCCTGAGCCAATCCTACAACTCTTCTGTACAAAGCAGAATTTTGTCTTTGTGCAGTTTCTTCTGTTCCTAGTGTTCAGAGGTGTGCTTTGGCAGTAACAGCATGTGATTTAACATTTTATGGTAGAGACTGTTACTCATTATGAGGGTGGTTTGTTTGTTTTTTGTTTTTTGTTTTTTTTTTCCTACAGAAACAGTGAGGATATGGGCATTTGCTATTACTAGTGGTAGTGTTATGGAGGGTTGATAAAGTAAAATACTGGATTCATGTTTTCAGTTCATGTATCCTTGCTTTTTCTGTTTCTTTTAAAAATCATGTGCTTGTGTCCTTCTTAACTTTTCCTGTGAAAGACTTGTGTATTTTACGTAGAGGACATGGGTAAAAGAGCAATAATGAAAAGAACTGCAATCAAAACCTTCTAATTCCTTATTGGAAATACATAGTTCCTGTCAATAAGAAGTATTTTCTTAAAAAGGAGAGAGATATCTGGAATGACAGGTAGCACTTCTGCTACGTCTTTTGGAGCAGGATGCACCCTTGTTATGTCAGATCTGAAATTCTAGTTATAAATATAGATTAATGACATGAGAAAATCCACTTCCAGCAAAACATGGTTGCCATGATCTAGAAGAGGTATGACTGTCAATACATTTCAGTTGTTGAAATTAAAGTACTCCTTCACAGAATTCATTAATATGCAGCAGATTCTGTTGGATAGAACAATTAACAGTACGGTTGACTTTGTCCTAGGAGGACGGTCTTATAATTGTAAAAAATTCAGTAGTCTGATATTCTGTCTCCAGAATTAAATTTACATTCTAAACTGATGGCCACCAGTCCCTAATGCAGCCACTTAGATCTTGCCCACCTTGGAAAGCTGTGATCATTTGAATGGAGGACTGCAGAATTTTTTCCTCTGTAATTATTTTATATGCCTAGCGTGAAATTTGAGGCGTTGCATGCAGATGAGCACTACACACAAATTTTATTACAAAATCTAAGCTATGGTGTTGGTAACAGTTGAAATATCTCGGAGGCTTGACATTTAAATGTTAATAGAAGGTAAGGTACCTTTGGAACTTTGAGATGTGTCCAAAAATTGGAAAATCTTGTATTTGTAACTGTTCCCTTCTTATTTCCTATTTGTTTAAAATCATTTGGGCTCTCGCCATATAGAATTCGTTTGTAGGTGAAGCATTTCAGGGTAACTAAACATATTTTATTGGTTGAAAGATACCTGGCACACTTTGGGGAGCCTGCAGTGTGGTCTGCTCCTTTAGCAAGAGCCTGATGGAGTGAACAGGTTTTGCAGTATGTGATGAAAGTCATGAAACTTGGCTCTCTTTGGCCAAGTGAGGAAGCTGTAAAAGTGGTGACTGAAAAGGTTGTGTGTAAGCCCTAGCAACATTGTATCTGATTGTAACTGGCAGGGTATAAGGTGAAGGGAAGGGTGTTCTTTAAGGCTCATAAGTTTCAAACCTTGAATTTCACTGAAATGGACGGGCATGCAGTGTAGTGCTGGTAGGTGAATACGGGGCCATTATATTCTGGATGAGACAGCGACAGTGATTTGTAAAAGTAATTTTGTGCAAAATATATTGCTGCAATTCAGTCTGGAGGTGGAAAAACACGGAGAATTTTGGTTATACCTATGCTTGAAGACAGTAATTTCTCCAGGTCCCTAGCACTGTACGATTAGAATAATCACATCTAATACTGTTATCCAAGCCTCATTTTTGTGAAAATGTTTCTTAAGATTGACAACTGCACCAGCTGGGCTAGTAAGATAGATTCTGGACTACAGACTGGTTGTGTGTGGCAATGGCACTATAATGTAGGCTAACCGTCGTACAGGTTTTGTAGATAACATGGAAAAAGAGAGGTGACAGAAGATTTCTCACGTTGTGTATAGGAACTGGAGGAATACAACAAAATGCTTACCCAGTTGTATCCTGAGATTTATTCAAGGAGATGAAAAGAAATATAATTGAAAATTGTTATCGTTCCTGCTGAAGGTCTGATGATGAACAGTGTCAAAGGCACTGAAACAACATACGCAGTTGATCTCTGCCGTAGTGAGAACAGAAATGAGGGCTGCTATTAATTACTAAATTTAAAGGTGATTCCCTCATTTCTTCTATCAGTACAGCTATCCAAAAGAGAGAGGTGAGAAGGATGATTGTTGAGATTATTCGTATAAAAGATAGATTTTGAAAATAGTTTATCACTGGGTTTTTTTTGGAGATAGCACCTTAGCTTTTGTGAGAGAAAATCTTCACAAATCATAAACTCTGTTTCATATTTAGTTACCAGACAGAGAGGAAATAGACTTCAAGTGTAAAATATGACTGTAGCTCCCTGAATGCTGCAAAACTTTGCTACTTTATATATTTCACATTGGCAACTTCATAGCTAATGAGATTATCATCTTAGGTCACTATTGTTTCCTTAAAATGCAGTAAATTCCTAGCAGATAGTGCCCTTCATCTGTCCCTGAGTTCCTGTGCATCTCACAGCAATGTTAGTATTGCTTACCGGTAGTTGCTGAACATATGCATAACCATTGAGCAGTGCTCTTGTGTGGTCAGTACTTGTGAATATAAGAGGACAAAAGCAGAAAGGAAGACATCTTCTAATAACCAGAGACATTTCTTAGAAGAAAAAGACTAATAAAGTTCGGAAATGTGGCTGCTGCTGAAAGACAAAACTTTTTGGCCCATACACCTTACGAAAAAATCAGTCCTTGCCACACATTAGTTGCTTTTAAGTTTGCAAAACCTGGTGTCTACATAAGTTTTGTTTGCTCTGAGTGTCTGCCTTATATAGAAAGTGCCTGAAAATTTGCTTTTGTCTTTACAGGGGACTTGTTCAGACATTTCCCAGTTCTTAAATGATAGATTAGTATTCTGGTTTCTGTAGAATCTAAAGACACTGCAACTTTTTTATGTGTTCATCTGCTCTTTTTTAATTTTAACATGCACAGTAAAAAAGCTTACAAATATGGGTAAGTTCTGTATGCCATTGCATTCAAAATCGTACCTTTGCAGAATGTAAATCATCTCAGAAGAGAGACTTTGGTGATTGAAGTATTTCAGTTATAATAATTCTGACATGGAACTGATCCTCAGTTTAAGCTTTTTAGTGAATAAGAAGTTTTTATATGTACAGTAGCAGAATCAAATTTTTTCCTGAATGCTACTAAATTGAGTTCAATATATTAATTTGTACCTGTTGTTTCGGCTAGTGTAGCGTTTTAAAAATGAATTATCAAGCAAATGATTTTTAATTTGTTTTAAAATTAAAGGCCTTGTTCCCTGGAATAGCCAGTGATGCAAACCAGCTGTACAACTGCTTGATTAAGAGAGGCTTACAGCTGCTTTACATAACCAGAGCAGTGTAAAACAGCTGGACTCTATTAGGGAGTTTGGCCTAAGAACTGTTAAAAACTCAGCTGGACAATTCTGAAATTCAAGCATGATCTCTATGGTCTAGGAAGGAACTATAATCAACTAGTCGTTTATTTGCTTGGCTTCATCCAGCTAAGTAATCTTGAAACTTTTATGTAGATGTAATCTGTGCTAGAGAGTACTCTTGCCATAGTTAGTATTTTGTCTTACTTACTTACATTTTCGGTAATAGGATCCTGTGATTTTCATGTTGTGCAAGTTAGATACTAAGTTGGAGGAATAAAACTTTTTTTTTTTTTTTTTTTTTAAAATGGCCCCTGAGCAAATCTCAAAGATTAAATGCAAACATGTTCGGTAGGTCTAGGCTAGCACAAATTTATCTATGCAAAGATAGCTCTTAATCAGTTAAGAAATTGCCACCACCACAGCACTGAGACCTGAAATCATCCTTTCTGACTGTGGGAATTTAAACCAATTTTGGAAGCGTAGTTGCTAAAGTCACTTCATATAAGCAGTGGAGGGAGGCAGGTACATTTGAGAAGGCATTTCAGATCTTAAGGGGACTGACTCATGCTCTGTGAATGTTTTTCTCTCTTCCTTTGGCTACCTAAATGTAGGTGAACTAAATCCAGTCCTAAGTTCTGTTTTTCCCCATCTTGGCAGAAAATGCATAAATCGACTGGTAGGTTGTTTGAACAGTTCGAGTAAAACTAAATTATTACATTTGTTTTTCCTAAGAAAGATATTCCTTGTTTTAAATTTGTAATAATATCTGATGGAACAGTCATTCAAGAACAGACTTTTTTTTAATCTATATAGAAAAGTAGTATCATATTTGACAAACGGATTGTAATGATATGATTTTCAGAGTCCTAAGCACGTAAAGGTAGGTTATCTTTGTTGAATGAAGATCTGTAATTCTTGCCTTTCTTTGTAATTTCTTTCATTTTCTCTGTGTTTTGCTTTGGCATTATCCACATTCTGAACTGTGGAATATATACTTGACATGTACAGTTTTCAAACCTCTTAACTCATAAATTGTGCCCGTTTCAGTACATTGCAAGATGGAATATGTGCATTTTAGAATGCTATATCTAATTAAAGTCATTATTGTTGATTAAAACAGTTGCTTCTCCCACAGGAAAATCAAAATGGCAAACTGGGGGAAAAACAAAGAGGGTGACTCAAGGAACACACAAGACTGTAAAACAGGTAACCGCTAGTTTTTTATTTTGGTTATGACATAAAGTTTACAATATAAAAATGTTTTGTGATATCACTGATACATTATTGGCTGAATAATATATATAAAACTGTGCATACATTGTATTTTTAAAGCATACAAGTTTCAAAGTCAAGTATTCAGAAGTTAAAAAATGCCAGAATCTAGGTTATTGTCTTCAGCCTTTACTTTTGGCTCTTCCTAGCCTCTGGATAATGAATTTTTGGTATTAAAAGTTATTTTAAGGAAAGTGCTGTTCAATAAAATGATACAGGATATTCTTCCTATAACCATACTGCTTATACAAAGGCTACCTTTCTGCCCAAGTTCTAATATAAGGAAATGCTTTATTTCCTGACCTCATGTGTTAACGACTGAAGTCAGTACATCCTATTTTGGAAAAAATTAGTCCAAATGAGTAAAATTTCCAAGAGTTACAACTGGAAATCAAGTCCAAATGAGAAGTGTCAAGAAGAAACTGCTGTTACTTTTATTCATGTTTTTTTTCACGTGATTGACAATCTTTATTACATTAATAAAGTAATACCTCAATCTTTCCTCATGTTTAATATTTTTAACAGTTGCTTTTCTTTGATTAATGGATTTAGCCATTAGTGTGGTTTTAGCCATTTAGTATTTTGAGAGTATGTCAGATTTTGATAATATGGCATATGGAAGATGTTATTTTTTGGGAAAAAAAAAAAAAGAACAAATGTTCTGCTTCCATAGAGATGTATTTGCATCTTTAAAACATAGGTGTGTTATTTTCCCAATTTAGTTTAGCAACAATTAACCTTGTATTCTCTCTTCATGGAGCAGTATTTTACAAACACTGTGTATCCTGGTTTTCTTGTTCTGTAAAGGTGGAATTTTATTGGTATAGTTGCGGCGCCCTGTAGGGGTTTACCCTCAGAACCTTTTGGTGTAAGAGTAATGTGCTGCATAGTTTGGGTTCTGTCTGTTTTAGTCACTTGGGATTATGCAAATACTGAGTTGTCAGGAAAATACTTGATTGTTATTCAGTGGCTCTGTGTGGGCTTGCTGTACTAAAACTATATTGTAGAAACATAGTGCATTCCTGGTGGGTACAATTAAGGTTTGAAATGGACTGCCGAGTGTCTGTGCATCTTGGCACTTCAATTTGGCGTTCAGCAGCTTTATTTCTACTGCATTTCAGACACTGGATACTGCTGTAAATTGGTGGCTTTTTTTGTTACTTTTGTTGAGCCTTCCGTTTTCATTTTCCTTTACATATAAATGGGCCACTAATCTCAAGAAAATAAACTTAGCAGAACTCTTTCATATGATCCTATCAACCTCATCTTCCTCTCAGTAGGATGCTGGCAAATCTACATTCAATACATTTTGGCATCCTGAGAATAAATATACACTTCATACTTTCCAGAACTCCAAGACAAGTTGCTGAAACTATTTCGGAGAAAAAAAAAAGAGAATAAGTTTTAATGTAACTTTCATCATCCACACTGAGTTACTTGAGATATAAGAAGGAATATTCCCATGTTTCTTAACTTCAAAGGCCCAAAAGCTTTGCATTTTCTGCAGTTGAAGGTTTGAACTATCACTACAAGTGAGAGAATATGAGCTAGCCCCACTGAATCTTTGCTGTTCTTGGGTGGGTTTTGTTGTTCTGGTGAGGACAAGCTTCAGTGTAGGCTTCCTAGATCATGTGTATATAAACCATCATCACACTTGGGGTAAGCTTGCGTATTATTTGAGGGTAGGGGGGAAGCCAAGGCAAGCTATTTTTTGGTGTGTTTGTAAACACTGTGATTGTTGGGGTTTTTTGGTAATGCGCGATGGTCTGCAAAGTTGTTGAACATGGATTAAATTTTGGCTCAGTGTATTGTCAAAGGCCAAGGGATCCGAGATCACTTAGAAGATTCAAAAGTACTTACATGCAGTTGAGAATGATGTGTAGAACTTTGCAGGATTGGAGCTTTAGAACTCTGCTCAGAAAAACTTAATTCTGTGTCTGTGTGTCTTGTCAGTGGAAAGAGGCTTGTGCTTCCACTATTAACAAGAGGGAAAAATCTGCTGAGAGTTGGTTGGAAGCACTAGGCACAAGGATGTAGGTGGAGTTTATGTGGCTTGGGTATGGCTCCGTCTTGGTGAAGATGTGGGATTGTTGCCTTATCTTTCTTCAGACTACACTGTTAGAAATGTTTTGTCCTATGTCCATATGTTCCCTCTGAATACCAGAGAGAGCGAGAGATGATCATCTCTGGAAATTGAGCTCCACTGTTGCATCCCTCTCAACCTGAGCGTGACACTGAAAAATATGATCTTGTCAAAAGTACATACTTCTAATAAATACTGTTTAATTAAAAGTTCATTCCAAGAAGGATGAATAAGAATAATAAAGCTATAGCTGTACATCAGCACAGAAACTACAGTCTTGGAAAGTCTGCACCTAATGCAACATTTCTTGCTTTTCACAGTGAAAGGTTAGTTAGATTCATTAGAAAATTTACTTAAGATGCTTGCAGGTAAAGATTCTGCTGAAAATATACAGATTAACTCAGAAATCCTGGTAATTTTTTTGGTGCTTGCATTAAACATTTGTACAGAATATAGCACTCTGTATAAAATATTAGTAATATCTTTATATTAAAAGTAGTCTTTTGCTGCAACTCTTAAATTTAAGCGAGTACTGGCTTTCATTTCAGTAAAGTTGGTGCCAGTCAAACTTAAGTATAAAAATAGCTTGCTGAGTTTGATCTTTTTTCATGGAATTTCTGGAGACTGAAGTGCCAAACATGGGACACGCTTTGGGTTCTCTGAAAATTGACTTCTGTTTGCTTGAGTGGCAGATACCAGGCTGTGACAAATTCAAATGTACAGTGTTAGAACTGACTTGTATCAGGAACTTAAAATATTCTTTCTATTGACTAACCAGCAGCTTGATGCTTACCTGATTGTGTGATTGTGTTTACCAGAAATTTGGTAGTTTAGGGGTTTGCACCCTTTCGAGGGTGTTCTACTGGAATATATACTGGAGTAACTGTAAATGTTGTTTAGGTTTTAGACACCGGAAATCTATTTACAGGGATAGTAATGGAACTGCTACAACTTATGGTAGTTAACACATAGTTCAACATCGTGTTTTTCTAAGTAGAATATGGCTGACATGTAAGAAAGATGATAAAAGGGTGCCAAATATAGAAGATGGATAACATTTATTGCTAAATATCAAAACATGTTCTGTGACACTATCTTAAAGATACATGTAAAAATGCATTTCAAATAGTGGGAACTACACGTGGTTCCCATTCCAAAACAACTGATTCTTTATATCAACAATATTAGCTGAATGAGTAGAAACCTAGTCACTTTATGGAGGTCACAGGCAGCAAAAGGTAACACTGTTATTTCAATGTAGCTATTTATGATTCTGTAGTTAAGGTTGTGTCATTCTAAACTGTATTTTAAAGGAGCTGTAAATTAGCCAGTATAAGCTTTGCTTTAAAGCTTTATGTACAAGGCCTCAGCTAAGGAGCATCTTTTCTCCAAGCTGTTCTTTAAGAGGTGACTCTTATATCACAGAAGAAAAAATATTAAATACTCTGACATATGAAACGGTTCTGGAATTCCTGTTCATTAGTTGTTTGACATGTATCTTTTCTGAACACGTCTCTCGTGCATACATTAGCTGGGGTTCATTTGGAGTACACTTAGAGCATTTTGAGATATATCTAATGGTAGCAGATTGTAGTGAATCAGGTTCCTATTCTTCCCCTTCATACAGAAAAAATAGAACACAAACACAAGTGAGAGCATAAGCATTCTGACAGCCCTGTGTCTAGCTCCCTAATTACAAAGCAGAATTTGCTGTGGTTAATGCCATGTGGTACAGGTAGTCAGAGCGCTGAGGGGAATAAGCAGACTGGAACCCAGAGAGGGAGGCTACCACAGGAACAGAGCTCTGGAATTTGCTAACAGTTTTGCAGGTTCTGTCTTTGTGTCAGGGTTCAGTTCTCTTGTAATTGGAAGCTGTGTTTATGGTGTGAATTTATCACATAAGACCCCTAAAATCTGGAGAAGAAAGGCATGTATATTCTTAAATACAGTGATTAAAAATCAGAAAAATAGGTTATTGCCTATTTTCCCATTCTGTAATTTGAGCATGAGAAATCGAGTTCATTTACATGTTTCCTAAACATGCAGGGAACTTTTTGTAGCTTAGGCACAATTTGCTGGAATTCAAGAGGAAACCACAGAAAACAAAGATCCTCTTAAGGAGAATGAGGAAGATCTTCCCTAGACTTTGTACAATTTTTGAGTCTCTGTATATTTCATGATAAAAAATATTATTGTAACTCTTCCTTAAAAGTCCTTTCCTTGATAAGTCCATCCAAAACTATGCTACAGTTACTGATTACCTGATGTTGCCTGTGGTCTAAAATGACTTTTCTGTAAGAATTCTCTGTCTCCAAGTATAAACTTACCTGCCATTAAACTCCTCTTTTGGCACAAAGAAAGAATGTTTCCCAGCTATTTCCATAGGGGACAAAAAAAATCTTGAATTCCGGTCAATTGTTCTGCTATTTACTGTATTTCTATTTAGTGATCAGATACTCTAATTATAAAATCTATGTACTGGCTTGTGCAGTGTTGGTTTTGATTGTTTTTATTCAGTCACCAAAAGTAGAGTTTTTAGAATGCAGTTTTGCAGTAATCCCTGCAAATGTACTCCAGTAAGAAGTGATTATCTGGAGATCTGTGCCACGGTGGACCAATGCATCAAAACTGCATTAAAGGTGCTATTGAAATGAATGCATTAATGGGAAAAAAAAAAAAAAAAAGCAGACTATTGTAGCATGTCAATAATACCTCCATCACAACATGGCATGCAGTTGGGCGTCACTTTGAGTTTACTGGAGGTGCTTATCCACCTGGCTACTATGGAATGCAGAAGCTTATAGAAATCTGGCATGGTAGCAGGATTTTTCTGTTTGTTTTTTGTTGTGGAAGAGAATTTCAAGTTTAATAAGGACAGTGTCATGGGGCCAAGTGCTGATTTGGTATTTTGAGCCAAATAGGCATGCTTCAGAATCCTCTGGAATATCCTGTGCAGAGGGGTGACAGTCTATCTCTGTCAAGGAGACATAACCCCATATGAGTGACTAAGCTGAACGCACAAGGTCAACAGATCAGTAACACTGAGGTGACATGACAGTACTTCCAAGTAGCTACGTAGTGATTCCTGTCTGTGCCAGCATCTGTGAAGACTGTTGGATGTTCTCCCTCTGTTCCCATCACATGTAGCGTATTGGCAGTCCTCTGCATCTGTGCAGCAGAGTAGTACTAGATCAATTAGCCCGCATATTAACACTGAAAATCAAACAACAGATTTGTTGTACTTAAAGCTGTTAAATTACAACTTAAAACAGCAAGAGGACACTTTCAGCCTTTGTGTAAGTAGGAGCAACTTGATTCATTGGCACAGCACTTACTTTGGGTTGCATTGAGTTTGCAGTGTTACCAATATGGTGAGTGGAAATCTTAGCACCAAGTAGTCTTCTAAAGTTCGTGACTAATTCAGAGCTTGCTGGCATCTCCTCTGCAGTGCAGCCATAACATACCGATCAGAGGGCTGGCCATATCAGCATTTCGCTGACATTAATGGTCGTGTATTAGAATGAGGGTTTAAAAATGGTGAAGTCGTATGTAATGTCTTAGTAATGGAATTTAACTGTGATGGAATATTGCTGGTGTGATTATGGGTAAAATGTTGTTTTCATCTCTGGATGCGCGTGCTTGTCAGAATAAGGAGTACAGGATACGTAATTAGAAAATGTAACTTTCTAATGTGCTAAGAGGCAGAATATCTTATACTGTTGTGCAATGTGAGTGTTGGGTTATAAATGTCAAAGAAACAGAATCTAGTTCTACGTAGCTGCTGCATATAGTTAAGAAAGTGTCTTAAAAAAGCTCAAAGTCAGTGGGATGATGTAGTCTTCTTCAGTGAAAAATTCCTTGTTTACGAATATTTGAACATCTTGAAAAAATGTGTGTTGCACAGAAGCCCAACTCCTTACCGTACTTCTGTTTGTTTTCCTTTTCCATTGTATCTTGTTTTTTCAGAGCACTACCATAGACTGTAAATTAACATCAGGAGCAGTTGGAGATAAAAACTTTGACAAAAGCCCAACGAAAACAAGACAGCCTCGGAAAGTTGATCTGCGAGCTCGATACTGGGCATTTCTTTTTGACAACCTCAGACGGGCAGTTGATGAAATCTATGTTACATGTGAATCGGATCAGAGTGTAGTAGAATGCAAGGTAAGTCTTGAGCTGTTCTTTGCCTGTTGTCACGTGGCTCTTACCATGCTTTTTTTATACCTTACAGAAAGGCCAAATGAGGAAGTAGAGCTTCAGAAACACGTTACTTTTTGATTTGTATTTAGTGAAGGCTTGTAAATAGGAAAACTGGTGGCATATTTATTCAAATTTAAGAAGATGCTTTCATCTTGGGCAGTGACTAATTTTTGAAGTGTCTAAAACTTGTAGTGATTTACATAGTGTTATTAGGTCTCTTCTTTTTGATGAAATCAGTTTTTGCTTATTGAGTTCTGATTTTCTTAATTTTCTAACTGAACACTGATTTATTTATTTTTGCCCTGTAATGTTCTTTACTGTAGGTGGCACTGTTGTGATTCAGCATTTTTCCACATTCGTTTGCTTCCTGTTAAGTGGCTTAATTATACATTGCTCCCTTTTTGTAGTGGTAGTTATCACTCTTCTACTTCTCTTTGTGGTGCTGAGAAAGTGATTGGTGGTCAAGCATAAACAATATCTGTTTGGGATGTCACTGTAAGGTGTGCTTCCTAATTTCAAATAACGTGTGCTTGTAGTAGCTTGTGCTTCTGTTTTACTTTTTATGATGGTTTTCTAGTAGATCCTTAGGGAAACCATTGTCATTTAATAAAAATCACTCATTCTTTAGAAATGGAATTTATCGCAAGCATTAAGAGAAGCCAGAAGAATACGTTATAAAAGAAATGTTAAAGATACGACTTCTGTTTTCATATTAAACATGGCTGAAAACTCAACACATTCTGGAAATTATTATCTAATCACTGTAAAAAATTACATACATCAATTTAAGTAAACTTTTTTCTTATCATATGCATCTAGTTCTCTGCTGTAATCAGACACGGCCAAATTGACTTTGAGATTAGCGTACAAATACATTTCATTGAAAGCAGGTTTGAAAACTGAACAGTAGCTAGAGGCTTCCAAATCGCTGGTTGGTCTAACACAATTTAACATTTTGTTACTGAACTGTTTTCCTGCTCAGGAAACTTCTCTGGAGAATTTTTTGGTTTAAGAAAATCAGTCAGCCTTGCATTGTAATTAGATTACCATTTTAAACTTTTGTGACTGCAAGAACAGAAGTGTGTTTGTATCATTATCACATATTTTTGGGGTTAGATATCATTCAGCATTTTAATCGTGCTACTTGATCTGTTCTCGGTTGGCGATATTACATAGTCGAAGTGAAAACTCTTCGTTTTAGTAGACGCTTGACAATGATATATGTATCTGTGTGTATCAGATTACTTGTTTGCAAAAGGGGGGTGGAAAAAACAAAAATGAGTAAACAAGGGGGTCCAATGTCCTGTGTTGTAAAGCTTATGTAACATTCATGTTGCTTTTGCCTTTTGAAAGATCTTTTCTTTTCAGCACAAAGAAGTGCCTTACCTGAGTAGCTGGAATATGTGTTTGTGCTGTGGTCTTTTGTTTGTGAGATTTTGTTAAGTGATGATTGTTACTCTCTTGATAAATTACTAAAATTTCTGTTAATTAAGCTGTGAAGTATAGAACTGTTGAGTCTTGCAAATTATTTTTACTAATACCGTTTCACTTCTATCAATTCTATTGATTGTCATTGTTTATTTTGGGGTGGTTATTGTTGACAGATAGAGTCCGGTTTCTACCCGAGGTGAAGTTATCAATGTGTTCTAGCTAATCGCTCACAGCAGAGTATCTTAACTGCTTATAGTTTGTCCATATGTGACTCAGTTCAGGTAAATAACCATAATTTCCTTGTCTAAAACACTTGTTTTATCACCTTGGCTTTGGTAGTCCTATATATGTTGCTATCATGTTACTCCCAAGCACCAAGTTTCATACTTTGTATTGACTGTTCTGATCCTGCCTGACCAGATCTTGCAAGATCTCTGGTTGTGCCTTTTCTTGCTACTTGAAAATATTAAAGCAGTGAACAGAATCTAGATGCCCTCTTCTGTGCCAGCCTGGGTTTCTGCTGTTGCAGTAAAGACGCCTGTAGCGAGGTTCTGTGTGCGATTCCAGGGATGGCTCCGACCGCATAAGTGTGCAGGATTGGGAGGATGCAAAGTGATGTTATGCTTCTCTCCCTAACTCTGCTGTCATCAGCAGTATACCGATAATGCAGATGTGGCATGGCAAAATATGTTAAGCTTCATTGGCAGGGGAATAACGTGTATAATGTGTATAATCCTTTTCATAGGCTTTTGGACTTAGGAGGCCAGGTTCAATGCAGGCATATTGTGTGTCTTGTCTGTCCTTGTATATCCATGATTTTCTGTCATTCCTGCCGTAACTTTTAATGTCAGTGGACCAATTTAAATTAATTTAGTCATTATACATTTAATGAGAGGATGGTGACTACCTTGGACGGACACATTCTGTTAAGGTTCACGTTGCGGAAAAGCCTGCCCCTCAGTCTTTGTTAGACACCAGGGAATTCTGAGAGAGAGCAAGAGAACATGAATGCACCAACCGAGGGAAGAGGGATTGTGTGTGTGGTTGGGTTTTGTTTTGTCGTGTTTTTCTTTTAAGAAGAATTAATTGAAGTGCATGTCACTATGTTGCTTCTGGCACCAGAGAAACTAGTAAGGAGATCATGGGAAAACAGGCTCCACTAGGTCCACAGTTTGGAGAACCACACTAGGGTTTTTTTGCTTGCTAGTTTGTTGTGGCTTTTTTTTGGTTTTTTGTTAGTTGGTTGGTTTGGTTTTTTCTTTCTCTTTGGGCAGGAGGAGTTCAGCTAATTCCTATGCTTTTTCCATTTTTACGTATGGCAGAACTGGTCTTCTGAATATTTCAATTTTAAGATGAAAATGCCATTTATAATAAACTTTTGCTAAAGCTCATTCTAAGAAGGAAAATGGATTAACTTAATTTTTATGCTGTTTTTTCAAACTTTTTATACTACACAGAAAAGTATCTAGTGGTTAAAATGTTACAAGAGATGCCAACAGACACATCAGCTCAATTGAAAATGGATTGATGTATTTCTGCCATATCTAGAGAATTGAGATGATTTTGAGAAATGAGGATTTCATATTGCCATGTTTTTGTATTTACTTTCCAAACTCATTGGACAGAATATCTTGTTAGCTCTTTTCATGAAGTACCATTTTTATTTTTACTGCTGGACATATGTGGGAAACAATACTAAATAAGGATCCAAAATGGTTAAGTTGTTAACTTTTCCTTCTTTGTTTTTTTTTTTAAGTGGGATTTTGAAAAATTCTTTTTATTAAGATAAATCTGTGTTATCAAAAACTTCCTTACTCCTTACTTCAATTTTTAAAGTGATATCTCCTCAAATTTTTACCTTGGTCAAATGGGCATGTGCTGTTCTATTTAAACATTTTAGTTGTATAAAGATCGTATTAAAAGAAGACCTGTGTGAAAATGAAAGGTGACAACTTCTGGCATTTAAAACCTTCAGATTACCCTGGTATAAAAGTGTTTATGATTTTGTGCCTTTTGCTCTTTTGTAGTCTTAGAAGTTGGTATATTTTTATTGATTACGTTGTCACTGAAGATAATGTTTGATGCTCCCAAATCGGAAAGGGCTCTAGTGGCTGGTTGTGGTTGAAACTGCAGACAAAGGGGCTGCGGTAAGGATACACACAGTGGGAATGTGTGTAAGAGGTTCAGTGGTTGTGTGTATTTTCTCTCAGCTTTGGGCACTGCTGAAGTTGGTATTTTGCTGTTGATTTGGAATTGAGAACTCTCAGATCGTGTCTATAGATGTATAGATACATCTTTGATGCTTTGTATATAAAAATACAATGAACATGGTTGAATTATTTCTAAAATAAATAAAGGATTCTCAAGTTTAAGCATCTTACTGTACATAAATCAGTTTGTGCAATAGTGATAGGTAGATATTAGATTCTAATGGATTTAGCTATAACCTGCAACATTTCAAAATGCAAATTGCATGGATATTCTATACATCAGCTAGGTTTCTGTGTGTCTAATGTTCATATGAATGTTTAATTGCCAAATATTTTATGAATTTTATGATGTGAAAGTTTAGTTCTATATTCTTTTTAAGTTGCTGTTTAGCATTACTTAATGCTTTCTCTTTCCACCCATCATTACTTACTGATATATTTCTGTAAGGTTTTGGCAGGGGTAGTTTCTCTCCTTGTTTCTAATGCTTACAGATACATTCTTAAATCAGTCCACCCTGAGTGTAGTTTAGTGAAAACAGTTTAATTCTGCTTGAGATTCCTATTAACGCATAAAATGGAAAATCCAGCAATGAAGTTCTGTTCTGACTCTCATAGACAGAACAAGATAAAGAGGTGGGTAAAGCCTTTCCCTTAAAAGACTTGACATGTTGCTTGATGTTATTATGCGAAAGAACGAGCTGAAGCAACTTTCGCTAAGGCCTTCCAATCAGAGGGGTATCTGTGAGAGGGTTTGAGTTGATTGAAAGCCTCCCAGAAAGACAGAGGAACTTACTTCATCAGGGTCTCTTGCCGAGAATGCCTTGTGAGGGCTGCTTTTGGTTCCAGGTATGCTAATTCTAATGATTTCAATCTATGCATGCAGGATAAGAGCCAATTCAACTCTTTTTGGAGACGAAGGTTTGATTTCCCCGCCCCCCCCCCCCCGCCCATATTTTTCAGTTTTACAAATATGAAAAGTACCTGGTTCCAGGGAGGAAAAAATACACAATCAGGGTTTGATACTAAAGGCTTTTTGGGAGAGGTGATTTGTTATGTGTGAATTTTATTTCTTTCTGTGTAATGCTACAAACCCTAAGAAAGGTATCCCAAGAAGGATTATGAAGTAATTTCTTTCCTCAACATAGGCCTCTCAGTGTTCTGTTAAGGTACATTATTCTTGTTCCAGTGTCCTGGATTCCTCTGGGTCTCTGGGTGAAAAAAATCTTGGTTTTCTATTAAAAACCAAACCAAACCAAAACAAATCCAAACTGCAAAATCTGTGTTTTTTATTAAGTTTTATTCAGCATCTTTTGCTTTTTACACCTGAATTGTTTTAATTGCTAATTGTTTCCCCACTAGAGTCCTCTATTGTATGTTTCTATCAATTTTGTAACCATTTTGAGCATTAACTTAATACCTTGTTATACTGATGTCTTCATTCTTTGAACCTCTAGAACATTTCCAATTAGAAGGAGAATTTCGGCATGGAATGAACTCTGTTCCTTATGATTGAATCTATTTTCTTTTTATTCAGGAAAACCAAGGTGATTATGAGTTTCCCTGAAAGCCTAAGCAGATGATTTATATATTAGAACATGTGTAATTATTTATCTGTGTTTCTCACAGGACAGTCTGTCAGATCAATAGAGTTTTATAGAATATATATATTCACATTGTTTGAGAAGGTCTAATTCTGCAGTTGGAGTAGGTCAGAAGTATGCCAGGCTGCCACTGATCACTCAGTTATAAAAAATACCTCTTCTGGTTTTTAATTTGGAGTTATGTAGGAAGAGTATGTTTAGGTCTCTTTCTAAATAAATACCCTGTGGCCATATTGTGACTGTCAATGCCAAGTGAAAATCTCTTCCGTGAGCATTCCTCTTGCCTCTTTTGGGACAGATACTTTTTCATTGTTACCGTCTTCCACAGATGAATCAAAATCATTGAGATCAACAGTGAAGGACAGGAAAATGGGGTAATGATTGGGCGTTCAGTCTCACAGATAGAAATGAATGAGATCTTTCAGAATGGTAATCTGTTCTAAAAAGCCAGATACTGAAATCTGGCATCTTTCCTAGTTGGCAGTCTGGATAATCCTATTCCTGCCTGTCCATCCTTCACGTCATATTTACATTTTTTTGTGTAAATAAACTGTGTATTTAAGTCCCTGGATGTGCACCTGAATGCGACATTCATTCTTATGGAGAAAATTTACTTTGATAACAGTTATGCTTCTCAGGAGCTCATCCTTGGCAGATAGAGGATTACGAGTGTCATGTTATATGTGAATCAGTGAGGAACAAACTGAGACTGGATATGATGGATTTCACATTTGGATCTCAGAGGCCATGTGTCCCTGCAGCTTTTACTATCTAGAGTTTGCTGTTGAGTGGCTTTTGCGGGGCTGGTGTGAGAGCATTTAAAAAGGCATGCCAGTTGGGAGAGCTTTACCTACTGGAAAATTATTCTGTTTCTCTCCACTCTGCATGTGTTTTAGAGTCTTTTCTTTTTACTGTTATCTGCCGTGTACTGAAGCTGGTACAATGAGAGTCCTTTGGCTAGAGGAGCTGCTTCCTTTCATCCCCTCCCAAAGCTGTAAGAACCACTTTGGCAATCATCTTTGTTTAACCCCGGAGCTGGCTCTAAGTGTTTGTAATTCAACTATACGGAAAAGGCTACAAGGAATTTTGTGGAGCAATTTTTGTGTCATATTACTGAAACACTCAGTTAACCGTAAAAACATAAATTTAAAGAAAGAAAGAAGGAACTTAGGTTGCCTGCTCAAAATGTACTTCAGTGCAAGAAAATGGATTTATTTTGGTAAATATGTAATGAAAATATTCAGTATAGATAATGAAACAATATAAAGTACGCATAGTTTGCAAAATAAAACACACATTTCTAGCTTTGAGAGTAAGCTAAATTGCAGATGTGGTGACTGAGTTAATTTCTCTAAGACAAATTCTACTATTTTGCAATGTAGTAACCTTAAAATCTTGCAATCTTCCATGCTTCCCCATTTTTCTTGTCCTTGAGAATGGGAGAATAAATGGAGAAGACAACATTTCAAAGCTGATTTCCAAACAAAGTGACCTTCTGGTTTTAAGGATTATAATAGGCCTATCTAGGACCCAAGTCAAGATTGTTCTGATGCAGGAATACAGGATTATTCTGAAGTAGCTACTCTATGTATTAGAGATCCTTCTTGATTGCAAAGTAATTAATATGATCACCCAGTTGAAGAGGCTGGAAGTACAACTTTAAGATAAATACATGGAAACCGAAGTAATGACCGAGAGCTGGAGAAAAGAAGGAAAAGCAGAAGAAGAGCTTTTGATGTGCAGGACTATTGATCAGAATGAGGGAATGGGAAAGAAACAGGAGCTGTATTGTGAGCGTTTTTAGTTTTATGTCACTGATTTTCCTTTAAGTGTTGCTTTTTAACAGTATTGCTTTCTTTTTTAGTTTGAATTGGCTCTTTAAAAATCGGATGGGATGGATATGACCTTGAAAAATAATGGGATTTAAAATTGTTTTGACTTTAGTGTAGGCATAGCCTACCCCATAAAGGTTCTTTTTTGTCAGCACCTTCTCAAGTGGTACAAGTTTCCACTGCTTCAGCACCACAGGGTATATCTGCTACCCTCGGTACCGTAGGTGAGCTGGAGAGCTGTATTGATGGCCAAGGCCCCAGAGCCCTGCGCGCCAGTATTGTGTGTCAGTCGGACAAAGGGATGGCGCCAACCGTCCTGCTGTATGCGCCAGTAACTAGAATTAATTACAAACCAATCGAATCCGTTGCAGCCAATTGGTAAACTAATTGGTAATTTTAGCTGTACATCTATATGTAGTTATCTGGATGCCTGTAACGGCGCTTTCAGAGCCACTTTTGTTCTGCTTCATCCTGCTTGACAAAATGGCCCTCATAGCTTTAGGGAGAAAGATGTGCATCAGTGACTATGGGGCCGCTCCAGCTGCTTGTCTTGTTTGTATTCCCTTGTTCGTAAAACATGACTCGGGTTACAGCTGCATGGTTCTGCTCTGATCATTTCTGATAATGTGTAACTAAACATTCCTTAAAATAGGTTAGGCCATTTATTGTATTTTTTTTTTCCTGTGCCAACTAACTTCAGAAATATAACTCATATTGAGATTGATTCTTTTTTTTTTGTCAGGAATATCTCGGTAGCAGACTTGAAAAGTAAATGATTCAGAATTAAATTTTGCTTTCTATGCTCTTATTGTTAGTAACAGTCAGCACAGCTTAGTGTGGGCTAACCTAAATGGACATGAATTGAATTAGAAAGCTGAAATGTTATTAGTGAAACTGAAAAAAGAACTGGCTAAAATACTTGACTTGTTCATTTCTGGTAGCAGACTTTACTTATGAATTATTTTGGTGCTGTAAACCAACTGCCTTGTAAGAGAGATTTTTGTTAGCTTTTTTGTGCAGTATTTCAAAACAAAGCGCAACTTTACATCAGCGGTGGTATTCTGTTTGATTTCCCTTGTGTTTGACTTCATTGGGACTTTTCCCATATAACAACCAGCATATGCTCTACATCTGTCATATGTACTCGTTAAAAGGATACTTATGTGAAAACTGAAGCCGAATTTCAAATTTGCATTTGTGTTAAACAAAATGAATAATCATCCATATAATTTTATGTGAAAAAATATTTTGCGTACATTAGAGGTCCTTTTTCTATTAAAAGGACAATGAAAAGTAAAGGTGAATGGGCCATGATGTTACAAAAATGTGCATTAATTAGCTATACTTTAGTACAGTGTTTTTACGGTTTTCAGCATTAAATGTTTTACCGTTAAAATTTGTAGTTATACACTTAGTGACCAATACATTTTCATTTGTAATTATTCCCAAAATATTGCTAAGTAATAATTAGCTTTGAGCAGAAAATTTCCCTTAATGCTAGCAGGAACGATTTTGACATAGTAAAGAATTTGCAAAACAGCAACACACTGTCATCAGTGTTTTTCCTTACACCATAAAATTCTGGCTACGTTTTAAACTCCGCATGGGAAGCTGGTGTGAGTTTTCATAGAATTCAAGCTTCATTTATGGATTTTTATTATTTTGAGCATGTCGTCATCATAGAGTACAGTATACATTTTTCTTGTCTTTGAAAGAGTAGTTTTGAAAGCTTCTATTTCTGGTGGATGTGATCTCGAGCTGTCTCCTTCAGAGATGCATTGACGTGCTCCGCGGGGTGACAGTCAGCTCTGCTGAGAAGGTGCCTTACACCTGTTGGCTGTGGTGTCCTGTGTGTTTTTTGTCACATTCTGTAAATGATTTTTGGGTTTATATGTGGAATATAAGTGCTTTCCTAGCTTCCTGTGTGGTGAAGAATTGCTCCTTTCCCTACCAGTGGCAGCAGATAACTATAGTTTGCTCAAGAAACTATAGTCAAAGAGCAAAGTCAAGAGTTTAATCATACGCTCTTTTACTCTGCTTTGCTGTGAAAAAAATGACAGTATTGTCTGAGTAAAGACTGCAGGATCCCAACTTACCTTTTAATTTTTTGTTGTTCCTGCATGTAATCTGATTTTACTATAGGTACTACACTTGTACATTGGATCAAACTGGAAATCAGTAGGTACAGTCAATACTTTCTGAAAGTTAAGGATATTTTTATCAGAAACAAGTTCCCTACTCTTCAGCCACTGGCATTTTATCTATGAATTTCTTCCTGATAGAGTGTGAAGTCAAGTTAATTTTATATGTTTTTTCATAAGTTAATTTTATTTGTTAGAGACCAACACATAATTTACAAGATTCTAACTTCTTAATCAAGATTTTGCGGTATTTTGAATAAAACTCCAGCATGCCCACATAATTTCTGACAGTGTGTGTTTAATCCTACCCAGAAATTATGGGATGGACTAGATTGCTTTTAAGATCCCTCCCAGTTGTGTTATTTTATGATAATGTGTAAATCTTTCAAGCCATAAAATATGTTCATAAATACAGCTTTCAGTGATTAATTCACATAAAAATGTGTAAATTCTTTGGCAACTCCATATAGTTCAAAAGTAATTTTTAAAATGGTAAGAAATGAATTGGTTTGTAATGGTCAAGAAGTATAATCTGAGTGTTGGAGTTGTAAGGTCTGGACATGTAATTACTCCATAGACAAGGATGTGCAAGTAGTGACTTTTTTTCATTTGTTGGAGTGTGCTAATCAGAGAAGAGAATGTAAGCCTTGCATCTTGCAGCTGATCTTGTTTATTTCTCAGTAAATTTATGTCAAACATGAAGATTTTATAAAACAAGTGTAATGCTGCGATCTTGATCTTTTTTACCTCTCAAAATATCACCATGAGATTCTTTTTGGTTAAAAATGTCTTTATTAGTACAATAGTGCTGATAATCTCACATGACAATAGAATGTCTGTCATTAGTCTGGACAAGTACAAGCAGACATCATTTGAAAGTTCGGCACACTTGAAAGGCCGTAGGAACTGACCTTCCGAGGCAGAAGAACTATGTTTTCTGATGCAGGGATCCCAGGATTCTCCAGAAGGAGTTCTCTCTGTCTGATGCAGTTGCCTTTGTGTAGCTTTGTGTATTTTTACTTCACAAACAGATTATTCATGACATTTTTACTCTCCCACAGGTCCATCGGGTTTTACAGACAGTTTTGCTTATTTGATTATGTCCAGCATATTATAAAAGATAACTCTGACAGAAAAATTGTGAAACAGCAATACTTAATATATGTTAGGAATTATTTTCTTGCCAGATTTTGCTATTTTGTCCTTAGACGTTGGTGCTCGCAGAGATCTTCGAAAATGTGCACATTTTCTGATAGGATAAATGTTTTAATGTTTGTTCACATAAAAATCTTAACTGTCTGGGCTTTTTTGTTTTCAGGGTTTTCCTTGGTTTTATTTTTTATGAGAGCGCTACAGACTAATACATTTCCTACTCTCTTTTCAGTTCCTTTATTGGGGCGGGAGGATTGGTTTTTTTAAATACAAAGGTTGATGTAATGGTTGCTTTTCAGGAAGTCCTGATGATGCTTGATAACTATGTAAGGGACTTCAAAGCATTGATTGACTGGATACAGCTACAGGAGAAGCTAGAAAAAGCTGATGCTCAAAGCAGGTAATTAGATTTATATATTTTTTTAATCTACACCCAAATACTGTCTCATAGTAAACTTCATTTTGTAGCAGAGATTCAGCAAATAGAACCAATATTAATATCTGCTCTGGGGCATCAAGTACAAAATTCTCCTTTAGGACAGAATTGGTGTGAGGACATACAGGGGATTTTATCCTCCTTGGTAGAGTTATCAGTGAACAGCTGTACTGGACATGGTAAAGGGTTTGGAAGTGTAGTATCAGAAAGGTAAAACTGATTACATCACTATAATTTGTGCCTAGTGTTGAATTTGTGCCTTGGTGCCTAAGTTTTAGCTTTGAGAGGTAATGAGAAGTAAGGTTTTGTGGTATAGTTTGTGCCTGTAGAAGATGGGAGACCTGTAGTGTGTATGGAGTGATACACTTTAGTTCTTCCATTTTCCTTTGTTAGGTAGTCAGTTCGATCACTCATCTGCCTAGGTAGAGGCAAAAAGTAGACCAAATGTGACAGAGTGGTTTTATTAGTTGATTAGAGGTTGTTAATCCTGCCAGTAGTACTGGAACCGCTTAAACAATCATTTATGTAAGTGCTTTTCTGAATCTGTCTTCAGAGTCCTGAGTGGGTTCTACAAGTTTGATTTTATTTCTAAACGCCAGTTGTAGTTTTCATGTAATCAGAAAGCTTCAGAAACAAGAGTTCAAAATAAAAAAGAAAATAGCATCAGCTTCAGTGAGAAGCATAATGAAACTGCTACCCTGGCTTCCACCTCAAACTACGTCTGTTTGGATGAGAACATTTTGTGTTAGTGGCCATTAACTTAAATCAACCTGCTCAATTATCTTTGCAAGTACATATTTATTAGTAAATGTTATTGCTGACACAGTTTGGTATGTCACTAGTATAATAGAAGGAGTGGAAGGTGATGTATTTGTTTAGTTCTAAAGTACTTTATGTACTGGAGATATTTGTTACCTATATTAACCAAAGCAGCATTTGAACTGTATTGAGTGCTCTGTTACACAGGATAGGAAAACCTGGGGTACCTTAAATGATTGTGGCCTTTTACGTGCATTGTTATTGTCACTAGAACTAGAGGGTATTTCCATTCCTACCCCTGATCCTTTCCTTTTAACTGGTTGGTTTGATGTTTGGTCCCACACTGACATTTAAAATAAGCATTGTAGTCTTGAGAGTATGCATTATTTTTGGTATGCCTTTGGCTAATAAGGTTTGGAGTTGGTGTAGAAACAATTGCCAAGAAGTGTGATTAAATTCAGCAGTATTCATTATTACTTTATAGCATTTGTCAGTGCTGTTTTTCCTTTG
The DNA here is from genome assembly GCF_013368605.1 of Nyctibius grandis. Classification (NCBI taxonomy): domain Eukaryota; kingdom Metazoa; phylum Chordata; class Aves; order Nyctibiiformes; family Nyctibiidae; genus Nyctibius; species Nyctibius grandis. Next base: position 7,434,921 of record NC_090668.1, read on the forward strand.
AGGTGATAGAGGAATAGTTATGGTGAATTTTGTTTTTAAACTTTTCTTTCCTGAACTTGCAGACCTACTTCGTTAGCCTGGGAGGTAAAGAAAATGTCTCCTGGACGCCATGTGATTCCAAGCCCATCAACAGATAGAATTAGTGTGACATCAAATGCTCGAAGAAGTTTAAATTTTGGGTATGAAAACAGATCATAAGTTTATTAAAGCTAAAATAAGGATTCCTTTGAAGCAGAGTCCATGAATAAACTTTTTCTATAGTAATCAATATATTGTTTTGCTGTTATTAACTTATATATGTAATTATTTGCATTCATGAAAGGAAAGCACATGGTCTGTAAAAGAAAATCCTATCAAGGACTTAATTTTCTACTTACTTTGTTACACATTTAATTACTGGTCATTCCAAAGACCTGAAGATAAAATTCACTTTTAAAAAACTATAGCTTTTTTTGTTCTAAACCTTGTGCAGGAAATGGCAACTTTTCACAGAAGGCGAAACAAAATAACTTAAAATTAAAACACTACAGTTCTGTCCATCCAGAAATTCAAAGTTTAGGCAGTCATTTGGATCCTTCTGAAAGTTAATAAATGCCCTTCCAGATTTACAATTTATTTTTGGTAAACGGATAATAGAAAATAGATCTGTTCTTTTATTTACGAGTGTTGGAACAGAGTGCCTTATGGATTTGTGTGATCTACATTTACAATGAAACCTGCCCTTTTTTTGACTTCTTGCACATATACTTTGTTAGACTCCTCATATTAGTAATGGTTGCAGCCCATTCTTTACAATTGTTGCAGTTGAGCAGGACCCAGGAAGATGCAATAGAAGAGCTGTTACATTTGGCTGTAAATACCCACCGTATGTTTATTTCTATGATTTGAAAATTTGGTGTCAGAGAATGTTTGTTGTGGGAATTGTTCGTCCATCACTACAGTGCTGCATGTTTCTTCAGCCACTAGACATTTTTAAAATTTTGTAACTCACTCTCAGTCTAAGTCAGTGAACACCCAAGATTAAGGAGACAGTGTCCTGATAAAGTTTTCTAATGAACCATTCTGTTATTTGATTAGACACTAAAAAGAGCTATGACTTTCATTTAGGAACCCTGCAGTGACAATTCCTGCAACACGCCTGGCTCCTACTGGTGTAAGTTGGGCTGATAAGGTGAAAGCCAATCGTGGAACTAAAGCTGCCAATCCTGAGCTAGCAACAGCACAAACCTGTCTGCCACGTCCAGCACAGAAGTCATCGCAGAAAAATGGCAAGTCTCTTGAAGTGGCTTAAGTCATTTTCACAAACTGTGTGGTGTAAAATTAGTTCAAGGTGTGATGACTTATTTTCAAACCAAAAATAAGTATAATTTTGCAAAATACAATATTTAAGTATTGAGGTAAAAGATTAACGCAGCCTTACATTATCATTATAATAGTTAAGTTTGGGACAAAGTTGTGTGTTCATGTGTAGGTAACATTCCACTGTATTTCCACTAACTAGAATTTGATCTGTCTAGTACATAACACCCCAAGAAATGAAAGGTCTTTGGTCACAAGCTGATAATCTAACTGACTGCAATTTGGAATAGTTTAATAATATAAAGAATAATACACATCCAGGAATCAGTAGAAGAGCTCAAGATAGTTTTATGTGCCCGGAGAGATGACGTTATCAGAACCGTGCTGAAGCTGATGGTTTTTTCTTAGAAGACAAGAATGACCACATTCAGTTATGAATTGTTTCTCTGAAGATTCTCCTTGGAGAATGCTTGATGCTGGGATCTTTTTCTTCTAGAAAATATTTGTTTAGTTGCAGACATAAAAAACTTTACCTTTTGGTTTATGAAGTTAGTTTCTTTGCACACACTGGAACCCTGAGATTGTTGTCAGAGTTGCATTTTTTTTCACTTACATTTTTTTTCATGCGTGGTCCCAGATGACTTTCAGCAAAATCAGCAGGCAGGATGTAGAAATGGATATTTTAAAAAAATTTAGAAAGAAATTTTCATAATTTGTTTTTTTGAAAGAAAAATTCCTGTAAGAGAATGTATTAATTTAACATAGTTGTATGTTCAACCTAGTAGTAGTAGTAGAAGTGATGTGTAGTGGTTTGGAGACTTGTGATATATTATGGAACGAAAATACCTTGTCCAAATGTCTTGCAATTTAACATAAGTGAGTTCAGTAGCATGAGGATTCTTATGCTTAGAAAAGTACGATCACAACCATACTCTAAAAATGGTTGTTTGAATGGGAATTGATTGATGCTGGTTGCATGAGGGAGTATCTTGCTGTATATAGTTGCAGTGAGCTGGTTTCAGGACAGTAGCAGTTTGGCTGAGTTTTTCAACACTGTAACTGAAAGTGTAATTCCACTTTTAAATTTTGTCAGTAGTTGAAGTTATTCATAATGAAACCTTTTTCTGTTGATTATTGCTCTTATTAAAGTGACAGACTCCAAGCTGTTGTTAAAATACCTTTATTAGGGATTTTTGTGCACATGGAGAATTTTATTAGCTACACAGGGAGTAAAACTGATGTGCACTTCCATGTGGATAACATATTTTTAAGACATTAAAAGTAAACCAAAAGATTTTATCCTTATGTTAATTATAGGTATTTAAAGGGCTGAAGAGTCAGTGTTGTGCTGTGGTTTATTGGCCATTACCTGCAGCTGATGAGCGCCAAAAAAAGCAAAATCACATAGGTCCTGTAGTACTGGCCTATTAAGTGTTCAGTAATTTTTAAAATGAAATGTACTATACAATTCAGACTTGAAAAATTTCATTTTAAGAAATAACATTCATTCTAGATGCTTTGTGTGTTCTTAAGAATCTCTTACCTCTGAGATTCCACATTGGAGAATTTCAGTTAGTTTCTCATGGCTGAGTTGTAATGTTTTTAACAAATCAAATTCTCTTTAGGAGCATGTTATCCTTCATATGGAGGCTAGAATCGCTTAGGTAAAATCAAATTAACCTCACTGATAGGAGCATAAGCGGATCTGTGAAGTTTACGCAGAGGGAGTCACAAAGGCTCTTCACATGCATTATTGAAGCAGATACGAGGCTTGTGTCTCATCTGCTCTGCCTGTCCACCAGCTAATGCACTCACAGCTGTTAGGTACATCCAGGCCTTGTGAGAGGGGGGATTTCTCCTGCCACCCTGTAATGCTCTTTTGCCCCGCTAAGGCCCAGCTGGGGCTTACAGTGGCAACATTTCCCTAGAACGCTTTTTCTCCAGTGATTTCCAACAGCATTATCGTTAAGCCTGACAGTGTTTTTGTGAAGTGAATGAGTGGTATGATAGTGTATCTGTTTCATGGTTGATGGAATTTTCAAATTTAACTAATTAGGTCCTTAGGGAGAGAGAAAATGCATTATTTTTTCAGATATTTCTTTAAATTATTTTTTTGTGGATGCATAATTAACTGAGGTTAAATGATCTTATCTCATTTCCCTCATTAAACTCACTGTTACCTCAATATCTTCATGAATTTAAAAAAAATAATAATTTTGTCTTTCATGCTTGAGTGTTTTTTACAATCTGAAATATAGTCTAGTCTTATTGTCTGACCAGCTTATGGCAAGAGAAGAGTTTGGTTTAGTAACAGTAGTACACAGAGGCAATAGCCTAGCATGAAATTAATTCCCAGGTGCTCATGGTAAGAGGTGAGACAGGTGCTAGAAGTTTAGAGTGTGTATTAAGACTGGAAGTAGGTGCTTACAATTAGAATAGTTGTTTATTGTTTGTACATAACTTAGGAGAAAGGGCAGTCAAGAACATGTAAACTTCTCAAAAATATCGAATGTTTTTTTCTGTTGCCACACTTGAAATCTAGTTTTATTATTACCATCTTTCCTGTAGTAATTGCTCATGTCCATAGTTGTGAATAGATGTTCTTTGTAATGTAGCTAAGACTTCAGACTTTGCAGGACAAACAGCCCTCTGTAGTAACTGTCCTGATTTGGGCTCAGATATCCTGGCACCTGATCTTGTGGAAGTGTGTGTGACTTCTGCATTTTGAGAACAAATTGCAGGAGCATCATCACAGATAGCAAAGGACGGTTTGTTCCTGGCTGGGTTATCAAATTCTTAAGCACAATTTCTGTTGAAAATTTTGTGTTCATTTTCTCTTTTTTATAATTTTTTTTCTTTCTCTTATTTTTAAGTTACCATTAGAAGTAGTCTGACAATTAACATCTGTAGTTAAAGTCTTGTCTGTTAACTCACCATCTCTTATAGAATCATAGAATGGTTTGGGTTGGAAGGGACCTTAAAGATCATCAACGAGTGGGAAAGATCAAATAGGCTTTGTTAGTATATTACTTGCAAGTAAATTTTTAAGATGGGACACATATCTCCTGAGGTAGAACTCCTAAGAGTTTTGCACATACTTGCCTAGATTTATTTTATGGATGTTGCCAGTAGGGCTGCTTGGCCAGTTCTTCCAGATGGAGTAATTTTGAAAGAGTAAGGCCCTGGTGGCTACGAGGGCCTCACGATAACAGATGGCTTGTCACTTGCATGTAATACAAGAGCAATCAGGGATAGGGAAGTTCAAATGAAACTAGAGAATGATCAAGGTAGTCAAATGAATTATTCATTAACAAAACTCAGGGAGTAATCAAACCTAGCATGTGATACTTAGCCTGTGGAGATGGCTACTGGGCTATATGAAAAGAATTCCAGACTTTGGGAAAGAAGTGAAGGAAGGGAGGAAGGGTGATGCCCTACTGAGTATTAACTTTGCTTCAAATTAGGAGCTATGTGATCTAATGTCAATAAATGTATTAGCTTTGCAAATGTTTTTTTAACGAACGTGCCTGGAAATGACTGAATTCTAAACTGATAAGTGAATTAAAATGAAAAAGTAAATTCTTGTGCACAACTAGTTGTTAGATGGCATAAAAATGTTGAGCTGATTCCAAATATTTCAACAGTCTGAATGCGTGCTTGCATTAAAAACTGTTTTGTGTTTGAAGAATTCACCAAACAATATTCTTTCAAATGCAAAACATGTATTTCTGTGCTGTTAAGGTAATTGGATGATTGTTTAGTAATAATTCTGAATCTGACAGTGAACAAATACAAATTAAAAATTGAACATGTATGACTTTTAATAAAAGGTTCATTCTTATTGTAGTAAGTATGATTATGGCTTTGCCGTGATCTGAATAATTTTATTCTGATTAATTCTATCGTTTTAGAATACTAAGACATATGCCATGAAACAAGGTATCAACTAGGCAAGGCAGGCAAGAGTTTTGGGTTTTTTTTGAGAAGTAACTTCAGTAGATATTAGTAAAGATATTAGTAAAAGATATTAGAAGATATTAGTATAATTATTATCAAGATATATATGATTAATATATCTTATTGTCTAGATGTTAGTAAAACTATCTTTAGGTAATAGGCACTACAAGGGTATCTCCTGAACTTTTTTTAATGTAGAAAAGACGCCTTATGTAAGAGCTGACTTCAGTTTTCAGAACAAGAAGTGAAATCTTGCAACAATCTTGTTTTACAAATGACAAGCAAAAGGAATTGCAATCCCAAAGTCTGCTTCAGTGAAGCAATGGAGGTTTTTTGGTTGATTTCAGCAGTCTTCCAAGCAGTCTCTTCATTGTATGTTACTTGCCAGGGAAATTTCTTGGCCACATTTTATTATAATCTATATATAGCAAAATCTTTGTGGTCCTACCAATTACAAAAGTCAGAGGGTAGGAGCAGCTGTGATATACAGGGGGCCTAAGCAGTCCTTGTTGTCCCATGTAATGCAGGGCCGTATTCTACACAGGCTGTGTGCCTGGAGCTTTCTGCAGTAAGTCTGTTTGTGATTCTTGTGGAATTAAAGCCCTAATCCCTGGAGTATTGTTGGAGATAAGATTGTCTCTGAGAGGGTAATAACATGTTTAGATCACTTGGTCCTGTAGGTAATATTTTTTCCATATAGAGATGAAGAAATAAAAATAAAGCCAAAGTCACTTACAGGGGTCAAATGGAAAGTCTGTGGTAAAGCAAAAAATATAATCTGTACCTTTTTGACTGCCGTTCCCCTCTCTAATCAGTGGTGCATACTGAAGCGTGTGCAAGTGCACATGCAGGAATCAACATCAAAAGGCTTTTTGCAGAGGTATGCTGTCTCTGGTTACCATCAGTAATCTGAAGAGATCAGCTATAGTCATTCACACAAAGTTTGGGGATTTTGTTTGCTTTAAAATATACAGGTAATTTTCTAGAGGAAACAAGTTTCAACAGTAAAATACCAAATTGAATTATCTTTTTACGTCTGTCATATTATCAGTATTGTTAAGGTTTGTGAACAATTATATAGTTATGTAAAAACAGCTATTGCATGAGCCAAGATGAATTTCAGTACAGTCCTGTTAACTTCACTGGTAACTCGTGATTTACACCAACCATTGGTCTAGGCTGCTGTGTTTCATCCTGAGATGTGTTAAAAGAGCTCTGTAGTTAAATGAGCACTTAACGCTCGTAAAATGCTAGATGCCAAGGGTAGCAAAGTGTGAAAGTGCCATTAGTTCTGGTCTAGGCTGATTTCCAGTTTACTGGTTACTGCTGATGTTGGACATCAGTTCAAGTCCACCGAAAGGTAGTTTAGTCCAATAGGTACAATGGTTTAATATTTAACCTAAAATAATTGTCATTTTTATTGACAGTCCTATGACTGTGCCACTGCAGTGCTTTGTAGTATAGTAGCACTTACAGTGAAAGTGTTGGTACCTGAATATCTGTACTTGTTTTAGAGTTGCCAGAAACACATGCCCTGGAGGGAAACTTGAAAAGATTAAGGGATTTTTGACCATGAAAATTAATGTTAAGACAGGTCCTTTTTATGTACTGTAAATTGCTTTAAAATAAATATACATGTTCTGAAAGGAAGAAAAAATATTCTGTTGTCTCATCTCCCTCTGTGTGTGTTGACCTGCATGTAGATGTTATTGGCAGTACATAAAGATGGTTCACTTGTTGTAACCTAACCATCATGTGTTCCTACTGAAAGCAGGTGGTATTTTTAGAGAGCGTTAACACTTGTATCTTATATTTTTTAAACCACATTGTATTTTGCTTGTAAAAATCAGATCTCTAGAAATGCAAGTTTTAAGCCAGTCTTCAAGTTGGTAATGTGCAATTCATCGTAATATACAAATCATTCAAGTTTTCTCACCACCCTTGGGTGTTTCAAATTACATTTTTTGACAGCCAAGTAGACTCATATTTATTCCTATTCATATTTATGTTAAACTTCACTGTGTGAGCTCTGATCTTTATGCCTGAGCTACAGGACCATCTTTGTTAGTAAAAGCTTTAGAAATACCCAGAGAATGAATTTTGTTACACAAGTTCTATTCAATTCTAGATTTTTTTCCCCTCTGTAAAGCAGGCAATTTAGTGTTGGTTTTTTGATTCTGTACTCCTCCAGGTAAAAATAATCTCCCACACCCTTCTCTTCCTTTAATGTGAGTGATCCTAAAAATAGCTTATGCCAAAAGTATATTGGAAAATATCGTGCATAGTTAGTTCTTGAGTTTTTTTGCAATAGCTTTTGTTCAGCAAATAGATACATGGGAATGTATCTTTCACACTTGTGAGTTGTGCCGTCAGGTCTCAAAAGGATCACAGTCATTTCAAGATGTATGGGAAATTATGTGCTGGTATTAATTGCTGGCCACAAAATTGTTACATAGGGATAATGGAATTCACCTGGATATTCTAGAAATCTGACCACACTTAAGACCTGTACTTTAGGCAAACAAATGTAACTTTGAAGGCTTTTCAGGTATGTACCAAGACTAGATATCAGAAATGTTGATCAGCAAGTTGTATTTAACAGCTATTTAGTCATCAAAGTAAATTGCAGTAAACTACTCTTCTATTTTCTCCTTCAATTTGCAGTCCCACTGTAGCAATATTTTGCTATTTCCTGGAATCCAGGAAAAAGAAATTTTCCAAAAGCTGACACTGATTAGTGTATTTTTATGATCAGAATGAAACAAATGGAAAAAGTAAAGAAAACATTTCTGGAAGAATAGTAAGCCACACTCCGAACAATACTTTCCACATTAATATGTGCAATTATGTCTGTACTTGCAGAGATTTGCACTTTGATAAAAGGCTCTAACATTACTGTTGCTACAAAGAACAAGAGTGTGGTTGCTTTGTTGTGCTCTCCCATCTCATGAAATAGCAACATAGGCATGAAGAGCTTAAGTACATCTTGCCATTTTTTGACATGGTTTTGTATATGAGTGGCTTAGCTGGTTGAAGTAATGGAATTGGTCCCATGAATAGTGTTGTTCAGAGTTTGTGAAACCAATAGCACTCCTTAAAGTAAGAGGCTTTACTAAAGAATATTTCATTTTTTTAATTGATTTTTAAAGAGAACATTTTTATCACACAACTTGTGTAATACTGTAATAAAATAATTATTTATAATACTTCTATTTATAAGTCTCCTTTTCTTAGAATGGGGTGTTTTGTTCTTTATGTAGATCGAAAGGATGCAGAGGGCTGGGAAACAGTTCAGCGTGGAAGGCCTGTTCGATCTAGATCCACAGCTTTGGCAACAAAAACTCCTGTAGCTGCAGAATCCCTGAAGTCCAAAGGTGACAGTGACAAAGAAAATGTCATTTCACCACCATCAGAGGATAAGCGTGGGAGTTCGCTCGCTGACAGTGGTGCATCCAAAAGCACAGAGCTTATACAGAAAGACCCTTTACATCAGTCTGAAGGTCCTCTTACTGAAAGGACTCAGGTCAGTACAATTTTGAACCGTTTTCTAGCCTTAAATCTTGCAACTTTTTCTTTAGAGCATTTTTGAAAGGTGGTGTTGTCTAGAGCTTTTATTCAGTAACCAAATTGGAAAGGGATTTAAAAATAATGGCTATTGCAGTTACATTTATGGAAACACATTAAGATGTTGACACAAACAGGCAAGTTAAAAATCATGAGATGAACCATGTATTTTACAGTGCTTTGGACATATTTCCCATGTTTTGCAAAAACTCAGCATTAGGCACATTTCATACATAGAAAATTTCAGGTAGAAAGATCCAACTTTTGCAAGGTTATGAGCAACTGAAAACATCGGTACATGGAGTTATTTGTGTCAGTCACTGTAAGGTTGCCAGGTATTTTGTTAAAATCCTTTCGACTGACTTTAACAATGTCTGTTACATTTCATTAATTTTGCAAATGTCTCTTATTAGTTCACAGCACATGCCTCACAAGACAATGGGACCACTGGCACACCATTGCAAGAAGATTCCTTACAAACAGTTTCTGAGATGCCTCCAGTTCTCACAAATACTGACTGTACTGCAGAAACCCTGCAGATTAATGAAGCTTCCTCCCTGCTCACTGATAGTATAGACCGGCATCAAACAGAACAAGCTGAAACTGAAACTGAAATGGATCCCTCAGATATTTCAAATGTGAGTGCTGCCAGATTGGTAAGAAATATTATAAGATTTCTGAGTAAATAATAAATATAAGCCTTAATTTTGTCATTCTGTGTTGCACAGTGTTTATTGTTAGCCTGCTGTAGAAATTGTAGAAAGGTCTGTAAGGTACTTACTGTAGAAAAAATAATTTGTTGCACAGATACTTTTCATTATAGGATTTAATTCCAGTAAAGTTTCTGAACTTAAACTAGAAAGATAAACATGCGTTACTTGAAATAGAGGTCTGTGCTCTCATTTTTTTTTTACATATATATTTGCCATAATTTTTCATTTACTTCCATTATCAATCATTTTAAGTCAGACTCTCATTAAGTTCTTGCTCCAGTTTTGCTAATTATTCAAACTGGAAACACATGGGATATCAAAGTTCTGTTTGGAAACAAATATAGACCTCTGCCTTTTCAGACAAGCTGAACTGCTCTCTTGGGTCTTCCTATACAGCTAGCAATTTGGTTGAATGCCATTCTTAAGCAACAAAGGTGAAGTCAGTATTCTGTTTTTTTGTGGCTTCCCAAAAATTATGTCTTTTCTTGTCTGTAGAATTCTGCAGGTTTCAAGGTGTGTCTGCTTTACTGGGGTTCTCTGAGTGGAGAATTGCAGTAATGCTACATAAAATCCAGGTTATACTTTCAAGTTTTGGATGGTTCTTTTTATTTTTTCAGAAACTAGATTAAAATTCTGATTTGCAGAGTTTTCCTGTAAATCGCTTTCCCTTTAACATCTTTTGCAAACTGGACTCCTGCTAGGTAATTTCCAAGTCAAGTATCTGTTTTTAGAGCTGATTTCTACGATCCCATCCACTAGCACTGTTTCAGATTCTCAGTTATTAACAGTTCAGGTTGCTGCCAGTTTGGTGGGATCTGTGTCTCTTGTATTTTACAAATGCTAAATGCATGTTGTATTTAGCATTTCACTACTACTGATTAGATTGCTTTAAACACCGATTTGGATATTGTGGCACATTGTTTGGTAGCTGGAGTGGAAATGAACCAGTTAATACTAGAGGTTAGAGAAGGAGCAGACAATCAGTCAGCATATTCAGACTTACATTCTTGCCTAACTGTCTTGTCATTCGTGCTGAAAAACAAGTATAGCCTGAGATTCCGTTCTATTAACTACAGTAAAGTTTCCAGACACAGTTCATCTGCAGATCCATTTTATTTTTTAAATAATACTTTGCAGCATGATTCCTTTTCTGGAGATAACAGCCGAGCACGCCATTAATGTTTCAGAGTATGTGTTGCTTAGTCCCTAAGACTAGGTAATTAAAAGCATAATTAGAGAAAAACTGTCTTTGTTGCTTTTGATGACAGTGTGTGTGTAATATGATTTGGAATGATGCGAATGGTAATTAATTTCATCAGTGTTTCATGTAGCTATTAAATGAGTTAATAGTTGCTAACAGTTTTAGTGGGGTTTATATTTCATTTACCTTCACAAAATTTAGCAGTAAGGAACTACAAGTAATTAGAAGTTGAGCAAAATGTTATATAATTAATTTTTAACTATATGGAAACCACTTTTTTGTGCCTGCTTCTGATTTTGGGTTTTTTTCTGGTTTCATGTTTCCCGCAGTCTATGGCAGAAGTCCTTGCTAAGAAAGAAGAGTTAGCAGATCGCCTGGAAAAGGCCAATGAAGAAGCCATTGCTAGTGCTATTGCAGAAGAAGAGCAATTAACTAGAGAGATTGAAGCAGAGGAAAACAATGACATTAATATCGAGACTGACAATGACAGTGATTTCTCTGTGAGTGTTCGATTTATTTTAAAGTGCCCAACTTTGAGCTGTCTTTGATGTCAGCAGAGTATGAATATAGAATTTGTTAAGTGTTCAGTTTTGCATTAATGCAGCCTGTTTTACATGCAAATAAAGTAAATAGTGTCATGTCATAATTATACTCTACTTTCTAAGTTATATTGAGTCTTACTAGACTCAGCAGCACAGTGCCGCTGAGTGGTAGAAGGTCCTCTGATACTGCAGTCATTGTCCTGCTGCCTGCTTCTGTGTGTGTAACTCGGAGAGCTCGGACTTGTTATTTGCACTGCTACCACACAGGAGCTACTCTAGGTGAAGCAGAAGTCTCCTTTTCCATTATGAGAAACAGCAGGAACAGCATCTGTCCTTGAGATGGCTAGTTCAGTTGGGAAACATTGCTAAATACCACTGAGTTGGCACTGTTTAATCTCTGTACACCTGCACATTAAGGTTTACGTGTTCACTGTCTGGATCATATTAAATTTCAGGCTAGTATGGGCAACGGAAGCATATCTTTCTGCGGTATGTCTATGGACTGGAATGATGTCCTGGCAGATTATGAAGGTAAATTTTCATACATTACTGTGTTTACGTTTAAATGACAGCAAAATTTAGAAAAATGCCCATTTTACTTATGGCTAGTTAAGGTTTTGGAAGATCCCCCTAACATGTAAATATTATTCCAAGTTCTGTTATTTTTTATGTTGTTTCCTTAGGAAAGATGGACTTGTGTGTTCAAACTATCTCTGTGTGTCTGTTCTTCAGCTCTCTTCCCCCATCTCTCTATTAGAATTTTAAAATTAGTTATCCAGTTTTAGCTTAACATTTGGATAAAAGCCAAATAAAAGCATTAAGCATTGAAAATGCACAGGGGTTAGAGTTGCTTCAGTCTGGTTTTGAACCTCACAGCCCAGAAACGGGCTCAATAGAACCAATTTGAAAGAGAACTTCAAGAGGAACTAAGCCTCATTAATTGCACTTCTCCCAGAAAAGTGTGTTTAAATTATCTAAGTCTTTGTTTTCTTTATGTATAGCTCGTGAAACATGGCGCCAGAGTAATTCTTGGGGAGACAGAGTGGAAGAAGAGCCTGCGCGTCCGCCTGGACATGGAATACACATGCATGAGAAGCTGTCGTCACCATCACGCAAAAGGTTCTAGAGTAGTTACCTGTTTTGATTAGCCAGTGAAAGCAAGCAACCACACTCAAGGCTGCATGCAACTGTTCCTAAATCTACTTCCTTTAAGTCTGTGGGTGGAAAGTGTTACAGAAATCAGTATATTATTTTCATAACGAACTAGACTCGTGCTGCATTGTCCAGTAAAGATTTGAAGACTGGAAGAACAGTATTTACATTTAATTGCCCTCCAGTTGCCTGTTTGTTTTCTCTTACTGAAAATGACATAGAAATGTTTCCAATGCTGCCAGTTCATGTTGTCTCACTTGCTTTTGCTCTGCTTTGGTTTTTATGAAAAGAACGATAGCAGAATCAAAAAAGAAACATGAAGAGAAACAAATGAAAGCTCAACAGCTGAGAGAAAAGTTACGTGAAGAAAAGACACTGAAGCTTCAAAAATTAATGGAGAGGGTAAGCTTTCTGTAAAACAAAGGAGCCAGTCCACTGCCTTTCAGAAAAGCTTTTTTTCCACAGTCTAGAAATGTTAGAGATTAAAACTAGCGGTGAAATGAAATTTTCCTGTGTCCGAGTGTACATAGTTTTCACAGATGACTCATGCATTACAGATATTAAAGAAAGCATTATTTCAAATCATGAACTTCCTTGAGAGTGTTGCTGACATACTGTACTGACTCAGATTCAGGGAAGGCTGGTGAAAGTAGAAATGTGTTGCATGTATCCGACGTAAATGTTAAAACTCACCAAACTGAAGCAGTTAGCAAATCAGTGTACTTCGGGTTCAACTTAATGCAGGCTTTGTGTAGGGCATCAAAATGTTTTATTACTGTAAATAAGGCTTCAAATGTTATAAAATTCTGAGGAAAACTCAGGCCCTATTTTCAGTTACTGTATTAGTAATGAATTTACTCATTGTGTATAGGAGAAAGATATACGGAAATGGAAGGAAGAATTATTAGATCAAAGACGCAGGATGATGGAGGAGAAATTACTCCATGCAGAATTTAAACGTGAAGTGCAGCTACAAGCAATTGTGAAAAAAGCACAAGAGGAAGAAGCAAAGGTAAGTTATTTTGTTTTAAAGGGGAACTATTTAATAGCCATGCTTGTATGTGTGTTGTACCTCAGAGTGTTCATGAGTAGGTTGTGAAGAATGGTGCAAGTTAGATACGAACACGTGTGAACCGTGAAGCAGGTAAATGCCGGTCTCTAAAATAGACAATTTTTCTCTAATATGAATTTAAAATTAATTAGCTGTTACTAAACATCACAATGGGTTGGACTGGAAGAAAATATGGGTTGAAATAAAGACCTGATAGTCGTCTTGCTGCTTTTGTTCCTCACAGAGAGTATAACAGCATTTTCAGTGATAACTAGTCCTCCTCTAAGGAGTAGAAGATCTGATTATCAATTCTCTGCTTTCCAACATGTACAATGAGAAGTGGTGAGAGCTCATTGCTCTTCTCCTTTGTTAAACATCCATTGTAGAGCCAGTATTCTGTGTCCTTAGCATTCCACGTTTTGTGAATGAGAGAATAAACTAGTGAAGTCTCATTGCTCACAAGATGGGAAGATTTTCCTGGTATTTACCCCAAGTTTCTTGTTTTTCTGATACAGTTCAATTTCTGGTTTTTTATATTCCATGGGCTATCCTGTTAAACAAACAAACAAAACAACGAAACCAAACAAAAAACCCCAACAAAAAAACAAAGCCTTATTCTCAACTTGGTAGTTTTCCATCCCATTCTGGAGAAATGTCCCACCAGTTTAATTATCAAATGGATAATTAACAAATGGATGGAGTTCACTGAGAATGAAACTTATTTCAACTTTTCAGATCTTTTCTTACACTTTCTGCTTATTTGCAGGTAAATGAAATTGCATTTATAAACACCTTAGAAGCTCAGAACAAACGTCATGATGTGTTGAATAAACTAAAAGAATATGAACAACGCTTAAATGAATTACAAGAAGAGCGCCAACGAAGACAAGAGGAAAAACAAGCACGTGATGAAGCAGTTCAGGTATAATATATCTGTAGTTGCAGGGGGACAGTGAAATATGTATTTGTTTTTTGATTTTTGCTTTCTATCTTACCTCCTTTGTTCAACTGTAGGAAAAGTATACTCTAATATGTTTCTCCTTTATAATGTTTCAGCAGTAAGAGGCAGAAAGGTAAGTCTTAAAGTTGTTATAGCAGAGTTACCCTTGATGCTGGGTAGGTGATTCATGCCTGTCTTAAGCTTTTTTTAAAAAATATTTGTTGCTCCATAATAAGAAAATTATTATATTTTGGTAACACTTAAAATTTTGAGAGAGGAAACAGAAAAATATTCCTTATCATATGCCTACTGTCGTAATTATCATACTTTTTACAGGGTCAGTGAAAACCACTATGCAGATGTGTTTGTAATCCTGGTGTGGGTTGGTTGGTTGGTTGGGTTGGGTTGGGTTTTTTACTACAGTATTCCAATACTAAGTTGTCCCAGCCTCACGCATCCACTTTTTTGGCACTGTTCTCTATGTTAGAATCTAAAATGTAAGTTTTCTTCTTATGTAAATTCCTGCTGCCTCTCTATATATGCCTCAGATCACCACAACCGTAGATCCAGCTCCTGCCAGGGCTTAGTGCTTAGCATTAGCAGCTCATTCTATCTCCTTGTTGAAAAAATGGGGCATGTTACTGAATTCAGTGGCTCAGAAGGCATTTTTGAGACAGAAGGCACTCCAAAAGTGCTGGATAAAACTCTTTTTGAGATAATCTATTATTAAAAGTTTCTGGATTTCCAACAGTTGATTGTGTTATCACTGAAAAGTGGCCCTCCAGATTGTTTATAAAAATCTGGTCTCAGTGATCCTGTTTCTTGTAGTTGCTCACATTCCCTTGTTGTAGAACGGAGCTTTCCTGAAGTCCCTTTCTGGGATTGGGGTGTTTTTATCTCTTTGTTGTCTCTACCATTTTTTCAGTCCTTTCCTGGGTTGTGTAGGCATCAGGCTGTTCTTGGGCTGGTAGCTGAACTAGAACAAACACTGCAGACAGGCTTTCAGTACTAAAATCTCCCTTATGACCACACTGTTCTCTCCGTATCCTTTCTGCCAGACCAAGGATCAAGCTGATGCTTCCTGCAGTGCTTTTTCCATGCACCAGTTGCTTAATAGTTGAGCAAAGTCCTATATTTTGAGGTATGCTCTAGCTTCCCTTGCTGTCTTCCTCTATAAAACAATGTGTATTCCCCTCACAAGGGAGCTTTTCCTGCACTGTTTGGAGCTGGACCCACTCCCAGCATAACAACTTTTTTAGCAGTTAGTATAAGTACAAACAATTTCACTTCAGTGAACTGAAATGAATCATGAGAGTTCTGGCCTATTAAGTATGAATTTAATTTTATGCAAAAGCTCTTCAAACACTGGAAGAATACAACACTACATTACTCCTTACTACATTAACATAACTACATTACGTTTACTGTAACAGTGATGAACTTTTACTATGCATGGAACTGCATCATTTAAAATGACCAGGATTCTGAAAATGGTATAAAATTTCAGTAACTATGGAAACTGGGCTGCTTCTGTTTATCTACCTGAACAATGTCTTTGTGAACCTCAAGTATTTCTGTCCTGGTTTGGCCTAAACCAGGCCAATTTTCCTTTCAGTGATTTTTACTTTGAGCTAAGTCTCTTCTAAGTAACTGCGCTTTCTGAAAGTAACTGCATGTTTTGCAGACAGTGTCTGCTTCCAGGACTGATAACGCTCGAAGTTTGTAGTTATCACTGAGGCACCGGTAGGGATGTTATGTAGAAAGGCTCTGGCTGTATTTATTCTTAGAAAAACCAAGGTCACTGCTAAATTCCTCCCTGCTTACGAGTGAAGAGCCGAAGGGGGGGTCGCACCTGCAGGGAGGAGCGGAAACGGCAGGTGACCCAAAACTGACCAGCGAAGGTATTCCATCCCGTAAACGTCATTCTCGGTATAAAGCGGGGGGATCACGAGGGTCTCGGCCCCTTCCTGCTGCCCCCTTCCCTTGCTGCTTCTGCTGCTTCGGGCTGCTTCTGCGGCTTGAGCCTTTGGCCAGTGTCCAAGGAGGACTCTGTCCGTTTTCCTGCTGCCCCTGATCCCGATCCGTGCGTTCCTGAATCCAGCTCTCGACCGTCGCTAGGCCCAGCCTGGGCCTGCCTGCCCAGAGCCTGCCCTGCAGTGCCGGTGGTGACGTGGCTGACTTCAGGGGAGCTCGATCTTGGTTTTGTATATATTTGTATATATTTGATTATTCCAATATTGTTATTATACTCTTTTTCATTATTATAGTTTATTAAAACTGTTTTAACTTTCCAGCCCATAAGTCTCTCTCCCTTTTCCCTTTCCCTTCAGGTGTGGGGGGGAGGGTTAACAGAGAGCGTCTGCCACAGGTTTAATAGCCGGCCCAGCTTTAAACCGTGACAATTTCTCAGATCCATTCAATAAATCTGCTTGCTTCTTCCTGACATCAAATTCTGCATATTCACCTTTAAACCCTTCCTTTCTTCAAGCTTAGTTTAACTTTTTAGTTACAGGATCTACTACAGATTTTTTTTAGCTTTTACTTGCTTTTCCATTTAGTAGCACTGGTACCTAATTCCAAATGTGCAAGCGATACTGGTACATTTTCAAATGCAACCTTGGAGGTCTTTCGAAATGTTGTCCAGCAGAACTAGCATTTGTTTTTATGATGCACTGGGTGTATTCTGGAAAACAGTTTGCATTCTTGTTGATTTAATAGTACAGTTGTAGTAAAGTGTGCTATATGTTATTTATTTTATTAAGAAGGATATTAATGTATTAATGCAACACTGTTAGTGAAACTGTATGCAGGGAAGAATATGATTATTGTGAAAGCCACAGGTTTGATTATCTGTTACCCAGCTATATTGCCTGTGGAGATGAAGACAGTGCAGTTAACATCATATTCACTAATATAAAATGCTGTGCATGAAACAAAAAAAGTTCACTGTTTTTGTAGCTCTTCATTTCTTGAGTAATAGAAAGTATAAGGTTGATGTTTTCTGCCTTTAATATATCTAAATTTTTGTAAAGCCAGTATTTAAGAATGCAGAGCCCTCATCTAACCATGTAAAAATGTTCATCATCCAGCAAGTTTTGCTTTGTGCTAATGAAATCTCACACTGTCTCCTGAAGGAAAGATAATTTATTTGCAGGTATAGTGTTGTGGTTTACAGTGCTGGAGTTTGTGGCAAGGAATATATTTTAAAAATTTATTTAATATCTATTTTTCATTTATTCTGTCATGCAAAACAGACGAATTTTTCAGTAGGATGAGGACTTGGAGAACACATTAAAAATCCAGTTCTCCCCAGACTTTCGGCTAAACCAGATAATCACATTTCCTCTTAGTAAAACTCACCTTCTTAATGCCTACTTATAAATCTTTCTTAAATATGAGGTTTCAGACTTGCTTTATTTTTACATGTTGCTGATAGAAGTCTAGCCATTCTATCAGAAAGTTTTACGATACCATGTATAGTTTCTTAATTAGTCAGAAAAAAGTAAAAATTGAGTAGTGAGAGAGAAATCATGTATTCATTGATAGCACAAAAATAAATTGTCAAAATCCATTTTGTTTTATAACATCATTCACATCGTTTCAGAATCACAACTGAACTATTAATATTCCATGGGCACATATGTTATTTCTGCATCACCTCTATCTTTTAGGGTGTTTGAAATGTTTTCAAATACTCTCATTAATGAACTAGTTTTATAAGCTTTTATAGTGGACAGACTTTTTCAAGATGAGCAAAAATTAATGTGTAGCTTAGTTCATACAACTGTGCTTTCAATGTATGTTCAAGCTTCTGAATATACTCATATTTGCATATTATTCCTTTATCTAATAAAAATGCAGTTCTTACTCCATCATGAAAGTAAGATAAAATGCTATAAGCAGATGCTAAAATACAGTTTCCGTTAGTTCCTTTTTGCTTTTTCCTAAAAGAAAAGTTAGAATTTACTTTTCTGTGACTAGGAGCGCAAAAGAGCCCTAGAAGCAGAACGGCAAGCCCGAGTTGAGGAGCTGCTGATGAAGAGGAAGGAACAAGAAGCGCGGATTGAACAGCAGAGGCAAGAGAAAGAAAAGGCACGGGAAGATGCTGCACGGGAGAGGGCCAGGTAACTTTGCAATAATTTCATTGGTTCCCTGCCCTTGACCATTATCCTTTCCAGCAAAATGCAGCTTCTCTATAACAACAACAGTATGTTCTTAGCTCCTCAGGCTTAGCATTTTAAAAAGTAGCATTAATAAATATTCTTGATGAATGGTTTGAAAGAAGAAATCAGGTGAGTAATCACAAATTCTGTAATAGATTTTTGTATTCCTTAGATACGTGCACAATATAACATGCAAGGCTGTACTTTATTATATTCCTCTTAGTTTTATTGCTAACAAGACCTTTTAATAATTGCCTTTTTCATATTTTAGCTTAGTTTTCAAAGGGAGCAAGATTAATGTCCCTGCGTTCCCCGTTTCCTCCACTCTCCAGTAACTTTTGGACTTACTGGCAACAATCTAAGTTCACCTTTTTGTAGACACCAGAGATTACATTTGTGAGGCACAAAGCCGGGAAATCAGGCTTCATTAATTCTGCTGCCTGTGAACTTGTTTTATGTTTTTACCCATAGAAGTTCATAAAGAGGTTTTCATATGGGCTCTCCTCTCTCTTTCTGTTGAGCCAAAGTGAGGTGCAGAGAGAATGAATGTTGGATGGCATTGCAGTGTGAGGAAGGTTTACTTTCAAGTTTGATTCAGGAAATCTGCTTCCTCTTTATTGTTTAATTTGCCAAATGCTATTTGTATTCACGTTCCATCATCCCCTCTTTCCCTACAGTTCCACTGCCACAAGCATTCCATAAAACCTGAACAGAAGTTACGTTTTTCCTATGACAAGAAGTATTCGCTAGTGGTTCTTTAAACGTTTTTATTGTCACAGCTTGTTTTCTTCAGACTTGTCATAAAGAGTTTTTTTTCCTCCAAGTAAAACACTCAGAAATGTATTGATCACCTTGTAAAATCGTGAGTAGTTCTAGCTTGACATCATAAAGAGATTCAACTTTCAATTAGATGTTTAAATCTAATGAATTGTGGATAGAATCTATGGCCTTGCCCAGGGTTTTATGGACCTTTCCTCAATATATTGAGCCAAAGTCACAATGAGAGCGAGTGAGTTGGAAGGGATCCTTCAGTATCTTATTCTCATTCACAGACACTTGAGGAAGATGAGGCCTAACAGGGAGAATTTTGGTTATGCTATTTTGGGAAGATAAACATTGCATGTGTAAGGCTTCTACATCATTCTGAAATTTGAGGAACCCCTCACAGTAAGCAAATGTGAGATAATTGTCCCATTGATGTCTTTGCCTTCTGAGCTCTTCTGCAGTTAAAACTTGTCTAAAGGCTCAAGGCATGTAATTCTTGCTCTTTTTGTTTAATCAGTTTTAAATCTGCCACTTCCCTTTGTTGCCCCCGTTTATTTCATTGTGACATGTGAAGAACAGCAGTTTCCATTGGCCTTGTTAGTACTGTGTTTCAGCAAATTTCCTCTATATTTGCTACTATAGCACTCAGTTTTCAAATGCTTTGTACTTGATACTGCAATACCGTGTTTGCATTTGTTTTTCTCTGACAGATTCTTATTATATAGGAGAGATTTTTTCCTTTTTTTTTTTTTTTTTTATAATTTTGGGAGAGTAGGAAAGTATGTATCTATGTGTGTGTGGTACCCTACAATCTGGTGATTCTGTTATGTCAGAATGGCCTCTGAGTCATTCCAGCTCCTTAAATAACCGTTCTGAAGTTTCTCTAAGATAGTAGAATTAGAGGAAGATTCAAAGTATCCTGGCTTAGAAGTTAAGCTTGACAGGAAGCTGGCTGTACCGTCCCTTCCATCTTCAGCATGTTTTGGTGGAACCTCAGGGGTGTCATTTGGTGTTTTGTTTTGTTGTGTTTTTTTTTTTCCTGCTGCTAGGATTTTACTCTTATCTTGAAGATTTAATACTTGCTGGAATGAGTAATTTTTGGAATATCTGCTTGAAGTTTCTCCAGTATAAGCTGTACCATGTGCATCTGGTGGTGATTAAAGCATCTGTATGAAAGGAATAGTGTATTTAAAACTGACTTTAAAAGGCCCTCTGCCCTTATGGTACATTAACTTGATTCCAGTATGGTTTTAGATGTAATTTCGAAGTATTTTATATTCCAGAGAGTTGAAATCTGTAATATGGAAAATTTTGTTCTTGTCAATAGAAATCATAAAACTGTATGATTTAACCTGATCGTGTAAAAAGCATGCTTTTCAGAAGGGCTTGTACAGGAATAATGTTGATGTGCTATAAACTGAAACTTTAGAATTTTGATTCAAATAGTATTAATCCAAAGTATGGAATGATATTAATTTGTCATAGTTTGTAGGATTAAACGAGTATTTTAAAAGGTATGCTGAAAGAAATAGCTAAAATAAGCTTTGGGTTTGGGTCATGCATTAGTTGTGATTTGTTTCAGCTCATGGTGTGAGTCAGGAGCTCTTTAAAACAAAAACAGACTGTAGTTCAGTCTGTTTTTGTATACCTCAGGGGAGATAGCACAGAAACTACCTAATGCTTCTCATTCATCATCTCTTCCTCCACGCCCGTGGTCATTGGAAGAGTTCACTTATACTTTCTGAAAGAACAATTGTGTGTAGGGTTTATCGTTAGACTTGCTTCCGCCCTCGTCATCTTTCCTATCTGCTTTTATATTTTCTCTGGCTTTTTGTTTTAAAATGTTACTTTATCTGAGCCTTCTAGTTCTGCTGAAATGACTTTGTTTTTTCTATGAGTCTTCTGTTTAAAAAAAACCCAGACAAAAAAATCCACACAAAACGAAAACCACTGCAGTCTGGATAATATTCTTCATGTTATCCTTTCTAGCTTTGTCACTCAGACTACTTTAATTTTAGAATGGCTTTTAAAAAGATGGCTAATGGCTTTGAATGACTTCTTCATTGCTCGGTTCTACTCAAAGGTTTTATTACTTCTTTTGGCCCTTCACAGCTGCCAGACTTCTAGGAGAAGTGTTTCTCTTCCATCCCAAATCTTATCGTACAAACAGCATGAGTAGCTGACTTACTTCCTTTTTAGGGTTTAGTAGCTCCCTTGACTTACTGATCACTAGTAGGTTGTTCTTGATGAAACTGATTTCTGCCTTAATAGTTGTAGTAACAGATCAAGTTATGCCTCTTGTTCTTTTCTCAGGCAGAAAAAAAAAATCTTAATCTCTACAGTAGGGTGATGCTTAGGGGATTCCCAGGCTCTTACTGGCATCCACATGCATGAGAGCTGTGCTTTGGCACTTCACTGGGGAGGGGAAGGGGAGTTGCTAGAAGTGAAAAGGACAACTGAAGTTTGAGGCATGATTCAGTTTTTGGAAGAGGGATGTAGGGCAGACAGGTTCAGCAAGAAAAATAGGTCCTGACTGCAGTTACGAACAGAAGGTGACAGTAAGATAAATGCCTAATCTTCTGCTGTGCTTTGGTATCTTGAACATTAGGAATTGCAATATTCTAGAGCAGCAGTTTATCATCACTCACGACTGTATCATTTGATGGTGGTCAAAGTTGTATCTATAAGCTTATATATTCAAACTTCCACTGATCATCATTTCTATAAAACACACTGCCCTCATTGCTGTATGGTTTTTCTTTGATTTGCCGTTGTACTCCTCCCCTTTGCTTCACTGACTACAGCCATTGGCTGCAGAATGCTAATGGTGGCAGGGTATCACATTCATCACTATTTTGTAGCATCATGTTGACTATCATTGCTCTGGTTTGGACTGAGGTATGATCCAGGTTCTGCTACAGAGGTTCAAGTGTCTGCCTTTATTAAACATCGAAATTAAAGCATCTGTATTCTCTGTTAACTAAGTTGCTTTCTGTTGTCTTTCTTTTCTACTGAGCCATCTTCAGCTTCATTTTTTGGGGTTATTGTTCTCCATTTCAAACATAAATTAGTCAATATTATGCATGCTTTACATTATTACAAGTTTTTTCTGGATTTATTATCTTTTGGTTAGGGATCGAGAAGAGAGATTGGCAGCTCTTACTGCAGCTCAACAAGAAGCCATGGAAGAACTACAGAAGAAGATTCAACTGAAGGTATAAAAGGATACTTTAATTGAAAAATACATCAACTATATAGAATTTCTGCAAAACTATTTTCTGTATGTACGTTTTATTTGGTGAAGACGTTACAGTGCACTTGTACAGTGTCCTGAATTACATAACTTTACAAGAGATTTTTATTTAGACTTTTGCGCTAAGAAGAGAACCTTGCTGTATAACAGACTGTGTAGTTTGAGAAGAATAGGACTGACCTCTGTGGAATTCATTAATTTCAAAGCTTTGAACATGAGAACAAGTAAACCTGTGCTTTCCAAGGGAAGTCAAAGTAATTTTGAATTAAATCATGAGGAAAATCAATATGTAAAAAGTCTCACACTGTTTAGTGAAAACAGTTCATCAAACAGTCACACAAGGTGCTATCTAAAGGTATTGAAAGTGCTGCTGTCAAGTGTGGCATGCTGTTTCCTTTCGTTTCATGAAGGGCTCCAGTTATTTAATAAAATAGGCATAAGGATCGAGCCCCTTGTAGTTCACCTGTTCAGCTGAGTTGACTGTCCAGTGGAGAACCAAGGTATCAGAAGTTTTGAAGAGATATCCACTATTTTTCAAGAGATGTAAAGACTTCTAAAATGATAAATTATATTTTTAAGGTGGAATACTGAGGTGGAACTACGTTTTAAAGTTTCAATTAATGATAAATTATGTACATTTTTATTCTAGGATGGTTTCTGTATATGTACAAATAATTTTTCATTTCAGTGCTATTCTTTGCTCTCATCCCAGTTTGAAGCAGCATAGCTACATTTATTTGTACTGTAGAATGTAGTTTTGTTATTAAATACAGGTTGATACCCCAGCCTCTGATATTTAAATTATAGTTGAAAGTTTGTTCCATTCTCGTGAGGGTTAGGTATGAAAATCCTCTGAAAGAATCCAGTAAACTGTGCCTGCTGCTGCAGATAAATCGCAAATAATTTATTTTACTTTAATTTGTACTTTATTATTTCAGATCTATTAGTAAAAACAGCATTATGTAAGTTACATATTTGTAGAATTGGAAGTTGAACCAGTACTCTGTAATGGAGTGTTTCATTAAGAACAAAACCAGAACTGAGATGTTAAATGTAACAAAAGGATTTACAGAAGGATTTGCAACAGATTATTGATTAATAATCACCTACAAAATGAAAATAGTGCTCTTGATTTTTAAATCATAGCGTAATGTTAAAATGTCTGTGATGTGTGGTGACTTTTAATGCATTTCAGAAATAAAAAATAATTTCAATTTAACAGAAGTTCATCCTAACTGTAAAATATTTAGTAATTCCCAATATTTCTTTGCACAGTTTAATTCCATTCGCTGTAATTCAATGTCTTTTGTCTTTGTTGGCTTGATTATTTTCCGTTCAGCATGATGAAAGTATTAGAAGGCACATGGAACAAATTGAACAAAGAAAAGAGAAAGCAGCTGAATTAAGTAGTGGAAGACATGCTAATACTGATTATGCACCAAAACTTACACCATACGAACGAAAAAAACAGTGCTCCTTATGCAATGTAATGGTAAGTTGGATAGAGGGAATACTGTCAGAACTGCAAGGCCAGCCTAAGCCTTGAAGCTACAAATTATGCTTCATTCACAGATGAGAATACTGCACATCTGTTGTGTCTCTGCTCTGCTCTTGTGAAGTGCACCTTATTTGGGGTTCTTCTGCCTGTAAATAAGTTGGTTTAGGGAAGATTTGAAAGAACTATGGAGTTGTAGGTAGAATGGAGAGTGTGGACAGTACTCAGTTGGCAGCTGTCTCTTCTAAGAAAAGCAAGAATTAGGGAGCATCACATGAAGGTAGTTAAAAGCTAGATTTAAAGCAAAGTAAAAATGGTTCTTTACATAGCAGGTAGCTGAGCTGTCAATACCTTGTTATAAGATCCTGTGGATATTTGAATTTAGTGTGAGTTCAGGGGATGATTGGACAAGTTTCATTGGATTGAAATTCACTGAAGGTTACTAGATACAGAGAACCCACATCAAGCTCAAGAAGTTCTTGAACTGCGTTTGGAGACTTAAAAGTGTTGAAGGGGAGAATCAGTGTTCGCTTTGTCTCTTACTTTTCTTTAGGTTTCTTATTTTTTGGTCACTGTTGGAAGCCAAGTACTTTGCTAAGCAGACCTCTGATCTCAGCAGGGTATCTCTTCTCGTGTCCACCATTCCATATGTCCCAGGAAAGGTGGAGAAGAGGAAGCCATACAGTCACTGAGCAGGAAGCAGGGAGACCTGTTCTTCTCGATAACTGGTTTTACTGATTTGCAGAGACTATGCATTATTGAATAAAGCCTTATGTCCTGCTAAGCATTGTTTCTCTTTAACTGCTGAATTAAACAGGATTGCACGGGATCACGTCAGGCAGTGCTGGAACAGAAACTCAGGTTCAGCAGACCGGAGTCTTGTATATTCACTGATCATGCATTTCAGACTGAAAGTCCGATATATTGAAGTCAGAATGAGATGAGAAGCCAAGATTTTTAAAAATCTGTTATTATACTGCTGGCTAGCAAATCATTATGTAATTTACTCTTAAGTCCTGCATAGAACATGTTTTTGTAAATTAGGTTGAGGAATAAAGTGCTGTGCTTGAAATTCTGAACATACTCCTGACAAATTGGCATATATTATATTTAAAATACTGTTATTTATAGATTACAGAATTATTGAGGAAAAAAATTACTGTTAGTCACTGTCATTACAGATTTCATCAGAGGTATACCTTTTTAGCCACATTAAAGGCAAAAAACACCAACAAGCTGTGAGAGAAAACAGTAGTATACAAGGACGAGAGCTTTCAGATGAAGAAGTGGTAAGTTTTGTAATAATTTTTTCTATATTACTTCTAGTTTTAAATGCCATCCAGCTGAGTAGCCTAAGAAAGTCTTGAAAATTCTTATAAAGGAATTGAACAAAAATATTTGTGTTAGCATGGGAATAATAGTGCCTCTTTGAATATAGACTACCAGTGAAAAGGAATGAAAGAAATAGTGAATTCAAATACTTTAGGCAATTGCCATTTGAAGTAGATTGTGTGTAAAATGTGACTAATTGCTTTTCTGTTAGTCCAGGGGTGTTTTCATCTCCCTATATTTATCTTTTCATCATAAAAATCTGATGTGTTGCAGGTGTCTGCATTTTGCGTTACTTTTTTTTTGTTCCTTCCTGTTGCTTAAAATATCTTAATCCTTTTTTAGGTTATTAAATGTGCTATCCTGTGCATCAAAGTCAATAATGCTGAAAATTTTAGTGCCAAATTACTTTAAATTGTAAGATTGGAAATGCTTTGCAAGTATTAGCATTGCTAGAAAGAACAATAATTAGTTTTTCAGTAGCTTCTTCAGAAGAATTGGCACTTACAGTGATTTTTAGGAAGCACTGAGGACTTTTTATACTAAATCAAGAAACTATGCTTTGAAGAAAAGACTGCTGAATGGTTGTCTGATTCAATTTCTCATTGCTGCTGCCTGAACTAAGGTATTAAGTGAAGGCCTTTTCTATGAGACAAATTGTAACAGTCAGACTTTGAGTTCTGTCTTATTGAAAAAAATTGTGAATGCCCATGTATTATACCTGTCAGACGTTAGGAAGAAATGCTGTACAAGCCAGTTCTCCAGAGCTGATTCAGATTTAACTTCATTGTGTTTGGAAATCTGTTTCCAGCCAAGCTGATTCAAATGATACTGCTCAGTACTTCTAATTTTGGGCTGTCTCCTTTACTTCACAGTTCTTGTTACTATTTTTATTTGTTGAAATCTTTTCTTTGTTTACAGCTTCTTACATCCAGTAGTAGCATCTTTTTTCCTTTTTGAAAAGCTTTGGAGGGTTGAGTCTCTGAGGTACTGAAACCTGCAGAGGTGGCTATCACTGGAAAAACAGAAAAAGAAAATTGGAGACACAGTAGTGTGGAGGAATACATTTTTGCTGAGTTGCAGTTTGCCAACCCCTTCCTAACTGTAACAAAAGTACATAAACTATCTTTTCAGTTTCTTTTTTCCTCTTTTACAGTGGTTAGTGGGAGTTGTGTGGTTTTGGATTTGGTTTTAGATGCCAGGTTTACCTAACTGGATATGTGGGAGAAGCCTTCGTACTGCGCCTATTTTCCTAGAAATATAAGCTGGGAGATTTCCCAGGATCTTTCATGTTGGTATGCGCACCAATGTGTGGGCAGTCTGTAATATTGACGTTTTCTTGTAGCTATCTAGCCTTTGGTTGTATCTGCCTAGCCACTGATAATTGAACTATGGTTCTTGCTGGGCAACTGTCTCAGATGAATATGGAGGAAAACAGTGAACTAGATTTTCTTTTGACTGGGTGTTATACACTAGTCACAACATCTAATTTAACAGCTTAACAATTCCAGCTTCCAGAAAAAAAGGGATCATGTTGTAACAGCTGCGATTGTGCCCAGTTGGTGAAAAAGAAGTTCCACTAGAGGGCACAGGTATCTTGGGTTCGGTGGTGTCCAACATCATACGCTTAAATCCGGTGCTTTTCAGCAAAACATTTTGATGTGAACTTAAGATCAAGATTAAGGTTAAAAGTATGGGGTTTCTTGAATGTGTACTTAGTGCAGGAGCAAAAGGAGAGAACAGAACTGAATGAGCAGCTTCAAGATTACAATAGCAGATATAAATATCCTTAAGCAAGGTGAGGCATAGTATTGGGCATACTGGCAATATATGGATACTTCCAGTGTTAGATATTTAATATATTATTTATAGCTATATTTTAACTAGTCCAAGTATACAATTCTGAACTCTACTGTTATCATCTGAAATTTCCTTGGCCTGAGGCCCTGTCTGGGTTTTTTTTTTTTTCAAGGAGCAGTAATAAGATATCCATGCTAGAGATATGGTCACTGTAAAGTAGAGGAGCAATTTTATTTATCAGAGCGATCTGCTTTGTGTACCTCTTTATTCAGCATGCATAGTTAGTGCCAAACTTTACCCCCCACACAACTAAAGCATTCAGTAGCTTTAGTTAAGTTTTGAAATACTTGAGAAAACATTTCCAAAGTATTCTATAGAAGTAAAACTGTATTCCAGGGAAGCACTGTAGTATTCACAGTTACTTATTCATCGCTGTTTTCAATTTTTTAGTAAGTGAAGGTATCTGTAATGAGAACACACTTGTACTACTTAAAGTTATTACTTGTCATCTGTGATGTCTTTCGATTATATATATCTTGTCTGTGACCCTTCTTCTTTGACATAAAAGATTTTATTTATATCACCTTTGACCTAATAAAATTTCACCTTTAACCTTATGCACTTGACACCTCAGATAACTTACTCTTGATCTTTGACTCATTTTGTGTTAAGCCTGTGATGTATAATAGGTAGCTGCCTAGAAAGAAAGCTTTTTTTAAATTGTAATCTTACCATAGAATTTCTTTATTATTACTTGAGAAATCACAGAAGGATTTAAAATCTGTTTATTCTGACCATATTGGTATCACAGAAGGTAATATTTAAGTATCTCCTTAAGACTTTGAAAACTGATTTAAGTAAGTGATTATATAATATGTCTTCATTTACATAAGTAAGGATTTTTGTTCATGGATTTGACTGCAAGCAAAAAGTTAAAAGCTGTACTGAATGATCATTGACACTAATTTCTCTGGGCCAAGTGGATGCTGGTAGCCGATCTTGCCAGATATAAAAAGAAACTATTACATTCTAGGTGTTTTCCCTTTGCTGTAGCACCTGTAGGTTCTGTAATTTTACAAACATTTTGAGAGATAAAAGTAGACTTTGTTTTGGAGCAGTTTTGCATTGTTCTGGAATTAAGTGTATATTGTGCTTAATTCCAGCATATATTGTGCAAGAGCTGACAGCTAGTATTACATCATCAATAAGATGAATTCACTTGTAGATACAATATATTTGGTGAAACTCACAAAGAAAGTAGTTTTGTTGTGAGTGAAGGTACTAAAAATGAAAAAGCATGAAGTTACTTCTAAGACTGAATGACAACTTCATTTTATCTCAGCTTTTTGGGTTTTCTTCATTTGGGTGTTTATCAATCTCCAGTTGAAAAGGATGTAAATTTCTCTTAAAGCACAAATCTATTGATTTTGAAACAGTGGTTATCATGTGAAAGCAAATTAAGTTCTATTCACATTTTTTACTTCCTTTTTAACTTTTCTTTTGTCTGGTCTCTTATAAATGCATTCATTCTTATAAATGCATTCATTCATGTACACGGCAAAACTCTTTCAGCAGGGTAGGCTTCAGGCTAAAAGTCTTCTTTCCTTCGTTATGTTTCTGAAACTTGCAATGCTGTCACTGTCCCACATCATTTCACCATTATCTTCAGTGCAGTAACAGTGTTCTGCCTACATTTTCTCTCTCTGCTTAAATGCACGTCTTCTTCCATCAAACTTATAGCTTTACCTTCTTCTTACATTGCTATTTTCTGTGCTATTGATTTCCTGTCCCCTTTCTTAATATTCATATTACTTTCAGTTCAGCAAAAGATGTGAACAATGTATGCAGTTGGCTTCATTGACTTCGCTGGAATCGGTTAGTATGAAGTTACGACGGATTGTTTTGCTGAATCAAAGCCTGTGGGACACTAAGGGCTTCTGACGCAAAGGCCAGCACTGAAAAGGTGCCTGCTGAAAGCCATAGGACAACACGTGGTGATTTCATTAGACTGAGGAGTCTCTGCGAGGACCTTGTTGATCTGTGCTCCCACCTGTAGCTCCCAGATTATTTATTCATTTTTATGCCCCTCTGCTTTCCCTTTTTTCTTTGCCGTGTCTATCCAGGTTTGCTTTGAGAAATACACATAACATCAGTAATCCTTATAGCTTTCTTCCTTTGAACCATTGTCCTGTCTCTTGTCCCTGTCTCCTGTCATTTAAATACCGTGGTTTAAAGGCACTTTTAGGGTATAAATCATGTAATTCCATGCGGTTTATGAATGTTTCTAATAAGTGAAAAGTACTTCTAAAAACATATGAAATAGATAACTTGTCAGGGATTTGGTTAATTTATATGAGGTGCATGCTAGAATTTTATGTATTCCAAAGCAGGATGGAGGAATATTAATGAACCTTTGTTTGCATATGTGGAAAGTGTGCTTTTTTTATCAGGGAAGAAAACTGACTCTATTGTCGTGACATAAATGAAACAAAGAACTTCTTAGAGGTATATTTAGATCAAATGAAAATATAATCCCATGATGGAGCAAAGAGATTGTTGTTGTCTGAAGACTGACAGCGTTAAAATATGAGGATTTATAGAAAGGCAGGGTTGGTTGAGCCCACCCACATTCCTTTTAAAAACCCCCAGATGGTCAGTGACTCGAGCTCACTCTATAGTGTGGGCTGTCAGGTTGGCTGGGGTTGCAGTGCGAGCCTTTTCTGGCACAGGTCTGTCTCGGTTGTCGCGGGGCCTGATTTACAGCGTGCGTAGCTGCGCTGGCAGGTTCCCCTGGTACAGACACTGTTACGCTGGCAGGATTGTGCTTTTGCCAGGATGTGGTGAGAGGCTGCCTGAGACAGCAGGGCTGTGCTGGTACCGAGTTCTGTTCCAGCCATGTAAGGTTTATAGCTAGCACAACACACAAGCAAAGCTGATGTTCATATGAGTTTCAGTTTCTAAAAGCTTTTTAGGGGTGAGCGTTTGTTTTTCTTTAAGAAATCGAGCTGTTTTCTCAAAGTTGTGTGCTGCTTCCATTATTACTTACAGAGGAAATTACTGAGGGAAGGAGATGTGGGGTTGTTTTCATGCCTGACCTTTGCTCTTTTTCTTCTGTGTTTACAAGGAGCTTTCTTGTCTAGAGACATGGTGATGCCTGGACTTATGCTGATGATTATTTTTTTAATTCACTATGTTTTCATTAAAATTAAATTATATATAACTATTGTTTTATTACTTCAGCTTTAGCAGTATTGGGAAAAATGCTTTTTGTTTTCCCTTCTGAATCAGAATGTTTCAAGTTCTTCTTTTTAAATGAAGAATAGTATCCTATGAACTCCTTTGGTAACCAGTCTAAAAGATGTGATTAAGCAAAATGGAAAATAATAACACTAAAGATGAACAGTTTTTTCATTTAATAGAGGAGTTTGAGGTATTTATTCCTGTGGGTATGTGGTCTTTTAAAAATTGTTATGCAAGATTAATAGTTCTCTTTTTTTCTTCTTCAGCATTCATGTGCATGTTACACGTCTACTTGTATTGTGTTCCCAAGTGTGTTTTTAGCCATCTTTCTTTATTCTGAGTTTCACTCTAAGTAACACAAGTCCTTAGCATTCAGTTTTAAGCTCTTCTCTTGTGTTTGATTATTCAAGGCTCTGGACTAGGGCTTTCATGTGAGTCTGATTTTTTTCGACTATGAACTCTGTGTGCTTAATGTTTGCAGCCTTGGTCTTATTCTGGTGTATGTTTGCGTGTTCCTGTTTCTTTTATCCACAGAGTTACAGAATATAGACTTCATTGTAAATTCAATATTTGCTTGGCATCTGATTATAGTTTTCCAACAGTAGCCCATTTTTCTTCTCTATTGCTCGGTGGAAGCAATCTGTAAATCACCTACAAACAAGAACTCCCCATCCCAATAAAGCCTCAGGTTCCAGTTGAGTTGCTTTACTCAGGTTTTTTTTTCCTGGGGAAGGGAGGATTTTTTGAGAGAGGGGTTGTGTGTTGCTAGAGGAATGGAATTAGGCCAAGCATCTGTGGTCCATTTGTGTTATGGATGTTTCATATCTGTTGGATACCTGTGGTCCTTTCAGCAGAGGATCTCTGGCCTTGTAATTCTGCTGTGAATACATTTGTCCTAGAAGAAGCTGTCATGAACGATCATGTAATTATAAAGTTTAATCCATGGTGCAGTTTGCAGAAGGTCTCCCAGTACTCTATACATCAATTTTAGTTTTTTGTACTTTGCGCAGCAATAGCTTCTTACCTTTAATATATTATAAAGTGTTGTTTTTCTTGGCAAAAATGTACATGATTAATTGTTTATTGGCTGTGTCTTTAACTGTGATAGATCATTGCCAACAGCTGCACCCTTCTGCCTTTTGGGCTGGATATCTTGAATATTCACAGCCAGTAAGAAAAACTACTGCTGGCAGGGCCACTTCACTCTCCTCTCCTCCTTTCTCTTGCTTGCCCTTGCAGCCAGATGATAATGTCAGTGCCTTCCAGCTTTCTTCCCGGATCTGCAGAGCGATGCTTTCCAAGTCCAGTATGCAGAATATCATTCTCATGGAAGAAACAGCTTTACTTTGCCTTCTGTTCCCACATTTTGGATAGACAAGTGGGAAAAGGAATGATATTAAAAATCCCAAGAAATATCTGAACCTACTATTCAGAATATTATTTGCTGTTTATCTTAGTGGCAGGCTGTCGTATCATTGAATTTATGGACAAGCAAGGTGACTAAAAGTGCAGTCGGTATTAGCAGTAAAAATAGTATTTAGTTTGGACATGCTGAAAAGCAGTATTAGTCCCTCATTTAAAAAATTTAATCTTAATTAAATTTAAGAAGTGTAAGAAAAACTACTTTTACAGTGAAAGATCAGTCTTTACTTTTGAATGAATAATAAAAGTTTTTTAATGCTCTACACTCATCTTCTAAAGTACATTCTAGCATAGAAATGTGAATAATTAAAATCTTGATTTTGAGGAAATAGTCTTTGAATAGCCATTACTTTATTTTTATAACCTGTTTCTTCACATATGAAGCACTTGTAGTAACTCTTATTGAGGGTAACAGGTAAATACCTTCCTTATTTTGAATCTTCTCCGTATTTTGGAGTGGATCATCACTTGTGGTATGATAACAGTATTTGATCACAAACATTTGATCTCTTTATGATTAAGCATTAATGACCATTTGTGTTTCAAGCTGTAATTGGTTATAATGTTGAAAATTTAATTTTGCATTTGATATAACTCAGTCTGCTTCTGCATCTGTTTTCCATATTAAATATTGTACTAGGCTATGAGGAAAAAAATAAACTACTGAGGAGTTTTGTTGAAACATGTAATAAAATCATGAACAAATATTCCTGTGGTAACATGATTTAGAATTGAACCTTAAAAACCTCTTTAAAATTTGGCAAATACATCCCTTAAGTGATTATATACAAGTAAGAAACCGTTATTCCTGACATTGGTAATAAATATCCAAAACATTTTTAAATTATTTTCTGCAGTTACAGGATATTGTTTATTTTGAAACAGGTAAAGATGTTAATCCAAAAGATATATGTAGGCTTCAGAATAGTCACCTATTGATTTGCTAGAATATATTCCTTATGTGCCTTACATTTATACAAAATTCTCAGTTTGCTATTAATTTTTTTTATTAAAATGGTAAATGATGACAGTAATTATGTGATATAAGCTACTGCAAGCATTTCTTTATAATCTTCCTCATGTTTATTATTTTAATGCTGTTACGAGAGGACAAGTAAAAACAAGTGTTTGGAAGTTCTGAAAATCAAATTTAGATAAATAGCTGGAGTCAGGTATTTTTCAAGTTGCCTTGGTCTGCAGAATTGGGTTAGAAAACTTATAAGAATGCCTTTTCTTTCCAAACTTGGGGATCCAAGGTTGGAAAGAATACAAAAATAATAAGAAAGAACTAGTCTTACAGTAGTCTGGCACTTCTGCTTCAGTTCTGGCCAGAATCCAGAAATACAGAAGGGAATGAAAATGAAAAATAATAGAGAAAAAAACCCTGTAAACTTTTTTCAGATTCCAAGAAGGTCATTTTGCCTCAGTTTTTGGGGTGAAAGCCGGAAGGGTTTTCCACTTATATGAATTGGTTAGTTTATACATAATGGAAACATAGCGAATTAAGCAGTGTGTCACACTGTGTAAAACGGACTGTGCATTGGAAAGGTCAGGCCTTTACGTGCCTGTAGGATTTCACTCCAGTGCTGTTTTGTGGTAGCATGGGACCCTCCAGAGCTTATAGAAAGCAGCAGAAAATACTTGATATACTAGGTGATGGTCCTGGCCACTCCTGCCAGGGACTGACTGGCTTCAGAGCAGAGGGGTTTCAGAGCCTTCCTTCCCTGGCAGTTACCACTGCGCATTAGGAGAATACTGTGCTTCGTGACAGCCAGCAAGGAGCGACGTGCGCACAAGAGAACAGACGATCCTAAGTTATGACTGCCCTGCAGCAACAAAAGCCAGGCTGGGATTTTCTTCTCGGCTTGAGCAAATACAGATGCTTTACTGCGATATTGTCCTACCTATGCAAGCTTGCCCCAGGCAGAATTCGTAAAAAGGCAATGCTTACTTAAAAAGCAAGGAAAGGGAAATAAGTATTTGTGTTATGCTCACTCCTAATTTTAGAATGAGGAAATTTTGTTAGGAAGAATTCTGTTTGGCACACTTTACATCACAATTTAATCATGTTACTATAAATCTTTGCTGAGTAGTGAAATGAATAGTAGCTTATATGTAATACAGAGAGCCAAAAGTGTCATACTCAAAGAGATTGGGTAGGAAAATGATTTTACAGTTGTGTCCCGGTTTGGTAAATACTTACATATCCAACATTTCATCTGTCAAGGTCAGATAGGTGGATGCTGTTGCTGTAATCAGAACATTAAATGGGGAGAGCTGGTCAAGAGTACTGGTCTTGTGAATGGGTATTGTGTGAAGAGGGGGGTCAGTTAGGAAATTTATTCTCCAGCTGTTGTATTTTATACAGATTACTGAGGTTCAGAATCCAGTTTATGGTATGGTTTTCCTCATCCAAACCGAAGTGGACCGTACTCAACTGTATAATATTTCAGCATTTTGTAGTATTTGCTATGCTTTTCATGGAAAAATTTTGGAATTAAGTTTGTCCTGGAGTCTGAGAAATTTACTTTATTTCAGAGAACATTGATAGTGATGCTGTAATCCTTGTAATATAGACATGTCATATAAGAAAAAGGGGTGTAATTCAGTGTCTAGAGAAAAACTGGGTTATAAGAAGTGTTTAGTCAACTAAAATTATCAACTTCAAGATATGAAATAAACTGGGTAGTTTTTCTGGTTTGGGCAGTTGAGTGGGACTAGGTAATAACCAGCACGAATGTGACTTCATGGGTGACCTTAATAATTTTAGCTATAATGGGTTTGGCAACTTGATTTCTCATGTAGTTTGTAGATGGGGCCCATCTGTTGCATTTGGAAAGCTTCAGGATTCTCGGTGACGAAAAGTCAGAACAGTTGAGGATGGAGGGAGAACAGAGGAAAAACAAAGACTTTCTTTGTGAATAACCTAATTTCTGTCTTGTCTGCTTTGTTGTGGCTGCAGTTTTACGTGTGCATTTAATGTCAGTTCCCATCACCTTGCTTGTAAATGAAGTACTGAAACTTGTCCAGAAAATATATTTTAGTTGTTCTAAAAATGTCTTCAGTGTTATACAAAAATAATTAGAGGACTATATGACTTGATTTTTAAAGATCTCTAATGACAAGATGTGTCTATACAGAGTGCCATTAAATATCAAATTGTATTTATTTACCAGGTTAATTTTATGTTTCATAAGCTTTTTCAGCAAGAGACAGTCTTCCTCTGAGAAACAGGTACAGATACCTTGTGATAGTTAAAAACAACCTTTAGTTTTGTTGAATGTGTGTAAATAACACTGGAGAGAAATAGCGGGAGTGTTTCTACTCTAACGCATCACTGAGCTATCACCCTCCGAGAATATATAGAGGAACATATACAATGATCGTGCAGAAATACATGAGCATTCAGTTCTTGTTTCCGTAGCGCAGATTAACTGCTCTTTGTGGCGCAGATTCTGCCATCTTCATGAAAGTTGATACCTTATTTTGCAACATATTTGATCTCAGCTGTGCAACTTAAAGGATGAGTTACCAAGTGTGAAAAATGATGGCAGAAATCTGATATATAACAGCCATCACAGCTGGTGCTATTTTAATCCTGAGATTTTAAGTATTGTGTTAGTAATTTTGCTGGTTTTGTGGTACATAAGTCTTTTGCCATACATAAGTCTTCAAAACAAACCTTTTGAGAAATTGTGCAGCTAAAATTGAGATTGCTGGTATAGAAACTGAAACTGCCGTGGACATTCTTGGTAGGTGTGAATACAGATCTTAATAACAGGAGCTTTCTTTAGAAAAGAGCCTTTACTTAGTAATGCTTTGCATTTATAATGGCCTAAAGTCTCCAAAGATTTGAGGGTTTACTAATATTTGAGGGTTTGGGGTGATTATCAGTCAGAATGTACTCAACATAGCACAGAATCGGCCCAGTACTGCCCCTTCACTGTGTAATAAAAACAAACCCCAGAATGCCTCTACTGACAGGGTAAATTAGTCTTAATAATTCTTACTGCATTTAGCATTTACTTATATACAAATAATAAAAAGTAAAAGGCTTTCAGGAAGACTTGAATAGTTTAGCCCAATATTTTGCATTACCTTTATTAGAAATTTTAAAAAATGAAATTCAATAATTTCATTATTGCTTAAATAAAAACATGCAGAAGATGAAACAAGTTTACGGTCTAAACACTGCACTGGCTTCACTCACTTTCATACACTTACAGCAGTTACTTTTTTGGTATGTTAACCTGTCCAACTAATGGTTGTGCAAGTGAAATTACTCATGATGTTGTAATTCAATTTGACTCAGTGGATTTAAAAACCTTTATTTTTTCAGATAACTAGTAGGAGGTTAATAAAACAGGGGAATAAATATTTTTACACTGCTGTAAAGCATAATATAGCAGGAGCTATCTTCAAGTGTCGGTTGTCATTCAATACCAAGCTATTGATTGTACTTGTTTCACACCTGAATGGTGTAGATCTGCCTGCTGTGATAATACTACTCTTTGATCTGTACCTTCAAAAAGCGACTGGTTTTGTGGCGCGAGGTGTTATTGCTCTAGTCTTACTTTAATGAGCTGTACGTGTGAAGTCTGATATTAATCCAAACTGCCACACGTGAAAGCTGAGAACTCTGAGAAACATCGTTCACGAAGGTGCTTGAGTTCACGTGAACAAAATGGTCTGTAACCATCCTGTGTGCTAGTGACAGCAAGACCTCTTTTGGTCCTCGCAGGCTGGTAAGTGGATGGGCTTGTTGAACCCTGTAGTTGTACATATCAAATCCCACTGACATACTTCATATTTTTTTTAAGTAACTGAGCATCCACAAAATGTCACCAGTTAAGCACCCTGAATCTTGGTAGCAAAGCAGGAATAGTGTCATAGTCTGTTCTGAGGAAGTCCTTTCTTTTCTTCCCATTGAAAAACTCGACACCATCCGTTTCCTGTGAAGTTTGAGCCTCGTGTCTAATATTAATTCAGCATTCATTTTCATTCACATGATTTAAGATAGAAATCTCAATTACTGTTTTGACCAAATATGTATTGCTAGGTTATATCATGCTGCAGTGCTTTACAAAAAATAAATGGTCTTTTTCCAGGAAATTTCACTGAGATTTATTTTGTTTTCAACAGGCGTAATATTTTCCTGTATCAGTGAAAGAAAATATAGGTTGTTTTCTGGAAAATATTGTCTATAAATTTTTTAACACTTCACCTTTTACTTTGAATTTGAAGGATACTTACGAAAAAGGAAGGAATAACCACATCTGATTGTGGCACTAATAATTTTCAAGGATAAATTATCCTAATAAGCAATGGTGACCTATACTTCATAATGTATTCAGTATTCTATAAGAAAAAAAATATAAAATAAGCCTCAATATATTAAAAATGTGGTAAATATATTCTAATAACTGGTGTTAAACTAGTTGTTTTTTGTGATTTTTAAGTTAGTCTTTTATTATCATAGAAAGATGTCACAGTATCGTGCAGAACATCAGGTTGCACATATTTTTTAGCCAAAGTAGAGTAATTGAGGATTTGTAGTGGTTTCAGTGGGTCACTTTTAAAATTGCGTTGATTAAATTTGTTTAAGTTTCTTGTGCTGACAAGGGTCTGAGTACATTCGTGGTTCAGAAGAGGTGAAATTCGGTAATGCACATGTAAATTGAAAAGTAGGTTTAGAAGGGCCACTCAAGAGTAGAAATCCTTCTTGGTCGTTGAAAACTAACTACCTCATAGAGTACTTTGAGTAAATTTCTAACTGGAGAGAACTGAGGAAAAATAAGGTAGACAACAGTTTAGTAACTGTGGGTTTTTTTGGGAGGGTTGTTTGGTTTTGGTTTTTGGGGGGTTTTGTTTGTGTGTGTAGTTTCTGGATAGTCTCCTGGTCATTGGACTTGTTACAAACACCTCCACGCCCATTCATGGATAGCATAGGTCAGTCAAAATAGAGAACAGCTTTAGGGGAATAGCTTTGTTGGTCATTCATCTCTAAATGATAAATATTTATTTTAAATGTAGACCTTGAACCCCAGTTGGGGTGGTCTATATTTTCACTGAACGTATCTCTGAGGAAAGAGGAAATTTTTTGTAACATTTTTTAAAAACCTTGAAACAAAGCATTTATTTAAAATCCCATGGTGTAGTCACATTCCCTTTTCTTGCATGCCATTATGTCAAAAATGTACTATTTCATAATTAAAGTGTTTCTTCTGTGGGCAGCTGAGCTTTTACCAGTATTTTACTCAAATGCAGATTTGTTAATGTGAGAGGAAAAGTAATATTCCCATCAATAAATGGTAACATTGTAAGTAGTGAATAGTTTTAATGTATTTTGACAGAAGTTAAGACAAGTTTAGGTTTCCTTGAAAAGTTAAAATCATAAACCAGAATTAGTTCATTTAAGGTAATGAGTTATGTTGGTAGGACAGGGCATTGGTTTAACGTAGCTGTAAAAGGCAGCTTGGAGAAGAGAGGGGATGTCAGCTTGGAGTTCATACTTGTTAAATAACAGTTTATTGAAAATGAGGGACAATATTTATTCTCCTTTACTTCTCTCAATAATTATTCTCCCTTTTCTCTTTGTAATACCCGTGATGTATTCTCTCCAGTATGAAATAGTCTCTTTTCCAAAATTTATTTTCATTTTTTTCTTCGGTTTCTTAACCTTTTGTTTAATATTTACCACTGCTGCTATCTGGGAAGATAATCTATAATCTCCATCACATACTGTAAGATGAAATATTATTTCAATCTTTTCTGCAGGAGCACCTGTCATTAAAAAAGTACATTGTGGATATTGTGATTGAGAGTTCTGTTCCTGTGGAACCATTAAAAGATGGAGAGGAGAAACAAAAAACTAAAAAGAAAACCAAAAAGCTAAAGGCACGGATGAACTCCAGGTAGTACAAATTTCTTTTTAATTTTTTTTTCTTTAAGTTTTGTTCTAAAGTTTACCTTTTGTCCTTTAGCATGAGTGCAGTGGAAGGCTGAAAAAAAAGTTAAAATTATTTGCTTTGGGAGTGTCTTGAAAATAACACTGATGAGCCTAATTTATGGCCACTTTCTCTGATTGAGAAAGAAAACTGAATATCGATCTGGAGCCCTTGGTTTCACCTGTTAAGAGCTTTTCTCATAATTGGATGCCAGTGCCCTGCCAAAACTGTAGCCTCTTCTAGCATACAATAGCATGTTTAAATTTGTGTAAACCATGCCTATTTTTCTTTCTAGCTATTGATTTTTAAATGAAGTATCAAAGAAAATCAATAGTAATCAACAAATAGAAGTCAGCCTGCTGTAGTGTCAAATCCCATGACTAAATTTAATCATTTTTTGTTGCCTGTCAGAACACGAAGAAAGTTAAAAATATCTTAAAATGGAAAGTGAGTTGTCAGACCTGCAATTTTTTATTAGTCTAAAAAGTGACATCTGCAAATCAGTATGATATGCAGGACATCATTATATCATGAACTGGCAGTGTCAGTCTTTATAGCTGAATAGTCCCCAGCTGAGGTTCATATTTAACTGAATATTATAACATATTTTTGCATTTATCTTTAAAAATACTTCTCAGAAGGTAAGAATCATTGTTATGTATTTTCTCTGCTTGTTTTTAAGCAAGAAGGGTTACAGATACAAGAAAAACACCTGAATGGATTTTTAGAGCTACAGTAAAAATGAGATGTTTTATTAACTCAAATTGTGCTAATAATGGCACATTAGTCTTCAAAAACACAACACTTTTACAATGTATTACTGTTTCTGAGTGTTTTCCTCTTTGGATGAGCAAATCCACTGTCTGAACACCACATTAGAAGACACTGCTGAAACTGGGTAACATATTCTTCCAGGTTTCTGATTGCTCAAGATGCAGTTATTCGTATTACCTGTTGATTTAATGTGGTTGTTGGGTCTGATTTGAATTCTTTCTCAAGAGCTGCTTCTGTTGAGGTTAGTCAGATTTGTCAGACCTAGGAATACAGGCTCAAATAATAATTTGTTATTGGCACTGATAGTTGAAAAACTTTTTCAGAACATTTTGAATTCTTACGTGTCAGACTGCTGGATGAGTCAGCATATTCATCATCAAAAATTACAATTAAAACAGTAATAAGGGGCATCGTTTTACAAAGGTGATACATTATTGAAAAATACAGTGAAAGTTTCAAAAAATAAGAGGAGTTATATTGGTGAGACATGAAGTTCATGTTCATTAGCTTGTTTTTAGTTTTAAAGAGTGACTAAACTTTTCAATAGAATTACTGTCCTTGAAGATAACCCAGAGTTAAATTGAAGATTTCACCATGGGTTTTCTGATGTTAACACAAAACGCTCACTAATAAAAATAACCAGTAGCAATATGAAGCAAAGGTTGTTCCATGGAATTTCAAACAAAAAATTGATGAGGGGGGAAAAAAAAAATCCATTTGGGAAATTAGTTGTAGCCATGCAAGTCTTGCCAGTCTTCTACAGTTACTATAATTGACACTTGAGTAATAGTAATAGCCATAGTAATGACAAATACTGCCTGGATGTTCCTGTGTGTAAGCTTATTACTGGTGAGGTAGGGAGGTTTTCTGTGTTCAGAAAATGAAAGAGGGTTATCTTAAGTTATGTGGCTAAAGCAATTAAAGCAATAACCTCAGAATTACCATATGAAATACTAAATTAAATAGTGTAGGTAATATCTACTATGTTTCTGCCCAACAATCTGAACAGTACTACCACCAGATGTCTGGGAGTTTACTGCTCAAAATCAACTCAAAACTTCAGTGGAATATATAGTTAAAGAACTTAATTAATTCATTGAGGACGATTTGAAGATGAAGAGCATTTGATGTCAATAATTCACATAGTTTCATAGGTGTTAGCAGATTATCTACAAATCATATTTTAGTACATATTTGCAACTATTCCTCTTCTCTAGGAAAAGAAATAGTTATAACAACCCCCTTATACCTCAAGACTTGAAATCATACATTCATTTCAGTTTCTAGGAAGCATGATGTTTTAAACTTGAAAAAAATAACCGCATTCAAATAGGTTCCAGTTGCTCTCCTGAGTTTCTAGATCTTAAATCACTATTGCAATATCAAAGCAATGAAGGGCAAAGGTGAATGAGGGGACAAATTGTGATCAATGCGTTATTAGATATGTTGAGAAGTTTTGTTAGTCTGATTAATTAAATTTATAACCCTAAGCTATTAAACTGGTGCTATAGTAACAACTGATATATAGCTAAGTAAATTATCGCAGGTTAATGTGTATGTGCTGCTATCAGAAGAATACTTTGGTACCCACATGGCAAAAGGAGGCTTGATGGAAGCTAACCTCAAGCAATAGCCATGTAGTTACCAGCTAGGAAGTATATACAGTTGAGATATGCTTTGCAACGGATCTAAAGCACTCCAGTCCTGTTCATTTAGGAACAGATATTTTAGGTGATTATTCATGTTTGACTGACTTGTCTGTCCAAAACTCAAAGCTGAAACATGTTGTTTCTGGCCGAGAGGCAGGAAAGAAGGCAAAAGGTTAATAAAGGAATCTCACCTTCATGTTTAATACTAAATTCAGTTGTGATTAATAGCTTTATTAATGATCCACAAATCAGAGCTAGTGGTAGTGTAACAATATTTGCTTGTAGCGTAAGTTGTATAGGTTAAGCAAGCCAAGGGAAAATTGAGTAGCTTTAGAAAACTTGATCCACTGGAGTGAACAGAAAATCTAAAGAAATGTTTAGTATGTGTATCTGAGAGAAATAATAGGAATTAAATCTTTACTAAGTCATTTTTTTTTGCAGTGCAGCGGTGAAACACATTTCGCATTGGAAGCCATTGTC
This sequence comes from Nyctibius grandis, assembly GCF_013368605.1. Taxonomy (NCBI): domain Eukaryota; kingdom Metazoa; phylum Chordata; class Aves; order Nyctibiiformes; family Nyctibiidae; genus Nyctibius; species Nyctibius grandis. The sequence continues at coordinate 7,476,657 of NC_090668.1, forward strand.
AGAATCTTAGATATAAAAAAAAAACAATTGGACATTTATACAGTTGGCAAGAATGTCAGCTGACAACAGTTAATATTCAGAATACCTTGAAAATTAATAGGAAACACAGGTTTTATGGGTGAAAATTGCCCTGAGGCAGATACTGTTTTCTACTTCTGTCCTGAGGGGCTTTTAGCGCTTTCTTCTGGGGCTTATTATGGGTGCTCTTGGTAGAGACAGATCACATACCCAATCACAGATTTAGTCCAGCATGCCAGTTCGGTTTCCTTCAGATGTGTATATGGTGTTTTTGAAGAATTTTCCAAGCCGTGAATGACATTGCCCCTTGTTCATCTGAGAACACCACCTCAAGAGGCTTGAACAGCGGATCTCCCTGAAGTCCCTAGAGATCCGTGTTGCGTCTGTGAAGTCTTCATTTCAGAATAACAATTGAAAGAGCAATTTTAATGGATCAAATGTTTCTAACAGCAAAATGCTTTTACTGCCTGCTGGATGTTTCATCACAGGGCTCTGTCTCTGAGAACTGAATTTTTCTACATCAGTGTAGTGTCTGGATTAGTTTTCCTTTCTGTGTGTATGTTGTTAAAAAAAGGTTACAGGATTACCGCTGTGCATCCTGTTTTGGTTGATGAGCTGGTGATGATTTTTACCTGCTGGCACAGGTTGGCTGGAGTCAAAACAAGCAGTGGCAAAAAAGTCTTGTCTACCTCTTCCTACTATCTGGCATATGGCCAGTGTAAATAATACTTTTAAGGGACTAAAGAGGTTTGTGTTTCTGTTTCCAGCAGTAAAACAGTCATTCATGGAGGTATTTATTTCTATGCTGTATGCCTAACAAGGTTCATTATGTTACTATACAGTCCTTAGTTACATAAAAAATACTCCTGAACCTGTAAATGTAACGAATTATTTGTATGTTAATCATAATGTCTGTGATGTAGTGATCTTCTGATCTGCACAACATGTCTAAATTACTAATAATTTCATCAGATGAATGTGATAATTTTATAATAAGCAATAGGTTACTGCAGTTGTACATATCACTTGTACCATATTCTACCATTTGGAAAGTCAACTTAAATACACCATTTGTGTACTGATGTTATTCTAAAGTAGTAATATTAATTGTAAATTGTTAATGGCCAATAGTTAAGCATCAGTATGGATTATGACAGGACAGACTTGACAGAAATGCCATGCTTTACTATGAAATAGAAAAAAACCCAAAGGTTAGAATTATCTTGCTGGTATTGTGTACTGTACACTTTAGACAATAGTTAATAATAATGAATATTTTCTTCTCCAGGGCAAAGGAATATGAGAGTTTGATGGAAGCAAAAAATGTCGTCCCTGATTCCCCATGTAAAGCCAAGTAAGCATTTAACTTTGTATATTTTAGACATATACTTCTTTTTTTCCTTGTCTGTAGCAGAAGTGCTTTTGAAGTTTCCAGTGGAGCAGCTGTGGTAAGGTTCCCACTCCATCTTGAATTACAGATCAGTTTCTAATACAAAAGATTAGACTTTATAAATGCAATTTTTTTCTGAAGGCACTATATATATTAAGCCTTGTAAGATGCAATAGTAAAGAGAACATATGCTTATCCTTTTCTTACCTGGAAGCAAGAAGGTTCCAACTTTGTACTTCAAGACTGATGGTGAAAATTCAGCACTGGAGTTCTGGGACTGCAAATCTTATGTTTGGCCTCCGTTTGGTCAGAAACAAAGGTTCATATGGTGAAAGCACAAGTATTTTAATGCACAGATGTCTTAATCTGGCATTGAGCTTTTTAAAGAATAGACCTTTTTATTGTCTAGGATAAGGCACAGATGAAAACAGTGGATGGTAGGATTAGAACAAGACCTGTCATCACTGACAAATTCCTACTCAGTTTGAAACTGAAAATTGCTCAGCTTTTGCTTTCTGATTCCACTGCAACTGGTTGGCAAAAGATGCAGAATATTTGGATTTCCAAAAAGCTTTTGACAAAGTCTCTCACCAAAGCTTTTAAAAGAAACTATATAGCTGTAGCATAAGTGGAAATCAGTTAAAAAACTGAAAAGAAGTGGAGTGTATGATCAGCCCTTGCAGAATAGGGAGGTTACCAGTGGAGTTCTGCATCCAGTGATGTTCAACATATTCACAAGTGACTTGGGAAAAGAGAGCGAGCAGTGAGGTGTCACAGTTTGATGATGATGATCATGCAAAGATATTCAGGATAGTAGGGACAAAAGCTGATACTGAATGGTAGTTTTGAAGAGAGTGAGTGACTCGGCAGTAAAATGGCAGGTGAAATCCAGCGTGTATTAAGTGCTACACAATGGAGGGGGAAGGCAGAACTCAATTATATCTTCACATACAAAGTGTGGGCTTTGAACTTACAGAAGTGATGGGTAGTTCCAAGAAAATACCAGCTCAGGACTTAAAGGCAGTAGTTAAAGGAAATCCTTGGTTAAAATTATTTAGAAAGGAGCAAAAACAGAACAAAGAATGTGATTATGTACAAATGCCTGTGTCATCTGCATCTTTTGAATACTATGTGCAGTTCTGGTTCTTCAACTCAGAAAGGATATGCTAGAATTGTTAAAGGTTCAGAGAAGGCAGGAAAGGAAATCAGTGATAATTTCGGGTATAACTTCTGTATTAGAGAATAAGTAAACTAGTACTTCTCATTCTGGAGAAAAATGTGATAATGGGAGGAAGTTTTAACGAGGTTATGTTACAGAGATCTACAGGTCATAAACGGCATGGGAGAGATGGGTGGTGATTGTTGGCTGTCCTTCCTGGTGCCAGAATGAGGGAGCACAGAATGAAGATGGAGCCAGGTTCAAAAGACACCAAAGACAGTGATTCTTAATGCAGTGTGCAATTAGATGTATGAACTCATTGACAAACATCATGCAGATGCTAGAAGTTTACCTGCATTACTGCAGTTCTAGGAAACTACATCCAGCCCAAGAGATTCACAAGCTGAAAATGGTGATAAAAAACGGATTAGTGAAGAGGATTATGTATGCTTGTCCTGTTCTTAATGTTCCTGAGACATCCATTTACAGTTTGTTGTTAAACAGGATAGTGGGAAGATGGTGTGCCTTTCCATAGTGGTGTTCACGAAGTCTGTGGTGGGTCAGTCAAGAGGCTGTGGTGTCTCAACACTTGGATACAAATACTTTCATCCTAAAATTATGGCTACTTTCCAGGTTGGGGATATTTGTCTTCAGACTGAAGTAATAACCTGTACCAGATCCTGTATGTTTTGTGGTTGCTTCTATCACTCCTAAATTGCTGATATACTTGAAGGTAGCATTTTTCATCAGTTACTGTTGGTTAAGATGTTCAGATCCTTGCTGTTAGGCTTCCTTGGTTGGATATACAACTAGCCTGTACACCTTATCTTTCACATAGTCTTTTCAACAGTTTGAAAACCTGCTGCTGGATCTCAGTATGTATTTTAAAATAATAAAAATCTATCACTGAGGTCAGACCTAAGAAAATGGAACATCTCCACCAGATGGCACACCTGCATAAACACATGGGGGAGAAGGTTCTGTTGTTGGCTTCGTTTCTGAATAATCAGTACTTCAATTTTTGAGATGAGTTTCATGGCAGATTAAGACTTTTAGATTTGTAGCTTCTGTATTTTGCTTTTCTTTGCTACAAGAAAATAAAAAATTAGGGTGTAGTTGGCAGAAAGTAGAAATGTGGGGAGTTTGAGTGACTCTGAAAATACTGATAAGCTGCAGTGCTTCCACTTCAGTTTCTTTCTGACTTCTGACTATCGGTGATGTAGTTCTGATCAGTTGTGTCTCAGCTGCAGTGCAACAGAAGCTCAGATTTTTTTTTTCTCCCCCTGTCTTAACTGACCCTGAATTTACCATTTTAATTTCTCTTTACTTAATGAAATGCTAGTGTGCTTTCAGGCAGAATCTTCTGTTCCATCTGCTTTCTCATCTTCCTCCTTTATTGTTTCTGTTAGGGCTGTACCCTTTTACATGTGAGCTAGTGTGATGGCCATGGTGTAGCTCACTTTCATCACAGATCTTCTGGGAGATTTCTTTTGCAGTCTTCATGCAGAAATCTAGTGATCCAGCAGGTGCTTACATCTAAATTTTTAGAACATAGTTTCAGATATCACAGTTATTGTTATTTCCAAAATTACACAACTTTTTACCTACCATCAGGACTCAAATGTTTGCAAGCTTCTTTGATATCAAGGAGGTAGCAAAGGGAGCTCAAGTATGAACCAACTTTTAAAGAAGAAATAGAGGGCTGTCTGTGAGTCCACCCAGTTTATTAAATATTGTTTACACAATACATTAAAAATTTTTAAGAAGGGTAGGGAAGGGTAGTTTTATCTCTCTTTAAAGGAAAGGATGAAAGGACAAGAAATTTCGTGAGGCAAGAGTTTTAGCCCAGACTATACCTGTTTACAGGAAAAATTAGTAGGAAAACAACTTTTTAACAGAACAAAGTACAGGATCCTACTTAACCAAGAACAGCAGGAAGAAGAATCAGCTAAAAGAAACAAACAGTAGCAGATCTTCACTGAAACATTATTGCATTGAGAAGCTATGAAAATAGTTAACTATTGCCTTTTTAGCCAGAACAGAGTGTACTGTACTACGGGCTCATATTAACTGCTACTGTACCTGGCTGAGAGAGAGCAAACTCTTGCCAATACTACGAGTCTTAACAGCTATCCCACGTGCACTCCCAGGAGATCTGCAGAGTTCTTGAGAAAAGTCACATCACAGAGTGAAGTGGGTAAAAACTGAGAGTGCTACCTGTGTTCTTTGTGTCAGAACACATGCCAGTACGTTTTGTTTATTCCAAAGGAAGGTTTGAGGTATCCAGATTGAAGTGGAAGTACACTAATGAACAGAAAATACTTTTAGTGGGCTGTGGAATTTAAAAATGAAAAAGTTATTTTTGAATTCCATTTAAGATGTGACACAATTGGTAGATTTATTTCTTTGCTTAACAGAAGGAAATGTGTTTTAGAGTGAAATCATTAAATATAACTTTCTCTTATGCTTCCTTGCTTATGCCACATTTCTTTACTCCCTCCTCTCCTCCCAAATTCATTGTGTCTTTGCAAACAGCTAAAACAACTTATGGAATGCAATTTCTTATCTGATTTTAGTTCTTAGTCATGTTGTCAGTTGCTACAGAAGAAAGACAGAACGCAGAATTAGTCTTTGGCAGGTAAAAAGCCTTTTTAGATCACCTTTAAGATTAAGCCACCTTAATATTATGAGACGACTGATTTCCTGCTGCAGCTGATAGATTGTTTCAGTAGTTCTTATTAGTGTAAGGTTTGCAGATTTATAAAACCTTTTGCACTAAGGAAGCACTGATCCAAGTGCTTTCTAAGCTTCGCATTGGTAATGCACTTAATATCAATAAGCAGACAGGGTTTATCCTGCTTTGATAGGCATGGTATGTATATCTCTCTCAGTTTCAGAGTACTGAATCTGATTCCTGAGTGCGATTGTAAATGGCTCTAAGTAGTTCTTTTTTAGAAACAAGAGTTTTAGAAGATGTCTGGAACAGATATTTTTCTTTTTAGATCTATTAAAAAAATTGTGTCCCTTAATGGGTAGGGATAATTCCAGATACTGCCTTACTTGGTAGGTATTTTGCTCTCTGGAGTATTTCATGTGGCGAGAGGGCGTTTCAAGGAAGAGAGCTACAGACATTCTCACCTGGGAGCAGCCAGTCTGTTGCTCCCGGCCGTTCTCCACTGTGCATTAACTGGTTGGTCACTGGTGGCACTTAAGTAATTTTATAAATGCTTCTGGACTCTAGATGGATTTGTAGTATTAATTCGTATTCTCTGGTAACTGATCTGAATGTGGTTATTTAGTGTCCAGTCTGTTAAGTTAGCCTGTCAAAAGGTCTGTCGGTGATGGCTCTTTCTGTTTGCAGCGTTCTCAGGTGTCCATCAGAGTGCATTTTTCAGAGGGAAGGAAAACATTTTCACAAAGTTAGAGTGTTATTTACATCTATTTAGTATCTTCTAATCCAAAGGCCATATATTTCAGTGTTAAATAATCTGCAGGTAGCAAAGTGTCATCCTTTAATACAAGCAGGGAAAGTAAGGTAATGAAAGAGTGCCATATGCCTAACGGGAGCTAGGACTGCAGGGAAAAAAATTTAATCCTCTAGTCTAATACTGTAGCCAGTCTCTCCTCATGCAAGAAGGAATTGGTTTTTTTCACATATTTCTTTTACTTACCCCTTTTTTAGACTATGTAAAGGGAAACTTCAGACGGTATGGAAATGAGAACCACTATTATCCTGAAAAAGGACTGCAGCACAAAAAGAGGAGAGTTAGGAAATGAAAAATTATTTCCTGTAGTGTGAAGTTTGTTCTTGCAGAGGCCCAAAGCTAAATTCTTTTAGCAATTCAGTTCTTTCTATTTTCCTTATGGTATATCAGTGCATTCACAAGATAAATGTACCTTGTGGGTTTTCTTGGTGTAGTAGGCTAGGGTCCAGTTAGGCCAGTTATAAGATACTATACACTAAAGGAGGTGTGTGAAGCTGCAAATGTAGCTGTGTCATGTCCAGCACTGTCTGGGTGTGTGTCAAGGTGTCGAACGGTGTTTTCCGTTGCGCACCTAGGGAGATGGGAGTGTGCCCCGTGTGCCGCCGTGTGTGCTGATTTCACTGCGGGGGTCAAACTGCAGGCAGTACAGAATAGTGCAGGGGCTGTGCGTGGCTCTGAGAGGATACAGCATAACTGCGTCTTGGGCCAGGCAGGAACTGCCACAGACTTTCTCAGTTCTCTCCAGGCACAGGCTGCGTTGGGAAGAATTGGGGCTGTGTGTCCGGCTGGCATCTGGCCGCCCTCGGCAGGAACGTATGGGAGGAGTAACCGCTCCTTCCGTACAGGAACCGCACAGGATCCAGTGCTCTGCCCAGTCGGACTAATCCTTCCTTGCATACATTCAGGGTACAGCCAAGAAATCGTGGATTTAAATGTGGAAGTGCTGAAATACATTGATGTTACTATTTCAAGGCTTTTTTTTAGAGATGAAATGTGGCCTATAAACATTAGCAGCGATCTTTTTCCTTTAGCCTGTAAAATATATTAAACTTGCTAAAAATACTTAGCCCACCCTAAAAAGAAAGCTTTAATTCATACAATACTTTGTTTTAATTTTGTTTATATATTTGCTATATAAACCTTTAATATGAATATCCCTCCTATTCCCAATTGCAGTGCAAAAAGATCAGATAATATATTTCTAGTTGCTGAATGTACTATTTATTAAAGTTTACGTTATGGTAACATTCCAAGACCAATCAATGCCTTATGTCCTTTCTGATATTTCTTCTGCATTCTGAATTATCTGGTTTTGGGCAAAACTAAAATCTTAATTAGTGAGATGTAAATAACTTCAGATAAAAAGACATTAACTTTAATTTTCCCTTTTATTTAGCTCAGTAAATTTTCAGTTATTTATCCTTCCCTGTACGGCATAGTAAGCATTGGTGGAATGCAAATTGGGGGGTGGAAAGAAGATTAAATAATTGTCTTGAAATGTCTGTGTTTGGACTCAACAGTATTTCCACGTAGTCACTGGATCAGGCATTGATACCATGCTCTATTAATCTACGGTGCATACAGAGAGTGTACAAGGAGTACAATATGTACAAAGAGTTCTCTCTTTCCAGATCCGTTCATAGCAATGATAAATTCTATATCCAGGCACAAGTCATCTTGCATAGATTTCTAGTCCTAAAATTATTCTTATTTCTCTGACACTGCCAAGAAGTCAGTATAAAGGATATTAAATTAAAATACTTTCTCCAAGTTTCACTGGAGAGGAGGGAGTTTTTATTTCCCTTCTCTTCCCCACATATCACATAGCATATGTTACCTTTTTTTGGCAGAAGACCAACATACAGTAGGATATGAGGGTGTAAGAGGTAATTCTTTTATGTGACAGAACCAAAAATTTATCCTTCATATTTCTTACTGTATGATGCTGAGCACACACTTAGAAAGTTTGAATTCTGGTAAAAGTGTCCAGAAGGACTTTTAGAAGAAATGGAAAGCTGAATGCTTTTCCTTGAGAGTTAATGTGTTGTACAGCATTTTTTTTTAACTGAGGACAGAAACTGAATGTGACGTTTAATTTATGTAGCGTCTTTATAGACTGAAGAGAAAGAAAGGGAATTTGTCAACAGAAGTAACAATGTAATATGATTATTTTCTGTTTGAGTCCTTGTGAGTAGTGTTTTGATAAACCTTACACATTTTGTATGCTGATGCCTTATGTAGATTAGGAAGGTCCCTTTCTTTAGCCTCTGTGGTTAATCCTGCTTGAATTCCATTCCTCTGATGTTAAATGAAGCAAATGGAAACCCGTCGTGCTGTCCTCTGTCAGATGGAGTTACAATATAGTGTGGTGCTTTATATATGCTTTAATCATGGAATTTGGGTAAATGTTTCAAAGAGAGAAAGTCTTTTTGCTTAATGAGCTAGGATATTGCCAAGGCAGTAGCCATTCTAAATCGCATTCTACGAGACTACCTGAAATACTCTGCTTCTAGATCATCTTTGTGGACTGCAGCAATTCCACTTCTCACTGGTGCTGCAACCCACTCCTTATGGTCAGCAGCGTTAGTGGTCATCTGATTGACTCTCCAAGTCCTGCAGTTACTTGTGTTTTGGCTTCTAATTTTCTTTCCCATTTTAGCTCATGGCTTACCAAGTTAGACAGAGGTTTCCTCCAACCTCATTTTCCACAGAGGAAACAGCAGTGCAGAAAATCTCATCAGGATATAATGTCCCTTTATTTTTCTTGTCATAGAAAAATCCTGACTGAATATTAGTGGATTCAGCTGACCAGATGATAAGAAGTCCAAGACTCAAAATTCTGCAAATCATTTTTATTTGTACTTTAAAAACATATATGTATTTTCAGAGTCTGTTGAAAGCTGTTAACAAAGCTTTTAATTTTTTCAAAGAAAAGGTGCAGAGTACTTGTTTCGTATTGCTAAGTGGAAACTCTCTATTCTTGCTCCAAATGAATATACTGATTTTTTTTTTTTTGATACATGTGACTGTTGCGGTACATTGCCAAGCCGTTCTGTCTCCTTTCGTGCCTCTCAGAGACTAGTTAACGTAATTTTCTCTTTGCCATTACTCTGTGGTCACTTTGTGAATGCTTTCTGGACCTTTTACACTTACAATCTCCCATTTTAGGATAAGCATTGATACCCTTCCCCTCTCTTTTCCTTCCTATAAAGCTATGTTTACTTCTAGTCACAACGGTATTTCTCCCACTCATCCTGCTCAATTACCAGCTTAGTCCCACTTTCCGTACCAGTTGCTCAACAGATCGAACCAAAGGTCCACCAGACGCTGAGCCTGTCATTAAGAACAGCCAGTAGCAGATATTAAGGCAATGGTTGACAAATACATGACAAGTACTGCACGATACTTCTTCCCTACTTCTTTTGGTCTCCAGTTAAGGGACTCTGTTTAGCGTTTCTATCATCTACCTTAATGCATCTACAGATGTAAAGTCTACATCTGGGCCAGTTACTGACTTCATATTCAAGGCAAAGAAGGATAAACTATGAGTGTGTTTTGACTGCTTTATTTTAGACCTTAGGATGAGTTGAATGGTGCCTTGGAACTGCGTATTTCTCCTTCTTGCCTATGAGGAAGAGCGTAGGTGAATAGCCCAGACGTAGATGTGTAAAACTGAAATGGATCCTAACCCACATGTGTCTACATCTCTCCCACCTCTGCATTTTGGCTTCATTACTGACCCTCGTTAATAAAATGCCCTTTCTGAAGTAGTCTGCAAAGTCACTACTTTTCACTTATTCAGATAACCCTAAAGAGCCATTTCTTTTATGATGCCTATAAGAAATCAGCCGAGTAGTCTGCCGTTGTATTTGCCTTCCTCATCTCAAGAGCTAACTACTCAGCTAAGTGGGTGGAAAGGATTGAATGATGGAAGAAAAGTAGGATGAAACCATGTTGAAAATGAAGATGGCAACAACTAGCAGGATGAACTGTGGAGGGAGAATAGGGAAATTAACTCTGTTGAACAATAACAGAAACGAACGTGTAGCTAATAAAGCAGCACCTTTATGGCTGTACTGTTTACACTGTTTCTGTGCCATTTCGCTGAACAAGTAGATAGTGAAGTGTCATAGACACTCTAAGCTGACTGTATCTCCTTGCTGTATTGCATATTTTACATGCTGTTCAGTATAGATTATAATAATACTTTTACACAGATTTTCATGATTGCTTTATTGAAATTCAGTTAGCAGAGTTTCATTACAAATATGAAAGTTTACGTGATCAGGAGAGCTTTTGCTTTAACTGCTTTTTGTTTTCTGTTTAATGTTGAAGGTTACAGCGATTAGCAAAAGACCTTTTAAAGCACCTCCAAATGCAGGACAGCTGTTCGTTGGGGAACAACAAGTTTTTTTCTCTGGACAGGACTTTAGGAGAGATCTCTCGTATTCTGGAAAAAGAGGTATTGGAGCTGTTACTATATAACTTATGATTAACGTATACACTGTGTTGCCCTCAGATGTCATCAGTTTGGATTTGGGAATGTTTTGAACATGTGTTGATGAATACGTGACCTCTGTGTAACAAGCAGTGTCTGCTGTTACACTTTTCTGTGGTGGTTGCAGCAGTGGATGCCTTTATTTAGACATCAGATTTTATATAGGCAGTTTTGCAGAAGTGCTGAAAACATGCTTGACTGATGCTACATCATCTGGATAATGACAAGCTGTACTTCCACTGTATTTTCATTAGAATTGTTTTTAACCTGGGCCATTTCAGTCATCTCGTTTATAGCGCATACCCACAAACAGCTTTTACAATAAGGGACCAAAACAAATAGCAGAGAACAGCGGAAAGAGTTGGGGCCAGCTTTGCTGTCACAGCCATCATATTGTGGTGTTATGGCTGAGTTTTGAAGGAGCACAAATCTGTTGAGTTTTCCCAGAGTACAACAGAGCTGGTAGGCCTTTGATGGAGGATGACGGTGTGATATGCATATAATATATATGGGATATTTCTATGTTTTGAATTTTTTTGAAGTGCTGTATTTGTAGAGCATGTTTTGGTTTATTGTAAATGTTGGATTTTTATAATTGGTAGCATAGCATTTGCATCTTCTTTACTGTTTCATCGTGATCAGTCTGCTGCCACGGTGCTTTGTGTCTTGTAATGCATTTTGTTGCTCCATTAGAGCCACGGTATTTAAGTTTTCAGCTGGAACGTTATGCTCTGTTCTCTCTCTAACCATTAGAAAACAGTTCTCTTTCATATCTTTAATCAAGAAATCATAAAAATTAGTTCTGAGAGGAACCAAATTAATGAAATCTGAGAGGGGTTGCATCATAGTGGTTCAGAGTTGGTGTCTGTGAAGCTGAGAGCTCTGCTTGATGCTTTTCACAGCTTAGTCAATGTGGAACACAACTGCTAATAGCATATGATTTTCAATACTGAATGCTGCTTGGGATGCATAGGGTTCTGATGTGCATTCTGTAAGTTACTTTGAGCTGCTGATGAAGTTTAATAGTGTTTTTGAACGAGTTGTGACATTTTCAAAATTTGCAGTGTTTGCATTAATGATTGAAAAAATCATTTGTTATTAATTTCAAAATACAGAAATCATGTTGTTGCGTGAAGACTATAAAAAGATGTATCTATTTTGAAAGTCACCTAAATAATTATTGGAAAGGGTTTTTGGAAAGTGGTGTTGCATCCAGCCTCTCATCCGTAGATGTTTTCTGAGATTTTTTTTAAATGAGACATGAATTGCAGCTGAATTTTAATCATTAATTGTTTGCAACATTTTACTACTTCTTGAGTCTGCAGTGGGGAATTAAAAGATAAATTTGGTAGTATTAATAGACGTGCATTATTTAGATGTTGATTTGGGTTTTTACCCCAAAACATTACTCTGCCACTGGACAAGTGTTATTATATCCGAGTGTCCTAATCAATAAGGTCAAGAAAGATTGATTTCAATAGCCGTCACTGTGTTTACGGCACAGATCTTACATAGTCATTTCTAGAAGTGGACAGTAATTCTCTTGTTATCTCGTGAGTCAAGGAATCAGCAGACACATCTTACATGTCAATGGGCGGTGAAAAGAGTCTTGATGGTGTCAGTCATCGACTGAGAGGAGGAGACTGACACTGTTAATTGAATTTCCCTGGAGAGCATAAAAATATACCATAATGTGCGGGGAGGAATGAGGGAGTGGGAACCACACAAGCTGTCAGTGTGTGTGAGCTGATAACATTGATTTACCCTTGCTAATGGCCTGGGTTGAATAAAGAATTGCCCTGAGGGAGGACAGAGTTCACTACAATAGATCCTTGCCACTTACTAGAAATTCTTCAAGCTCAGAAGTCATGCAAAAGTATTATAAAATAAAATTGATCTAAAAAACCCCTCTTTTCAGTCATACTGTGAAACACTGGATTTTTCTTTTGTTTATAGTTTACACTGAGTGAAAAATGTATTTATACAGTCTCACCAGGGAAATAAAGATTTGTTTTACAAACCATGAAATAAAATGCTGAGCTGCTGTTGATAACAGTAAATAAGAAAAATAAATACCATTAAATTTCTCAACAGAAGGAAGGGTTATTCAGCTCATTAGAAGTTGCATGACTGTGCTGAAACAGCGTTGAAGAGTGGGGCTATATCATTTATGCAAACTTGAATCACAAAAAAGCCACATACGAAAGACTGGCAGAACTCTCTCACTGGGTTATGCCTTCAGGTAGAGTCGAATCAGACTAACAATTCCTTTTTGGACTTAGTCTTCATCTGTTGTGTTGCATAGTAGTGAATAAGGCTTTTTCTCACTTCTGAATGTCTTTTATAACGTGAGAACATTCTAGGGTGAGGCATGCCTGCATGATTAGTGCGGTCAAACTTGCTTTTGTTTTGCATGCCTTCCTGGTCTGCTGGACATAAGCAGATTCTGCACTTGGGGCCAAGTGATTTCACTTGCTGTATTGCAAGACGAGTTTGTTTAATGTAAACTAAAAGGTTTTTGTATCAGCATATCCTCTAGATACTCAAATTTCAGAAATCTGTCTCAGGCAAAAATACATCTTGACCACTATTTTTTGAAGTCCTTACCTGCTTCTCATTCACACAGAATTCACAGGCTGCTGCCCGTTCCCCATGCAACACAGCAAAATCCACAACTTTCACTTTGGATCCAGGGCACAATTTGAGTGCTAGTAGTGAAAGAGGAGTTGCTTTGCTTCAGGTGGTTGTTAGATCTCCAGACACTTCTTGATACGTCCACGTTGGCTTGCTTGGATGAAGCTCTACAACCACTAGAAGTATTGCACCCTATGCCAGAAAAGTATTTGTGAGTAATTAAGTTGAAGTGCAGGTTTTGAGCATCTGACAAGGAGTATGGCCATTAGTTGCATACAACCTGTGGTTCACATGGATTTTGATTAAATAAACAGTAAAGGTTACTGCTTACAGTAAAGGTTACTGTTACATAAACCACAGTGTCATTCCAGTTTTAAATAGATTTGTGCCCTTCAGGTCACGTGTCCTTGCTTCTGCTAGTAACATCAAGCAGGAGACACCAATCCGGATGGTGTTGTGTACGCTTGGTACGCTGTCCCCAAGATGTATCTGCAACATGGACTGCTAGGGTGCTGGTTTGGGTGTGCTCTAGCTTATTGGAAAGCACTCCCTGGGGGTTGTGCATAGTCTCTCATCCTTTCTAGCAGAAATCCTGGAAGGAAGTTGTATTCACTTTCACCTCTGCTTTGTTTAAAAATATTTTAAAAAAACAAACACACACACACAGACACAACAGCAAAATGCATGCAAATCTCACCAAAAAGCCCTGGCCTGATGTTGGCAGATTGTCATATGGGACTCTTCAAGCTCTTAATAAGATCTGATAACGTTCAGTTTAAGACCTCGTGTGAATGGGCCTTTGATGCTAAAATAAAACCTCACGTACCCTCTTAAAGAAGGCAGAGCTAATCTTTGAAACTGCAGGGCTAAAGCAGTTTTTCTGCCACGGTTCTTTTGATTTTATACATATTCATTCTTTGATGGGACTAATTTTGCACATCCATTAGCAAGGGCAGCAGTGTGTTTCAGATGTGCAAGGAATCACAGATTAACTGCTCAAGTGTGACTTGAGCACTCATACCAAAATGTCCTGTAACAGGGAATACTTTCAGAAACCAGTATATTTAAAGCTGTATATCCTATTAGTGTGACTACAGGTACAGTTGTAAGTTGCTTATGCTTATATCATTTGTTTCCCTCAATGTATAGAGGTGAGATTTACTGATTAAAAAAATGAAAGCATTTCCTGCTGCATAGACATTAGACATTACACTGACTGAAGTACCTCTATTTCTAAGGCTATGAACCTGACCAGGGTCAGAGGTTACTGCCCCTCAGATGGTTGGTCATCCTTAGACTTGCTGACTGATCATCACTTCCCTAAAGTTCTTCCTAAAATTTGTTTTTAGGGTTTTTTTTTTTGGGTTCAGGTTTTTAAAGTCCTACTTTTAAATGTTTAAAATATTCTAGGTGATTTTGATAGGTGTGGGGTAGGCAGAGGTGACAGACACCATTATTATGAGGAACGTGGCAGGGTGCTACCTTCAATAAGGACAGTGACACGCAGCTGAGGGCAGTAGCCTTTTCACCTGGCTCAGCTGCAGCTAAATCACTGCCATTAAATCACTTTAGTTAAATTTGTACAATACTTACACGTGACATCTAGACAAGCCTTTAACATGTCTCCCGTCCTTCTGACTGGGAGTATGACACAGAGATTCAATATGATCATGAGGGAACCTCATGATTTTTGGAATCCAAGTGCAGCAGTTAATCTGCTTAACTGGAATTACTTTTATATGATGTTTCTCATCAGACCACTAGTTTGAAAAAGATCATCTTCACAAAATTTATAAGATTTCTTTAACTAAGTGGTTTGACAGAGAATCTTAGAGGAGAGGGCTGCAGCTGCAGGGGAACAATAGAGGTTTTATACATGTCCCAGCCTAAGCAAACATTAGAGCTGAAGCTCACATGTCCAGCACAAGGCACCAGGCCCTAACAAACAAGATTTCACTGGTTCTGATGTTCATAGAACTTACCATGATTTTGTACAGTTTTGAAGCTAGCTGTGTCCTTGGTCTGCTTCAGGCTCTCTAGCTGCTCTGAAAATCTCAGTAAATAATAGTGAGCGCAGATTAAGTTGTTAAACTGTGGAAGTAAAATGGAACCAGAAGAACAGGAGAGGAGACTTTTAATAAATTGGGCCACAGGGCTTATAGTTACTTACCAGCTCTCTTCATACAAATCTAAAAGTAGCTGCTTTTCAGTATGCTAAGTTTCAAGATACTTATTTTTATTACTAATTCAGAATAGTATTCTCACTGAAAACAGATTTCAGGTGCAAAAAAAAATACTTCCTTAGAAAAAGGGTAATTTTGTAACTGAAAAATGTGTGATCTATTAATTGACTGTGGTGTTTTAATACTTCTTTAAAAAAAGGATCTCAATGCTTATGACCTCTGAAACGTGCTCTCTCAGTGACCATTAATGGTTTGTTTTGTGTCAGGCAATGTTTTGGGGTTTGCAATTTTTAGATAGATTTTTCAGCAGTCATGATGTCAGTTATTTACATTTCAGTAAAATGTTTGTCGTAGCTTTCAAATACGTGGGGACTGCAGGCAGACAGTGTTTATCCCATTGTAAAGACTGTCAGAAATGGCTGGCTTTAACAGCACAGTCGGGCCCAGTATTTATGTTTTATTCTCTAAACTGTCAGGCCCACTGGGTATGGTGACCATAGCCAGTGTGAAGATTAATAGGCCACTTTTTGGAAGGCAAGCTGAACTGCCTGGCTGGCTACTTCAGATTCCCACCCCCCGCTCCCCCAGTAATACAAAACAATAAAATTAAAAACTGTTGAAGAGCTAAGGTGTGGAACAAAAGCAATGTTAAATGGAACACATGTAAGCTTTTGTACCGTTCATGATAAATTTCTTCAGAAGTCTCTATGGAGATCTAAAACTGCCTTGTGCGTGTGTGTATGTGTATATAAATATATATGGCATGTATACATAGACAAAATAGAT
Organism: Nyctibius grandis; assembly: GCF_013368605.1. Classification (NCBI taxonomy): domain Eukaryota; kingdom Metazoa; phylum Chordata; class Aves; order Nyctibiiformes; family Nyctibiidae; genus Nyctibius; species Nyctibius grandis. The sequence continues at coordinate 7,492,810 of NC_090668.1, forward strand.
TTTAGAAGCAAATACTCTATGCAATAAATACCCAGTATTGTTACTTGTTTAAGTGTATTTAAGAATACAGTGGGAATTGTGATTCTCAAACTCTTATGCATTTAACTTTGGTGCTGAAAAATTTGTGAAGCTGGCTCGAGCACTTAGGTAGCTGCCTGTTTCTGGTGTAGCAGAGTAGTGTCGCCATCAGAGAGAACTGAAAGACACTGAATATAATGGCTGGATTTTATTTTTCAGAAGAACAGAATTCTGGACCCGCTGAAAGGCAATAATGTATCTTTAAGCTTTTCTTAACTTGCTACGGATTACATTTGAACTGGATGTGGCATTATTGCTGCACATAATCATTGTTGCGTTGTTAGACAAGATACTGTAAGTTGATATCAAACTTTTGAAGGAAGTTTGGATTCATAAGCTAAGCAAGAGGGACATAAATAGTGTATTTTATCCTAGATTATGTTAATGGAAAAATCAGACTAGCTTTGAAGCACCCAGGCCATACCTTGAGGTTTATGGCTTTTATTTCATAATCGAAGAAAACTGTCAAGTGTGAATTAGAAGCAGCAAATTTTAAACGTAAATTTTGGCTAAAAACAGTTGATCCAAGTTTAACTTAGTTCTGTTAATCAGCTGGACTCCTTAGAGGCAAAGGTGATCAGTATCTTGAAGAAAGCAGGAGTGTTAGCAGGCAAAGCAATGATTCAGTAATCTTTTCCAAATTAATTCTTGTCTTTGGAGCATTTGAAGGGTCAGCTGAGAATAAGATGGCAAAAATCTGTGGTCCTAAAAAAGACTGTGATGATTTTGTTTCCACACAAAGTTATTTTGATTGGCTTTTATGTAGGAAAAGGAAGAGATGGAGAGAAGATAACAATAATAAATGAGTTTTGGAGTTGTGAGTAGAGTAGATTCCTCATTTCTGTAGGCAAGCTACAGTTACTAGTTCAGTTAAGGTTAAGTGTTAAGGATATCTACACCTCTAGAAGAAACTCAGCATAAAGTCTGATACATGGATTCATTGAGGGCTGGAGAAATCACAGGAGGTGTCAGCTTACCTGTCGCCCTCTTACTAAATCAGGAAAAGCATCATAGGGCATTATATATGAAAAAGGGTGAAAATTACTGTTTTAGTGAATTTATCTAAGTCATGGACTGGTGGCTTTACACAAATTATAGCCGCTTTGTCTGTATTTTGTGATCTTACTTATATACATGCATACACACAGAGGCACAGTATTTCTATATTATTAACATACTCAACCAATTATTGTATATAGCCTCACAACTGATTCATTTCTCAGTCTGACGGAAGCTTTAAAAAGTTATTTAACATTTATGTTTAATTATTATTATAGCAATGAGAAGCTTGGTGAAGGTGACAAACTTTTATAGGCACATTTGTGATTGAGAGGTCTTTATATTTTACTTGACAGGGTGATTTCTGTGTTGCAGCCCACTTGTTTTCTTGTTTGCTTGATATCTCCCATTTCCCCACTAGAGGACACTACTGGCAGAAGCAACAGCATGTCCTTTGAGCCTTAGAAGTAAGAAATCTAGTTAGAAGTCAAATTTTCTTTTTTGGAAGAAAAATGCTTACAGAAGATTTTTATTTGGTTAATACTGATATGACTTATAAGGCCAAAGGTATTACCCAATTAATTTGCATGTTAATTCTCAAAGTTCTGTGTTTAGTTACGACTATGTTCAAAACAGGCTTTAAAATATTGTTAATTTTTGTATTGGACAAACAGGCCCCAGTTTTGTTCAGTTTGAGTACTCCTATGGGAGCATGCCTTCATCTTTCTGACATCAGGTTCAGCCAATTCTGTGGCACTTCACGTGCCAATGTGTTTAGAAATTAGACAGCTTTTTTTAGTGCTGAGCTTCTTATAGCAGCGTGTCTCCTGGTTTCGGTGCCTCAGGATATTTACATAGGTAATCAGTGTATATCCTGTCAAGACTTAAATGTGCAGTCATACAGAGCGTTCTACAGGGAAAAATAGAAGTACACACATGCACAATATTAAAAAAAAAAGTAGCCGCCACATGCCCACAGTTAAATAGGGATATTTGTGAGCCACTGTTGTTTGTGCTATCTCCATTTTATACTCATCTGTAGTGCAGAGCGGGGTGGCCGGTCTCTAGTGCTCAAGCAGCAGTTCAGCGTGGCTCGGTGGCAGGTGTGTGACAGCAGGAGCAGCAGCAGGGCTGACCTCTGGCAGCAGCTGGCAAGGCAGATTCATGGCTGTGGATAAGAGCAAGGTGGCAAAGGCCCCCGAGCCCCCCATCAGTCCTGCGCCCTTTCCACCTCCACCCTTGCGACGGTGCAGTGGGACCCTGCGGAGTCGTTGGCACTGTCACGTTGTGACCTACTGCCTTTCTCCTATATATGTGATATGTGTCTTTTGGCTCTTAGCCATAGGAAGATTTTGATACGTGGCGTGTTGGTTTACACCAAAAAGCCTTCTTTTTTATTGGGCAGTGGGCATTTTGTGGCCAAAGTGTTTAAAAAATAAAACAAAACACTATCTTAACTGTGCTTTCATCAACGTTTTGGGGTTTTGTTCTTTATGAAAGTAGTTGCTACTCTTATTTTTTAATAGATAATCAGAAATTATAACTTTAAGCTTCATTTTAGCTAAACATATGATGTATTTCTATACAAAGAATGGATTAATTTTTTAATCCATCCATTAATTTTTCAACTTGGGATACTCCTGCAGTAGCCAGTTCCAGAGCTACAGTCACAGGAAGGGAAGTCATTAATCAAATGTAAAGCTGAATTATAACAGTTTGATTTAAAGTCAAAATCTAAACTTTATGAAGTGTGTTGAATTGCAAAACTTAAAAATAAGTCTGTTTTACCGGCTAAACCTAGAATTCAGGCCCTTGGAAGTCTGTATTTTACCACCAAAAATCTAATAAGTTTTGCTAACACAGAAGGTAACAGGGAATTCTGTATTGATGCTTCCTTTGTGGCAAGTGTTAATCTAGTCTTTAGCTGTCCTTAGGCAAGTACAGACCCTGAGTTCAGAGCAGGAACTCAGGAGGAACTGATGAAGCAGATAGAACTGATGGAGAATCTGAGATGGAAGTAACCCACATCGAAATTAATGCACTTCTTTGAACCCTTTAACTGGGAGATTAGGGATTTTTAATGTATATATGTTCAGCACTGAGTGCCAATGGTGCACAGTGCCTGTAAACCATGGTTTGAAGAAGGCCCAGCAGTGTTCAAAGCCTGGAGTTTGCATTGTACCGTATCTACCATCTTAATTGCACATGGTCCCAACTGCTACTCGGAGTAGAAACATCACCGGATCTGATCAACTACAGCAGCAGGTTTGATAGTAACAGCGCAGTGGCTGCGAGTTCAAAGAGCAGGCTGTGGGGAACCCAGGAGGAGCTCTTTGGACAGCGTTTTCTACCCGACAGCCATTCCCCATCACTGCCAGGAAGAAGTCAGTAGGTCAGGTGTGTGTTGTGTGTTGCAAGTTGGATGAGGCAGCTTTATATCATCAATAATTCATTTGCCCAGAGTTTCTGTAATCTGTGGATTGACCTTTTTCTCAAGATGAACATATAAATAGGAACTTGTTACTAGAGGTCAGCCACAGACTATTTTTTTAACTTGTTTGCTGGAAATGGTATTAAAAGGCAAGTTCAGTTCACAGATAAGCTCTGCAGTGTACTTATTCCAGGATTATATGGAGGTTAATTTACTGTGCACAATGTGTGTAGATGAAAACTGCTGTGTTGATTTCTGGTTCTGTGGGATGCAATTAAATGTACTTAGCTTCCAGTGCACTTACGCTGTAGTATTTGTGGCCTTTTGCTCTCAGATCAGGCTTTTTTTCCTTCTGTGTCAGTTTAGAACTAATGCATCATATCCAACTGGATATAAGGGACAAATATACATTCCAAGTTATGCAAAGTTTCTTCACTAAGCATTTACAGGACAAGAGGTATCTTTTAATGTCATTAAAGCACAGGCACTGATTTCTTAGTGATGAGAAAATGCCCTACGCAGCCACGTTTCTGCTAATGAGCAGATACCAATTTAAGAGACCATGGTAAAATAATGATTATTATAGCTTATAAAGAACTGAAGTTTTTATTTCATTTAGTCTGATGGTGTATTTATATACATATGGTATATATACACACACATTTTCTTGAAAATATTCTTAAAATTTTACATCTGATTTGAGACCATCACTTCTGACTTGAGAATGTATCACCTGTACTTGTCTTTGTTGTCTGTTCTCATGTTTGCAGTTCCTCACAAACACACATTGTTAATCTACCCAGCAGTCCTTTGATGCTGTTGTGTAGATGGGGTAATGGGCAAACAGCCCAAGGTGTTACAAGAGAGTACCCAAGGCAATCTGCGTGAAAGCCATGATTAGGATTCAAGTGCTTCTGACTGCACTACAGGCCTTTAAACAACCATCGCTCCCTCTCTATATGTCTTCTCCCACGGAATTTTAATATCTTTGGGTTTGCTTGATTGCACTGGTTTTCATAGTTCAAATTCAGCTGAAATCAGTGCTGCTTTCTAGTGGCTGAAAGCTGTCAATAGTGAGTGTCAGCCATAGGGATTTAAGACTCAGTGTGGCAAGAGATCTGTAACTTTCCTACACACTGGACAATTTATTGTCCACTAAACTGCCGAGAGAGAACAGGACAAGGTCACGTAATTGTGCTTTTTATGTACTTGTTTGGGAACTTCTATTTATGAGATTATTCAGAGAAAGTCAAATTGACCTTAGCTAATGGAGCCATCTATGGAGATCTAGGAGCAGTTGTTCCTGGTATTGGAGACTCAGACCTTTATCCTTGCTTTCCTCCCTTAATTGATGCACTTACTAGATGTCCTGTTATTTATAAATAGACTAAACATTTATTTTTAATAAGCACAAGTGCTGCAATGCTCAGTGCTGTCTTTCGCAATATCTATAGGGACAATTCTTATTTTTCTAAGCAATATTGTCTGTTTCCCGTTATGCTACTTGGCATGAGTGAAAGCAGCTAAACAAATACTGTGGAGTTCACTGGTTTACCTTTACCTGTCTTTCCTTTATGGCTTTCACTGGCTCTCGAAACTTCACAAACAGGATTGTGAGGGTTCTGTCCTTGTCAACAGAAGTGTTGATAGAGTGCCTCTCCGTGGTTTTTAATAGAGTGCCTCTCCGTGATTTTACTAGTGAACTGAAAAGACACTGCAGAACTTGGAAGGAGATTGTGTAAATAAGGTTCATCTTATTCAATGAGATAATACAGTGATTCAGTAAGGAGCCATATCCAGTATGGTTTACCTTACAATATGGGCAGAAGTTTGGAAACAGAAGAATGAATAAAGTATATAATGTGCATAGACAGAAGTTAAATTTATGGAGCACATGACATTTAGTGTTTGCAGGACAGGCTTAAGAATCAATTTCTTAGCAGGGGTGTTGTCCCTAGGCCTGGTCCAATTTTAGGTCACTTATCAATAATGTACTTTCAGAGAGTATAATAGTAAACTCCTCTTCTTTTTTTTATTTTTCATTTAATTGAAAAATAAAGTAAGTCTTATTTTTGTTGTTGCATTTAAGTGATGTATCAACCACTTGTACATAGATATTTGTCTTCCCTTATACTAAATATATGTGATGTTGCAGTTAGTATACCTTAGCTATTCAAGTGAAAAAAAAAAAAAGTATTATCCAAACAGCTTAGGTGCTAGAGGCCAGGCTCTAGAGGGGAGGGTGCACGTACTGAGCATTATGCAGGGAGCGAAACACCTGCAAGATAAGGCCCATTTACCTTCCTGCCATCACAGCAGCTGGGGAGATGCCAGGTAAGCATCCTCTCCTAGATGAAGCCACCGAGATCAGTCTGTATGGAGTGTAAGCACAGAAGCCAGAGGAGCTGCCTTCTCTTTAAGGCTTCAGAATCAGCTTTAAGGCTTCAGAATTTGTACTTTGCTTTGTGGGATAAGGTGCAAAGGAGCATTTCTTAAGCCCTGCTTTCTGTGGCCTTGCATAGCATTACCTGAAGAGTTTGGGTGCTTTAACATGTAAGCAATGCATGAGGGAGGAGTTGATAAAAATACATGATAGATATGTCCTTAATGTGGATGAATACCTCCCCCCAATGGTATGCAAATGCTACTGAGCCAATTCTGGCTCATGTTTTAATCCTAAACTAGTTTCCCATTCATGTTCAGTGCTTGAAATTCTATTGAGGGTGAAGTCACTTATGTTTGAAAACCAGTTTGAGATTTTCAGATGGAATGGGGTTATTATTATAATACTGATTTCATGAGGGAGAAGTATTACAGGGAACAAAACTGTCTATTTAATAGAAAATATTATTTTGGTGTACTGTACAGTGATTTTCACTGTGTAAAGTTTTACATCTTTACATCTGGAGGACTAATCAAAGAGTGTAGATTTTCTACAATCATAAACGTATCTGTGGTGTTGTATGTGCATGTAGAGATACTTGTGTATTTATTTGAAGGGGGAGGGGGAAAAAAAAGGAGGAGCCAGCCCAGGATTCAGTTGTCTGGTTTGTTTTTCTAAGGCAGCTTTGAACTGCATTTCTTAGCCCCTGGCATTTTAGATAGAATCTTCAAACACTAGATAAAAGGAAAGAAGAAAATTCTTAAGATGGATTGCAACTATATTTTACTGATTAGTTGTTATTTCTGCCTTCAGTGAACAGTTTAGCAAATGTAGAATACAGTTGCACAAGTTCAGTTGTTCTTTCAGAAAGAGAAGTCAGAAAGTTTCAAAGTGTTTGGGTTTCATTCAGAAATATTTTCTTCTGAACAATTTTAGTTCCTGAGGTCTGTTCGAAGAGGCTTTCCAGATCAGCTTCTTATTCAGACGTGGTAGGCAGGACTAGCAGAAAGCGTTCCTTTGGCTGAAGAAGGAAAATACTCTTTTTTCATCTACATCAAAATATTGATTGTGGAGGTTTGTCTTAGAGGGAGGATTTAAGTTAGTTCAAAAATAATTCAAATAGTCAAAATGTGAGTGCTACAGTTACATAGAAAAAGAGATGGTAAAGCTGACATTAAATCATTTCAGCTGTTAAAGCTCTGTGTTATTTCTGATTCTGCTTTACTTATTAACTAATAATAATACTTTAACAGGAGAAATGTGTGGAAGTGAGTACTTTGGTCCAGGATGTTGGATTTCACCCAATAACTCTTGCACCAAATTAATAAATTATGATTTAACTAGGATCATATTTTTCTAGGAGATAATCAGGGTTGATTTAAAAACTTCAAATGATTGAGAGTCGACTATATCCTAAGTATATTATGCTTGTCATTAATTACTCTTGACATTAAAAAAAATCATTTTATTCTTACCTGGATTCATCCAGTTTCAGCTTCCAAATACTAGCTGTTACTGTGCATTATCAAAAAGCTGCTTCCCATTCAGGTACTTCCACACTGTGATCTCATCATATTTTTACTTTCCCCAACATAAACTAAATAGTACCTCTGTAGTGTCTCATGATGAGGCGGGTTTCTCTGACCTCGTATCTTCTATTTTACCAGTCTTCCCATTTGCCCAATGTCCTGCGTAAAGGGGAGCAGCAGCGCAGGACAGAGGCTTTGGTCTCGCTTCTCTCCTGGAATGTTGTACACAGAAACCAAAAGCTGTTACTAATTGATGCTCACTTTATTTCACTCTGTGTTACTTTGTATTACCCACCGACTTGTATAAATAAACCAGAGATTTTTCCCCTGATTTGGTTTTATCTCAGAAGCATACAGTTTATGTTATGTGACTGCTTTAATGAGTTAAACCAAAGCCAGCAAAGTAACAGCACAGGTCAATTGGCCTTTTCGTGTATTTCTTCGATGACCATGTTAGGTATGATGAGGCACGTGTGTAAATGACTTCTTTTTAGCTGTGTGTATTTTTCTATACCAAATGTCAGATAATGAGATGAAAACATTATTTTGAACTTTCTATTTAGTCTGCTAATTTTTGAATTTGCCAAACATATCATTGGGTAAGTGGTGCTTCTGAAGGTGCCACAGATGCCAAACCCTGATAAAATCCACCCTATCTTGTTAATGAACACACAAACAGTTGTTCCCCATCTGCTGCCTCTGTCTGAGAGGTTAGGAAGCCCTTCCTCCTTGATCACAAAGGACATAATTATTGTCTGTAGAGGAATCAAGTACAAAGACAGTTCATCCAGTCTGACCGCTACTCCACTGCAGGCCACCAAAGATTAACAGCTGCTTCTCCTTTGATTAGGTTAGGTAATAACAGTTACTTTAGTTAATAATTGGATGGATTCCCAGGCCATGTAATTCAGGTTTAGGCTGTCATTTTTTGCTGGCATGTAGCTGAGCTGTATTATTGGAATGGGGCCTGTAATCCTATTAGTCAGTTGTCACTCAAGCCAGAGGAGAGGAGAGAAGGGGAATTCAAATCCATTAAGGTGTTGTAACAGGTAGGTAAACATGTCAGCCACGCTAGCCCAGTGTGCAGGGAGTTTTCTTTCTTGATTGTTCATCATAACTTAAAAAAAAAAAAAAAAAAAGAATTAATTTTAAGTTTCTTAAAATGTTTAGTTCATAATTAATCCGTAAAATGGTTACATGATTTGTTTAATTTATCGTTATCTCTGTTTACTTTGCCACACATGCATTAGCGTACACGCACACTTGCTGCTAAAGTTACTTGATCCATGCACTGTTCTGCTGAAATTAGTTGCTGTGTGCTCTAAATGACAAGTTTATAATAGTCCAGAGATTAAGAATACATACTTAATATCACATTGGCTGTGTTGGCCTTCCTCCTGTACAAACAAGACGACTGCATTTCCCAGTGATACAGACTGGGGAGGGGAAAAAGAAAACAAGATTTTTTTCTTGTATTGGTTTTGAGTGCTGCATCTGCTGTTCTGAAGACTGTGTCTTGTTGTATTTGTCATGGTTAAGACACATCTAGGTGGCAGCCCCAAGGTTTTTGTGCCTCCTCCTTTCTCCGTTAAGAAACGCATAGATGACAGTAATAATCATTTTTGCATACATGTTCATTTGTCCTTGCTCTCCTGCATGACCAGGTGACTTCAGAGCTTTGAAATCCTTTTGTACTTAGAAATCAAATAGTTTAAAAATGTTGTTTGAAGTAGTTGTGAATTTCCGAAAATATGTATGAGCAAGTCAAATTTTCACAAACTGTTTGAAAACCAGATATGTTTTTTTTTCTTTTGTTCAACAAACATGAATCCTGTGATATCGATTGCTTTTGCTGAATAACCTTCCCAATCTAAATATGCAGCCACTCAAAGAACAGTTTCTATAGTGAAATTATGAAATGGGTTTCATAAACATCTAGCGAAGTGATTTGGGAGACTAAGTTAGAAGTCTGGAGGATTCTTTCAAATGGCAAAAGCATGCCATACTGGTTTGTGCTCTTTCCAAACAGGGATTTAATATTTACTCCCTACAGGTTCTGTAATTTTTCATACTCACGTGGTGCCTGATCTAGTGAGTGCCTTGGGTGCTACCAGAGTAAAAGTCATAGTTACCTGAATGGATCTTTCATTCTGACACAGATTCAAAAGGGGACCAATTTAAATAAGAATATTATGCGAGTAAGGGCTTTGAATAATTTACATGCTTCAGTCTACTTCTTTTGAATTTCTATTATGTTTTAATATGTATCAACGAATGTAAAGCTTTGGCACTACAGAACATTGAGTTTGGATCGTATTTTGAAGGATATAGGTTAATTTTTGAAAGAAAGGCAAATTAGATAAGATAGCCTGTTCCCATAAGTTCATGCTTTAAGAGAGATTTCTTCAGGTGAATATTTAGATACTTCAAAATTTGAAAATTGCCTCAAGTAGGAATTAATTCAGACGTGTTTTAAAAGAATTTGCTATTATTTGGCTGCTATACTTCAGAGATAGAATGACAACATTTTTCAACAATGGGGAGATTTAATACTGTTCTTTATACCCAGCTCATCTTCCTACCTGAGGTCTCATGTTGTGGATAGCTGAGGAAATTGCCTGTGCACGATTCCTTATTTCACCGTTTCCTCCGGTGCCACAGTCACACAGCATTCACTCTTTAAACGTCAGGAATGCAATATTCAGGTGACTCTTCTGCTCCTTTGTGGATGGGGCCTCTCTTCCCTTCAGTTCCCATGACCTCCACTGACCCAAGGCCAAGCTCAAGGAGCTGTGCCTGAACCTGGGACTCCCGACAGCAGGACACTTGCGTGGTGACCAAGGTCATTCCCAGGCACTCTATACCAGCAGCGACTTTGGTCATCAACATTGCCTTCCAATAAATGGGTTAAAAGCTCTTGGAGTTTTCCATCTTAAAAGAATCCTTGGAGAAAAATATATTAAATATCATGCCAAAAGTAGTGTATTCCTAATCCCAACGGAGCAGTTTTCTAGACCTTTGTAAGCATGGTGAACAAATACTGTGCTCACATATCTTTCCCAACTTTGCTGCTGGTTTGTTTCTTCCTTTTATTTAAGGTTTTTCTCCTCTCTCTTCCATGCACATAGTTAGGGATTTATTTCCTTGATGGCTAAGCATCAAAATGCTGATAAATTTTTATGAGTAATCTGGAGAGGAGAATAACAGGACATAAAGCTAAATCATATAAAACTGGGAGAAAATTACAAGCTCGCTCCTGCTTGATAGAAAACTGTAGTAGTAGAGGAAGTTCTTTAAAATGTAAATTTGTGTTGTGCAAAGTATACTTGTATTTTAGCAAAATATTAGACAGAAGTTGTTTCACTTCTGAAAAAAGTTTGTCTATAAAAGAAGTGATGCTCCAGATTGAAGTGGAAGGAGAGCATGTAGAAAATCAAACAGCTTCAAAAGATTGATATTCTTTTTAAATAGATATGTGAAGATCTCCTCTCAGAATAGGGAGGACATTATAGCTTGTTTCAGTGTGACTGATTTGGGGGGAAAAAAAGTTCCTTTTTGGATACTTCATTACTAGGAGAAAAGAGGAGTTCTGGAAAAAAATCACAGATAAGAAAATTTACATGAAAAAAATAAAAGGATGGGTTTAGCATTAATGACTACATAGAGAAACAAGTCAAGTAGGAAAGTGTAACAGTGTACAATTTGAAGAATGGAGTAGTTACTAAGGGGAGAAACAAAATGAGTGCAATAAAATGGGATATAACTCAGAGTAATGGGATGACAGAGAGAAAGGGCATATTTGGTCTAAATGACAGGAAAAGACTTCTTCGCCACGAGAGCTAATAGGTTGTGGCATAATCTCCCATGAGAAATAGGGCAAGTGAGAAGTGGGAAGTTCTTGGCACATTTAAAACTGGAGTAGCACTAACAAATACGCTGTGGCAAATAAATCAGCAGCATCACATAAATGTGTCTCTCGTTGGTGTGCTGCGTTGCCGGCGTGCCAATCACATGCAGAAAGCCTCGTGCACGTTTTCTTACACTGGTTATGTGTATATGTTGATTACCAAGGAAAACGCATGTGTGAAATAACAAAATATCTCTTTAAACTTGTGAAGTTTTAAGCTGAAGTGAAAACTGATATGTCAGAAAGGCCCCAGGCTGTGTCTGGGGGTGCTGAACCTCTCTGCAGCGCCCATGGGGCAGAGGGGGAAGAGGAGAAAGTTTGAGAACCGTGGCTGCAAGCCAAAGTGCTCAAATATTAGCTGGTTTGTGGCAGGACTGTTTCTTTGCTGCTTGGCTGTCTTTTCCGTAGGGCTCTATCAGGAGGTTGGTGGAAGCGTTGCAGGGGAGGCAGTGCTCACTGCAGATTTAAGGCACGCTCTGCCAGGCTAACTGGACTAAAACTGACTGCTAGAAATTGTATTTATCAATTAGCCTGCAGGAGATCAGTGGTTGATGATCTTAACTGCTTGGTGAGTTGGCACACACATTTCCATTCACTTGAGGCTAGTTATTCCTTTGAAGGTTAGCCTTTTGGCTGTCTAAAAATCCAGATGCCATTCATATTAATTGTGGAAAATGGTTTATTTTTGAATATCTGACTGCCCTGTTTAAACAGTTTTTCTGGAGCTTGGAATAAGTCATTTAAATAGAATAGTGATGTTTGTTTGGAAGAAACTGAATGGAGAGAAAGTTGCATGATTTCAAAAAAAATAAGATGTACTTTTGTGTTTACGTATTAATGTCTAATTCTCAGAGGGGAAAAATGTTTCTCTTCAACACCATATTATATCTTGGTCAATTATATTTCTAATTGTTCAAAGAAAGATTTTATTGCCAGAGTCACTAGAAGTTTTTTCTTTTATACGGTGTATATATATGGTTTTTTCCTTGTTATAGTGTACTACTTTCTTTATGGACTAATAACGATTGTATTTATAGGGCACTTCCCATTTTTTCTCACATGCCTAGTGCTTGCAGCACTGAAAAAAAAATTTCTTATTAACTAGAATATTCTCATCATTGACGAAATTAAGATGAGTAAATACAGCAGCCAATAAAGCTACACAAAATTATCAAAGTAGAGAAGACAAAGATCTTACGTGCTTTATTTTAAACAGTAGGAAATAAAAACAACTTTGTGTGACAGGAAAAGGGCATGAGTAAGTTCTAAAATCCTGGACCTGCTCCAGTAAAAACTCAGTCATTTGCAAACTGTAGGAATAATGGTAGGATGGTATTTAAGTGTAAAATTCTGCTAAGTGGAAGTTCAAAGGGGACACCTAGAATGAAGAAAAGCTAATCTAGAAAGCTAGGAACACAGACAAAACTAGTTTAAATTGAATCTTTCCATTTATAATGAACAACATAGCTTAACGAATACAAAACAAGCTGAATGTGAATGTCATACCTCAAAGCTAAAAATATTCATTCATTCTGCTACATTTTGAATAATCTGCAAGGAGTGGATTAGACAAAGGACCTGGGGGGGTAATAAGTTGGAGTTGCCAAAGTGATCAACTACACCAATCAGCTAGGTGACATTTTCGAACTTTACCTCTATAGTTTCCCAGAACTGAAAGGCTACCAAAAATCACATCAAGATTTTTAACCTGATTCTTAAACTCCACGCAATTACTTTGAGAAGACAGAAAAGCTAACCAACGTGTATCCTCAACAGCATCTGTCAGGCAACATTTATGTCTTGCTAAGAATAAGGATAAAATAAGACATCTGACTGGTGACGCTCGCAGGATTTCTTCCAGATCAGCGACTTAACTTACAGGGTCCATGTTCTGTGAAATATGCAACCAGGTGTCATCATCATAATGATGGTACTCATGTTTTAAAGAGATCTGCCTCAGCTATTTTGTGCACACAATGAGCAAATTGGGGAACAAGCCTGGAGGTTGTCTCCTTTTGGCAAAGTTTGGGAAAAAAGAGGAAGTGCCCATCTAGAGATTGTCTATATTCTTTAAATCATATACAAAGCAATAAAGTATAGCTACAAAGATATCAGCAAAAGATAAAATCTATTAAAATCCCTAGAACAATATGTCATTACAGAAAATACGGTATTCAGCTGTATCACCAATATAGTATGTAGTATGTATACATGATCTTTGAAAAAAATAGCACCTGAGAATTTCAACTCCTGCGCTAAAGCATACTCTTCCCTAAGCACTGACAGTGTAATGCTCTTTTTCAGATTCATGTTCAACATGATGAATACATGAACATGATGAATACATGTATATAAGGATTTTCTACATTGATAAAATTCAGGATGATTGTCTTTCAGGCATATCTTTTGTGTAGGAATTTCTTTAATCGCTGTTGGTTCTCTTCTGTGTTTGTGTTTCTCTAGAACACAGCAGATCAAGTAGCATTTCGGGCTGCAGGAGGACTGACTGCCCTTGAAAATGTTCTTCAAACACTGACTTCTCCCACCAATCTGAATGCGGTTTCACGGGTTCCCTTTAAGTAAGTACAATCAGTCCATCATTTGCCACTTAGAATCACTAGAATGTTTATTTCACATCTGCTGCTTCACTGCTGCTTCTTCTCATAGTCCAGTGTTGAACTTCAAAGAAAAAAATCATGCTGTACTCTGTGTGCCATGGAAGGTGAAAGACACTTCCACTCAACCTCTGGTTTTCTAACTTGCTGACTTTATTTCTAGCTATGATATATTTGAGCAGTGGCATCCCTAATTGTACAAAACGAGAAAAGAGAAAACTGTATTAAACAGAAGAGGAGGTACATAACTTTGGAAGTTAGTCTGTAAAGATCTCTAGTGGGAAGTGGGGGATTTTTTAAAGGGTTGTAATTCACTGGACCCTGACTGCTTTTAAAATGAAACAGTTGTAAGGTACTGCAAGCTGAAAAGGCTTCTACGAACAGGTAAATCAAAATTCTTGTGGATTAGAGGAATTCCTCTTTCTGGCATGTGAGAATAGAACGGCTTAAATGTTTAGGCCCCCCCAAGAAGGTGGTAAATGAACAGAATGCCTGCAAAAACTGGTAACTCGAAAGCATGCTTTTTTCCCTAATCTCTAAGTGTAATTTTTATCCATTCAAAGGTACATAGGTGCTTTCATAGCAGAGCTAAGCATGGTTTTAGTACAAGAGGAACCAAGGCTAGGGGTATATTATTGTGTACCATTGTCATCGCTTGTTAGTAGATATATTTTAATGTTGTAATAATTCGAATTTAAGCACCACATTGCGTGGGTTTGGATTAAAACTGTCCATTAATATGTTATGGGACAGGTGTGCAAGGACACAACACCAAGAAAAAAATGTGCTTTTAATATCTTAACTTTGCTCTTCAAAGAGAATAAAATTCCTGCCTTCCCACTAGGTCATGCACAACACACTTGCTGCAAGTCCAGCCAGCTCCACTGATGAGCAATCCTGAATTGGTCCCATGGTGACCTATGGTCCTATTGGTCCTGTGCTGCTCAGCAGCAGCATTTGGACTCGTTAATTTGCAGAGGCTCTAATTTTGAGTTGTCCTCGTCAATGTGGGACAAACTTTGCAAGGGAAAGAACTGCACTGTGTGGCCACGTAAAGCTTAGCTTAAATTGAGCTTTAAGTTCTTAGAATGTGCATCTTCTATACATCTTCGATTTTTGTTCTTTCACTTTAGGAATAGCCTCACTTTGGCAACCTTTGTTGAGAAGGTTTGAGAATATTCTGTTATTTACTGAAAATGTTTTGTTTAAAGTTTGTTAGACAGTATGAAAATGCATTAGTTCTCAAAGCAACTTGTGTGCCAGTAAATAAAGCCCCATGTCAGCTACGTTTGTATAACAGAAAAAACATCCAAGGAGATTTATCAGAGGTTCTCTATCTATGACACTGTCTATCTCATACCTATTTCAGACCAGTGTAACTGATTTCTCAGATTGCTGAGCCTATTCATGACTGAATTATGAAAAGAACTTCTAAACCTTTCAAAAATTCTTTAAATGTTATTTTATTAACACCAAGTTATCTATTATCTGTATTTCCAAAAGAAATATCAAGGCAGAAAAGAGATTGATATAAATTATTCTGACAGCTTTAGATGTTAAAAAATCTACTGAAGACCTTAGCTCCAGTACTGAAATACAGCGTTTCGTTGAACTTCACAGCAAATTGCAGTCTCCCGTTTACAGGCATCTGAAAGTACTGCAGTTGGGAAGTTATACATCAGGTTGCATGTAATTTAGCACAGTTTCTTGCTTTCCAAAGCTAACTGTTCTTGCATTTTTTTCCTGCAAGAGTCTAACTGCTTGAGCCTAGCTTGCAGAGACTAGTCTGCTACAAGTGTCGCAGTGAACTTGCTGTTGCTGCATGCGATGCAGAGCCTCCTCAATTGCTATTTCTGTGGTTGTCTTTCTGATAGAGAAGAAGCTGCAACTCAGTTCTTGACAGCAACCTTTGTGGAGGGTGGGACTCTATGAACTGTTTGAAACAGACACAAATGTAGCTGGTTTGGAGAAACCATGTCAATGCATATTAGTATGGTCTCACTGGAAATATTTAAGAAATTCTTCAAATGTGTTACTTTAAACACAGAACGTTTGAGAGAGTTTCAAAAACAAAGGATAATCATCGAATATATTTAGTTCTTTAAATGAAGGAAATGTGTCACATTTCTCCTCATTTAATTTTTGCAATGAGTTTGAAATTGTTTTTCTTTCTTTTGTGCAAATATAATTTGCATCCTAACTTCATAAACCCTGAATCTAGCAAAGCAGCAGTTTTCTCTGATGTAAGACAAAGCAAAGCCCTGTGGAAAGAAGTTGAATTAAGACCTTTCATTAATTGCCCTCCAGCCTTCCCCTAGCCCAATACACTTTGTCAAAGGGCACTAATGTACTATAAGATTGTTTGTGCACTCTTGCAACGTTTAACCATTTGTACTCATCTTAAATTGGGAATTTGTTGTTTTGTGATGAGGATAAGCTATTTATGAGTAGGTGAGGAGATTACATGGGCTATTATCTACATCTCTCTTTCTCCAAAATCCTGGCAGTATGATGCAGCTCAGAACTTTAATCCTGTGTCTACAAGATAAAGCTTTATTACAGAAAGATTTAACAATATGCCTGTTGTTTTGTACTACTGTCCAGTTTGGTAGGTAGACCAGCAGGATGGGAAACGCTGTGAAAAAGATGTGACATTTATGAGACAGATGATACATTTGGTGTTGGGGCAATTTTTCTCCCCTTTAAATAAATCACTGAAAAAGAAAAAGAGAAAGCAGTGGATTATAGTAGGTTTTATTATTGGTGTTAACATATAAATTATCGTCCAGCCGCATTATTTCTGAAAGTAGCATTTTGTCATCGTCTTGAATTTGTTTAGTTCTCCACAAAACAAGACACATTCAGCAGAATTTCAAGGGGTTTCAGAGTCTTATGGTATTTTTCTTGTGCTTCTACTGAAAAGCAAATGGGAGCTGCACAGCAAAACAATTTAATGACTTAAGATCAAGACCAGAAGATTATTCTCATCCCCTGTGTTGCCTTGCATATTTGCTGTGGGCAACTCATTTAGCCCCTTTGTGCCATGACATGTTACTGGCCTTGCAAATGATAACAAATCTGCTAACAAATGAGGTTTGTAGTGTTTGTTTAATTAACATTTGTGACATACTTTGAGTTTCTTGAGTGACCAGCATTTTTAAATAAAAATTAGCAGTAGTTGCGTAAGGAACAAAGGAGGATTTTTGTTACAAGACATGATTGAAGTCAGTTTTATTATAATGTATCTTCTCTATTCATACAATTTCTTACATCATTTATTTAAAGCAAGTATTATCAGGGTAAAAAAGCTGGAACCATAATTATATACATAAAAAGCAGAAAATAGTGCCCACATAATACTATGGATGGCATTGATACGAATTACTTTTTTCAGTAAGAATTATTTCAAGCTGAGAACTGGTTTTATAGCTTGTTCTTTGTGATTTTTACTTGGTTTTGTGAGCATACATTTCTTAAGCTGTGCTGTTACTGCTCACGCAGTCCTATAGGGTTGTTCGTAATTTATTTTTTTACTTGAAGTGCAAAACAAGCTTTCCTCTTTTCTTGTAAGGTTATTCCCCTAGAGAAACATTCATTGCAAACTAGCAGTTGGTACAAGGATATAAAGATACTCTAAAGAGAATGCAAGTTCAGCATCTGAAACCTGCAGCATGTGTCTCTTTCCATGATGTCTGTCTCAGAGCTGCATTTCAAGCTCGCAGGGCTCAAGAATAAAGCAATGTTGCCCTCCCGTGCAATATAGGAACAAGTTTTATTGTTGAAAGGAGTTCTGTGAACTGTTAGGGAACTTCTAGATTGAGGGCCAGATCTCACAGTGAGACAATTGATAAGCCAGGGACTGGAGAATTTCTGTAGACGACTTTCAGATTGTATCACACCTGTAAGTGTTGGAATAAATTAATTGTTTGATTGTCACTTGTCATGCAGTAGTTTATTCATAAGGACCGTAACTTCTCAAAATCAAAACTCCAGTCTGTTCTTGGAAGTGTCTTGAAGGAGAACTGGTGCTGAATTTTCTCTTCTCTTTATTAATTGAGACTAGACTTCAGCTGGAGCCCTTTTTTTTAATCAGACATCCTTAAATAACGTGAAATACAGGTAAAATAGTAATTGATTATGAATTTTTGAGGGTTCCTGATGGTGTAGTAGGCCCTGTGAGTGAAGTATAAGGGCCTGTATAGTCTTCAAGACTTAAAATTGAGATTTCTACCTTAGAAAAAAATTGTTGTTGTTTCAATCCATATTCTTACTTTAGTGTTTTTTTTAACCATTCCACTATACAGCCGTCCTCTGCACTGTTTTTCAGTAATAGGTCACCTCCCACTTCTTCTCAACTCAGCTTTTAAACACCAATACTGATCACTTTCTTTCCCCATCAGAGTACTGCATAATATTCCAGCTGGTTAAAAATGAACAGTTTGCTACTGAATTAACTCATCCTAAATCTGATGATGTTTAGTTTTGTATTATTTCACTGCAAAATTGAGCTTTTGGGGGTTATTTTCTTCACTGATAATCAAAGTACATTCACTTATAATCTTCAGAAGTTGAAAGTAATGTGAAAAAGCTTTATGCCTGAGAGAGGTTATATGTTGATGATGTCCTGATTTTTATAAAGCAAAACTTGTGAGTTCTCGCCTGCATATCCTGGTGCACTATGGTGGGTCAGTTTTGCGTGGTTGGATACTGTTGCTGCTTCAGTATTTTAAATAAATGTTACAGTTTGTCAACTTGTTTGTATCGGGCAAATTGAGGAAGTGAAGATGTGCTAGTGTAAAAGAAAATCACGCACATACATACAAACTGTTGAGATCTAGCTTGAAAATGTTGATTAAAATGAATCCTCTTCCTGTTTCTTTGTACTCGTGTAAAATAAATATACATACAGACGCATGTTTTTGTCTAGTTTAAAGACAGATTTATTCTTTGGATCAAGGTTTGGGTACCATAATGAGTGTTTTTATAATTGGATTTCCTCTAGAGGAAAGCCTTACCTCCGAGGGCAGGCTTACTGTGTGGTTTGAGTATACATGCTGGCTAACATAGCTTTAAAGCTGATTCGCGGGTGTGATACAAAGTTTAGAGCAACATCAGTAATCAATAAACAGCGGCTTTACGTGAGGCTCGTACTTTACTATTTCAACTGAGTTTGATATCTCTTGAGATAAAAGTCATGCAATTAAGAGCAGTTAGAGCTTCCAACAGGGGAAAAAAATGATAAGAAATGTTATGAGATTTTCATCCAAGAGAGTTTAACTGGCAGTTAAATAAAGTTCTGCCTTGACATTCGCAGCCCTGCGCTTGTCTCAGAGGCCCTGTGCAGAAATGGTGACAGTTGACAGCTGTTGTTCCCTTAATAAGATTAAAGTAAAGAAATTAGTTGTGCTGTCTTTAATCTGCCATTTAACACTGTGAACCACCTGGGGACGGCTTCTGGGCTGACACTTCCAATTTTGAATTAAAAAAAATTGTGGAACTGAACCATAGTTCAGAGCATGTCATGATTAGAATGTATTTAGACAAACCGTAGTTAGCAAGTTTATGTTATCAGTTAAAAGAACCCTCTTTATTGTTGTGAAAAATTAATTTGACATCCATTTGCTTACACCACCTTTTCAAATGCATTATTTGAGTCTCTGAAAATGCAAGTACTTTTTCTGACATGAAGTTCAGTTGGGAAATACAAAAGCATGATGCATTATTACAGTGGAATTTGTTCTATATATAAGGTGGGAAGTTTTTGTGTTTTCAAATGTAAAATAAATATATCAAAAAACATTATTAATCCCTAACATTCTGTGATTCTGTGAAAATTACGTTAACCTACCAAGTTTGTATTTGACACTTTGGTTAAATTATAATGTTTATATTTAAATAGAATTAATCTTTATTTTAGAATAGCTGATAAAATGACAGATGCTGTTTTAAAGCATCGTCTTCTCAACTGAAAACAGAACCTACCAATATAGTTTCATATCTGTCTGTCCCTGTAAACACACCTACACAGGGGAATAATCTTCCATGAAAAGTAAAAGTGGGTGCCTAATGAAATTTTTTTTTCAGAAATAAATACCTTTATATAGTCAGGATAGGAAAAGAGAATCCTATTCCAAGGCAGGTTTTAAAAAATGCACGTGAAGCATGCTACTTCAGCCTTGTATAGGTGTTGTTTTATCCTTGTAGGGTAAAAATTAGGTGAAGAAGATTAGGTGAAGATTAATTAAAGAATTAGGTGAAAATTAACCTGCCTTTGATCAATAAATAATGATTTAATATTGTTTTCATATCGTGTGAACTGCGGATTGAAACTCATTTAATTAGGCAGTAAAGCTAATTACCAGTACAGCAAAATTAATATAACTGGTAATATGGTGATACTCAGAATATTAACAAAGGAAAGGTATAAATGTTCTTTGTTTTTACAGATCAAACCAAGCAAGATAACGCTTCTTTTTTAAATTCAAAATTATTTCTCCAGCTGAAGAAAAGGCAATCTAGAAATACAAATGAAAAAAATTTACTCTAAATTGTCTGGCCTCTGAGCATTCCTAGCTTTTCTTGGCTTGAGAAATACAATGTACGTATAGAAGATGCTTCCATTTCAGCTCTGGGGAGCCGTGCTAAGTAATCAGATGCCACAGCAATGAGCACAGCACTCAGTAAAGCAGCCTTCCTTTTTATGTAAATAACTTTGTTGTTTCAAAAAATATTCTAGGGGAAGAATAAAGCATAAAACTCAACTCAATACATATGTTGAATTACTTTGCAGCTTGTTATGTTTAATACCAGCTAACTTGTTTGTTGCAGTCCCACTTTTGTATGACCTTTTGACACTGCTCACAATTTATTTTCTTCTATGGAGCTTATTTGAACTTCGTCACATTTTTTCACATGTTAAAAAAACCCAACAAAGTAAAAGTTCTTTTCCTTTTGGTTTACTTTAGACAAACAATTTGAATTTCTAGCCATCTTTATTTATTATTGTATATATTTATGATGCATTTGTGTTGTGTGTCTTTGTGCATATTTGTATAGTAACAGTGATAGCTTCTGTTATAAGCAAAGTTCAAGAAGTGAATTTTGTGTTTATTCTGAAATAGTATTGTCCGTGGGCAGATTTATCTTCTCTGTGAGTATATTCTGTAGGACTGGTCCCAGCTCCCCTGCAAATCCTGTTTTGAGAAGAACACTTTAATTGGAGCAGATGGAAATTGCTGCATATGATGCAAAGCGTAATCAGGCATCTTTTGTAGATGTGGAGCTTTCTGTGGCTTGTTGTGTTATGATTTTCTGTTCTTACTATCGCAAACCTGTTACCTCTTCCCACCAGGCGTAGGTGTAGGTCAGTTGATGCTGTTGTAGTTATACACCAACACTTAAAGGCTCCATACAGTAGTGGTTCATAATATGTCAGTAGTAGTTTTTGGACAGGAATTTCACCTGCTCAGTTTTGCTTGCTCAGTACGAATTGCTCCGTCCTCTCCATTCCTTGCAGTAGTTCACAGACGGTACAGAAGAGCCTCTCTCTAAGGCTGGTCCCGGTATACTGTGAAGTACTGTGAAGTACTGTGGATTACTGTGGATTACTTCGTACAGGTTTTTTTTCTTGAAGGTTGTGCTAGGAAAGGGACCTTATACCCAAATTACTTCTGTGATGTAAGCCACAAGAACAGAATATTACACATCCAAATTATAAAGTTAGCTGATATTCTGAGTAAGTTTTGTCACACGTTTCCAATACAGAAGAGTGCAGTAGCCATACAGTGCATTGCTTCTGAGAAATATGGCTTTTCTATTTTGAAGTTATTAATTATTGAATTGATTTCATGTAGACTTTTAGTTTCTGTTTGGAATCTCAGGTTTAAGAAAATGAATGTGAATTGCTGAAAGGTTGTTTTGTGATGTGCTTCCATTTATTTGCTTTTAGTTTACTGAAGAAAAAAGTAACGTTCTTATTTTTCTTTTTCTTTCCTTCTGATTTTTTAGGTCACTCTGCAATACAGTAAATGCTTACAGCCTCACCTGCAGTAATTGTGCAGAAAACTGCACCTATGTTCTTTTTAGTAATAAGATCACTTTTCTAATGGACCTGTTGATACACCAGTTTACGGTATGTAAAATAACTATTTTAATTTAGAAATTTTTGTGTGCTTTACAAACATATTAGAGTATTTAGAGTATAAGAACACCAGGAGATATATGAGAATAAAGGTTCAAAAGAATAAGATTCTTTTGTTGTATGTATTTGGTAACTATCTACTGTACTTCTATACACATGGATATACTTGCTTCTACTAATAATTTCTGCAAAAGCGTACGTACAGGGAACTCTAGTGAGTGGACAGTGTTCTAGCTTTAATGTTTTCTGAGGTTTTCTTCTTTAATTCACGCTATAGTAATATTTGAAGTATAGAATATTATGAGTTGTCCATGTGTTGATTCTTATGTGTTTCAGTATCGGGAATATTTCAGGTCAATACGTTGCTGAGTTTGATTTGCTGAAGTGCTTAAATAGCAAGACTCTTTAACTGTGAAAGTTTTAATTTTCCAATGTTTCATTTAATTTGAAATGTCATTAAATATTTTATTTGAAAACTCATTTTTAATTCATAGTGACCTGCTCATCATAAGATATTTAGTCTTGGTTTTCTACTTATAAATTGTGTGTATGTATTTTCATGAGCCAAGCAGTTTGTTAATTGAAAAGTTATGTACATACTTTAAATAATTTAAATGACGCTGTTAGAATCAACAAGCCATAGGACTGTTGACGAACACTTTAAAAAGATAGTCCAAAGGTCCTTGACACAAAGAAAACACGAACGCAACCTGTGCATTCTCCTCTAAGTAGCTGCCAGCTCATTGTTCTTCGCCAAATCTTTCCAAGAGGATTCCAGGTGTTAGATTTCACATATACTTAGTGAAAGGTGCGTGTATTGTGCTGGGCCAGTCACAACACTGCTGGCTCTCTGCAGAGCGAGCCAGAGCACAGGCTCCGTGGGTAATTACACAAGAGATGAAATCCTTCAGCACTTTACAAGTGACAAGGTTCATTCTGATGCCAAACACCTTCCCTTTTCTCAGTGTAGCGCTGTGCAAACGACCTGCACTTTTCCCGAAGAAATACAGAGGATATTTGTTAGGAAATGTTGGCCACCTAGAGATCAGAGATACTACATAAGAAAAATTTACTACACTTAGAGCTGTTTTCAGTCTGTTGCCAAATACTACCCTTGAATTGCAGCAAAACTGTAATTAAAGCTTAATGTTTCCCATGATCCACAGTGGACTTTTCTTTCCTATGCATAAAGTCTCCTATGTTCTCTTCAGGCAAAATTGGCCCTTAAACTATGATATCTTCGTAGTTCCATGAAGTACAATTTTAAGTACAAAAAAATAAATAGAGTGACGCTTTTCTAACCCTGGTTTTTCACTCTTGAAAATATAATAAATCAGATAGATTTTTCTTTTTTACGGAAAAGAAATGGACAAGTGGAGAGCACTTTTTTTTAATTGGACCAAGCTCTGAATACCAAAGTATTAAAACATCACCCCTCCAAAGAATTTAGCTGCCCGCAGTATTCCTGGTTTGGTGAGCTGTATGATGCTGTCTTTGCCTGTGTTGTGTGTATTTCCACTTACTGTTGGAACATAAACCCCAAGTATTACCAGGAGTAATAAATGAGAACGTGTATTTGCGAGCTTTTAACAAATTGTTAAACGAGTATGCCAGTATTTCCTGCATATAAAACAGAAAGAATCCAGTTCTGAGAAAGCTTTAAATACATTCTTGAATACAGCAAGTATGAACCTTACTTCCAAACAATTTAATGTAGTTTTAGTTTTGGTTTTATTTATGAAAATGAAATGCAATGTCACCTTCACTTTTGCTGAAACTCAGAGCTGTGCATTTTAAAGAATGAAATTTAAAGCAATCACTTCTCATTGGTGACAAAATGTTCATTTTTCTTTACACGGGTGTAACATTTTTCTCTTCAAAATATTACTTGAAGAATTATAAAAATACAAATTATTTTTTTCTCCAATGAAAGCTTGAGTACCAATGGGAAATGCTCAAATAACAAATTAGGGTATTTCTTACTTTTTGTGACATCAAGCCTGCCCAAGGTAATTATTAGAAGTGACTTTCCCTTATCTCATACCTAAACAAACCGGTAGGAAACCTTCTGTAGACTTCACTTACCATTTTTACTTTTCATAGCCTCCTTACCAGCTCAGGTAATGCCTAAGCCTGTGTCTGTTGAGGTCAGTAGTAGCCTGTCTCCTGATTTCAGTGGTTAATGGATCAAACCTTCCCACCTACATTCTTAGATGTCGTGTGCTCCTCTTGTAACTTCATTTATCTCCAGGCTGCTAGCTCCGCCCTTCTTTGTCTCCCGTACCTAGAAGATAGTTGTGAAATAATGAAAACTTTTTTAATTCTATATTTTGGAAAGTTTCACACTGAGAGAAACAAATAATTACATGGAGCTGAAAGCATGTAAGGATAGTTTTTTATTTTGGGAGGGGCTCTAGTGAAGTGACGGCTGTCATGTACTTTTCCATGAAGGTGTCTGAAAAATCCATATATATAAACCATACATATCTGGGCCTGCATTTGTAAATAATTTGATCTGTTTAGTAGACAGAAATTTTAACTTTTTTTTCAGCCTTCCCCTGCACTCATACTAAAGGACAAAAGGTAAAGTTTAGAACAAAACTTAAAGAAAAAAAAATTAAAAAGAAATTTGTACTACCTGGAGTTCATCTGTGCCTTTAGCTTTTTGGTTTTCTTTTTAGTTTTTTGTTTCTCCTCTCCATCTTTTAATGGTTCCACAGGAACAGAACTCTCAGTCACAATATCCACAATGTCCTTCTTATGTTGGGGGCCCCAGAGCTGGACGCAGCACTGCAGGGGGGGTCTCATGAGAGCAGAGCAGAGGGGCAGAATCCCCTCCCTCGACCTGCTGGCCACGCTGCTGGGGATGCAGCCCAGGATACGGTTGGCCTTCTGGGCTGCAAGCGCACATTGTCAGCTCATGGTGAGCTTCTCATCAACCATCACCCCCCAGTCCTTCTCCTCAGGGCTGCTCTCAATCCATTCTCTGCCCAGCCTGTATTTGTGCTTGGGATTGCCCCGACCCATGTGCAAGGACCTTGCACTTGGCCTTGTTGAACTTCATGCGGGCCTGCTTCTCAAGCCTGTTTGGGTGCTTCAAAAGGTTTGAAGATTTTTCCGTTTAAGTTTAATAGCTCTATATTTAAAATTTTTCATGGCTGTGAAGGATTATGCTTTTTACAAGACAAATAAAAACTTAAACAAGTTTTCAGTGACACAGCTCTACATTGCTGACTGAGCACTGTTTGGGTTTTTTTTGTTAGCACGAAAAAAAGTGCTCTGATATGCGGAGGTACTTTTGGTGACATGAGTCAGAACGGAGTAACATTTTCAGCTATATTAAATGTGTGCCTAAGTGCTTTACTGGATTGGGGCCATATTGTTTGGAATCTTGCAGAATTAAGTCCTAGATGCTGGGCAGAGCTGAAGAGCTTATGGCAGCTCTGCACAAGCAAGGGAATCCCTACACAAGGGGAATTCTCTGCTGAATGGCTTAACAGTTGTATGGAGACCAGACCAGAGCTGAGAGTCTGGTCATCAGAGCATTCGGCTTCAAAAACTGACCTAGAGACACTAGGACTCTTGATTAGGCCCAGCATAGGCAGTCACCATAAATGCTAAAATAGTGTTGAGATGTTGGGTGTGTCAAATAATTGAACAATAGCTACATTTTTCCTGATTTTCCTTTGTGATTTAAAAATGTTTTATGCCAATTACTTGACAAGTCAGTTTAAGTGTGTAATTGTACCTGTAGATTAGTGTCAGTTAAACTGCTAAACCTATTAAGCCTCAGAAATAAAAATGTGGGATGTTTTAACATTTACTCGTCCAAAGCCCATGTTCAACAAACACAGTTTCTCTGAATATCATTAATTCCTTGTGTAATCACACAAAGAAACCAGAGCTTGAAAGCTTTCATAATTACACTATTAAATCTTAAGATTTCCTACCCCCTTGCTTGATATAATAATCAACAAGCAAAGTAATACATCACTTTTGCAAGCACCCCAATTAATTTTGAACATAAATCCCAACACAGTTTCACACTATCCCATTAATTACTTCTTCAGTAAAAGAGCTGATCTTTTGTCACTCGTTTGAGTTCATATAAACGGAAAATATTAAAGGTAGGAATTAAGTTCAAATGTACCGATTTTCTGTAAAACAGTGTTTTCCTTCTATCTCCTCTTTGACTTACACCATATAAAAACCACATTTGTTCTTGCTTTATGTTAATGCACACACACACATTTTCCCCAAAAATCAAATGTGAAAAATCAGCTCTGGAATAAATGATTGTATTAAGAGTGCCAGATCTATTTTACAAATTAGGAAGAACAGTTTTATATTAAGGCATGAACTTGTGTAGCTAAGGGCTATTAGTTCTTATATGTACATTCAGCTAGAGGACAAAAATAGACATCTGTTTATAGTACTGTTCATTATAGCAAATGGAAGGCTCTACTGCAGAACATTATTAAATCTTTTAGGAAATAAGTTATATATAATTTTTTATCTTAGGTGAAAAAGCAGTGAGTAGCATTTGTTAGCAATTTTTAAAACTTGGTGTTCTTAGTACAAGGTCGCCACATTTAAATTGATTTATACATTGCAAAGCTTAATCTATCTGTTTCAGTAGGCAATTAGAATCATTAGGCATGAATTATTTTAGTCAACAGAAGTTACTGGAGCAACATAATATTATTTTTCCTATTGAGCTTGAATAAGCAGCTAAAGACTTCTCACTTGCTCACTTGGCTCGTCACCAGCAGCAGACTATTACAATGAGTTTTAAGTACCGACACAAGGCTCAGAGCTAATGAATAATGAAGAAACGCGCATGTTGTTCTTTGTCACCAAGTGTTACCAAATCCCTCCTGATACCTATACAGGGAGGAACGATTTTCTGTGACCTCACTTGCTTATACGGAGTGTAAATGATTTTAACCTGGAATAAAAATAAAATTTAAGCCGATATTGATTGCTAATTACAGCGTTGAACGCCTCGAGCTGTCTTATAAAAGTGCCTCCACGGAGGTCTGTTGGTACGTGGAGTCCAGCAGCGTTCAGCCCAGTACCTGGGAGCCCCATGTCTTGATTGACACATCTGTGCTGCCAGGATTCTGCCTGTAAAGCTGCAGGACTTCCACACACACTTCACTTACTGTTTGATCATAACAGGGCAGAATTTCAGCTGGCTTAAATTATCTTGCACTGCAGAAATGAAAAAATAAAATAAAGTTTAAAAAAAAAAAATTAAATTCTACTCTCCATGAGGATTTCCTTCCAGATCTGTATCCTGCATATAGATTTGTCTTCAGATTTACATGCTGTACATCTCAGCTTCACTGCCATTTTAGGAGTGGGCTCTAGTTTAATCATTTAGAAAAATGGGATTCCGTTCCTCTGAGGTCTGTTCAGAGACAACTGCATGTTGTGCTTCTGACATGATTGACCAGTGACTGACATCTGATGGACAAGTGCAGTGGTCCATCAGGTGATGTTTTATACTGAGATGTTCAGGCCTTATTCATGGGACATGTTTTTCCTGCTGTCCTTAATAGTTAAAATATGAAGGTATCTGTAAAAGTGCTCAGACTTTCTCCACGCCTAATTTGATTTTGCAGGTGGAAAGCATTTCCCGTTGCATCTTTTAGAACTGTAATATTCATGTCGTCCTTTACCATGTCCCAGTATGTCAGGTTGTGCCCTAGAATTTGTGCGATTTTTCTGTCTTCTCAGGTAGTTCCTTAGTTGGCTTTTGGGTTTGTTTGAGGGTTTTTTGGAGCCTTGCCTTAAGGGTCCTCTTGCCTTTGAGGAGTACTTAGTAGCTAAGTATTTCAAAGAGCTTCGGGTTAGCTTTAGTAGTAAACTGCTCAGCTGAGAAGTTCTGACACTTACTAGGAAAAGAGAATTCTCTCGTAGGCTCTTTTGGGTGTGAAGGAACCACCGTAATTCACGTGTCTCGATGCGGTGAAGGTTGCCGTCTCTCCCTGGCTTAAAACAGCTGCGTGTTACCCTCTTTGCATACCTCAGCAGGTAATATTTGTTCTAAATTCAGTTATGCAGAAGCTCGCAGCACAGCTGAATACTTCCTTGGAGACTGGAAAAATTTTGTGTTCCCCAGCGCCCTTTGCCGTTGGTACCAGGTGGCCCCTCCTGTGGCCTTCCCGGGGTTGTCTGTACCTCCTGCCCAGACACTTCAGTGTGCTCCTTCCTAAAGGCAAACTAGTGCTGTTCCAGATACAATTATTTTTCTTCTTAGTTATGGTTTGAGTTTTATGACAACCAGTCTCGCTTTGTTTTGGTTAAAATTGCTGTATTTTTTCTGACATTAAAATTCCACATAAAATACTCTGGAAGGATGCTTACTTCAGGATAATATTTTTGTAATTTTTTGTTTGTTTTTTTGCTATGAAGGAGAAAGTCCATCTGGGATTAGATCTCATTGCAAAGATCATTCCTGTTGCCTGCAAAGTATATTACCTTGATTATTGATTATGATATTATTGAATTATTGATTACGATACAACAGTAAATGTTATTCCTTCCACAGAAAACAGCTCTCTTTCCTCTGTATTACTGAACGATTTGTGTACCCTAGACATTTAATATGTCTTCATGGTAACACAGTGTAGTAGTCAAAATGAACCATCTCGGTAGCTTGTTTATTTGCAGTCAAGTTTAAAAAAAAATATTTTTTTTTGCTAGTGACTCATCAAAAATCTTGTTTGTGCATAAGAACACCACAGTCATACTAATGGAATACTCTGCTGCTCTAAGGCTTCCGTCAGTCCTCATACACTAAACGCTGTTTTGACCTGATTTATTCTCTTTCAGCTTGTATTATCTGCGTAAGGGGTGTGGACCTTTTCTTGTACCTGAGGTGCTTTGATGTCCATCAACACTGCTAGAATATGTTACCTTTTTATTATTTTTGGTGTACTTATATGCAGCTTTCTAAGTGTTTCTTTACAAACTTCCATTATTTTTACTGAATTGTGGTGGTTTTTTTCTTTTTTTGTCTTTACTTAGGTTAGTGTTCCAGATGACCATAATGCTACTTCAGGCGGGAGTGCAAATAAGCAGGTGTTTGAAGGTTTAACAACAGGACTTCTGAGGGTAACTGCTGTGATTTTCAGATGTCTAATCTCCAACTTCCCAGATGGAAACAACCACTCTGCTGCACTGAAGATACTACAGGAAGTGAAAAGTAAATCCTCGCAAGTAGAAGCCTTCAACAGCAGAGTCCAAGACCTGATCAGGTTAAAAAAAATAATGAAACTGCTCTAAACTTTCTTTACGACAGAGAAAGAAAATTGCAATGATTTAAGAAAGGAACAAACTGCTTTAGCTCTTAACTTAGTAAGAGTAGTCTCTGTGTGTGTAGTCAAGAAGACTATCAAAGTGCTATATTCTCGAACAAAAATGTTCTTCAAAAGACTGCAGACACAGAAATACAGAAAACCAGGAGTCTTTTAATTTTGGACTTGTTTTTTTTGTGTCCTTTCCATCAGTTTCATCTCCTAATTACCTAGGAGTCAGCTTCCATATTTTCATTATTTTCTCTCAATTCTGTGTGCCAACTGTGTATGCCCATTGCCCATGTGATCCTGTATATCATAAATGCATTCATATAAGCTTGCCATAAAATATATACCTCCTATTACAAAGATTACCTAATAATTCCTATAATCTGATTTCAACTTTTATAACGTGGCTGTATTTTAATAGCAATTTTCTTTCATAAGTACTATTTCTTGAGGAAAATTTCAATCAAAATAACTCAGTGAGTTGCAGAAGTAGAGTAAAAGAGAATACGTTGTTTTGCTCATTTTTACTCAAAACATTCTAATTCTTTGGTAAAAACACATGAACCTGAGTATATTGATACATATAATTAAGATATATTTAATATGTTTTATATATATATAAAACTAATATATACCCAACAATATATTAGACTTGCTAAAAATGTATAGTTTCACTACTAAATTACATAAATAGTCATCAATACATCTTCAGCCCTCTGAAGAAATGAAATTCTGATTATATGCTTCTGAAAATGTGTCACAGTGAACATCTTCAGACTTTTCAAAGTGTGGTGTGATGCTGATGGATGCAGAAAAGACAGCTGGAGGAGGCAAGCAAAACAAATAGTTGTCATAGATACCAGTGACCTCTAAAACTTTCTTGTTCTCATGTAACCCACCTTCTCCCCAAACAGGTTTTGAAAGAGTGTGAAATTTGAGGATGTTGTATTCTCTCCATTTATGAATGGGAGGGTGGGAGGTCTGCTTATTGATATTTGTGCTGACCAGACATCTGACACTGACTGGGCCAAGCACAGGCATACCCTTAAGATAAGAAGATACATGAGAATCCAACTGGGTCCCTCACCTGGGGCACTTTAGGGGATCTGGTTATAACTGGAGAATGAAAGGCACGATGACAAGGTAATAGTGCAATTAGGAAAAAAAGAGACAGGGCATTTTAAAGCAGCCAAAACCAGACAAATTCTATTATTAATGAGAATCTTTCACCTCCAGGTCATTGTATCATATGTCCTTGGGGAGTTGATTAAATGAGAGTTTTAGGAAGATGAGGGAAGAAAGAGGAAAGTTGAAATGTTTTTTTTCCTATTTGGGGCTACTAGACCTGATGCATAAACAACAATTATCTACACACTGTCTGCATATTAAAAGGGTAGCCAAATTATTTGAACTATGCTACCATGGGTAAAAAGACTGGGAGATGGAGGCGGTAGATTAGAGAGCTTTGACATTCCACTTGTCTGTATGCTCAGTTCTTCAAGGGAGTGCTTCCTGCATCTTCTCATTGTCTCCAGATGCCATTAAAGAATAGGCCCAGTAGACTGAAAACTCATCCATTTCTTCTCTGCCAAAAGAGCAGCTGCTTTGTATCCAGGTATGGGTGTAAAGGAAGGGGGACAATGAGCAAGTTCTGCAGGTGTCAGTCAGGCTGTAGAGATGTTCCTAGGGAAAAAGGAAGAGACTATTGACGAGAATCGTGTCCCTTTTTGTGAGTAATCATCTATCAGTATAAACTGTATTTTATTTAGTTCTACTTCTCCCCTCCTATTTCACAGAGAGATTTCTAGCACTCAGCAGTTCTTTGTGACTGTGATGTATCTAACACCCAGCTCTGTTCCTGGAATTAGTCTGCTAATAATAATAATAAGCTTGCTTATCACCTGTGTGATCAAGTGGATTGCTTAGATCAAAATCTGCAAGAAATCTAATGCTGGTAACCTTTCATATTGCTAAATAGAACAGACAAACTTACCTGAGCAATGAGTGTGCAATTCATAACCTTTGTGCATCTTTAAGTGTTTTTAACTGCTATACTTCAGCAGCTTTAAAAATCTTGCATACTGCAGTTAGACTTCTTGCTTTATATACAGTGATTTTTTTTTATTAATTACTTTCTTTGCTTCAAAAAGCCTTGTGTCAGCAGGATAAACTTTGGCAGAAAGTCTAGATTCTAGTCCTGAAGAGAGATTAGTCTTTGAGCAGCCACACTGTTGAAGTTTTCTTCCCTAATCTTAAAAACCTCTTTTTTTTTTATCTTTAATAAATACTTGTATGGCTTCTGTGACAAGCATTATCAAATCAGTTTATTATTTATTTACTAGAATCAATATTATTCAATAATGTTCCATACTTAGTCAAGTCAGGGTGGTTTGGACATTATGGAAACATACACCCAATGGTGTTCCCATCTCGAGAAGCCTGTGCTCTAAGAGGCAATCTATAGCAAATGGACTTGACAAGCAAATAGACAGAACATCTGGTAGGATGGAATAACATTAATAACAGGATGGTTTCGTGTAGATTAGAAGTGTAAAAACAGTGCATCAGTTGATGGTGTCTGAAAGCAATTGGTTCCCCATGTCTGTTAAGTCAGGTGGAGGCACAAGTTATAATAGCAGTTCTGACTTTGACAAGAAGTTTCTCCCACTTGATAAGAGTGGAGGAAAGTACAAAGAAAATTAGAGGGGAAAGAGAAGAAGGAGGTGATTGCAGCAGGATATTTGTCTCCAGAAAGGAAGTTGATCTCACATAAGTCAGCAGAATGAACAGTTGAGATGGAGTAAAGCCTGAGAAGCTGAATGTTTCTGGTAGAAAAAGGAAAGTACGTGAAGTTAGTTGATATCAGCAAAGTGATGTGGAATAAAAAAATTATCTGTGTGCACAGTTTAAGTGGAGTTGATGGTGATCAAAGTATGAGAGAACCTGTTGTGGACAGAGATATCTTGGTATGGGGATGAACAGCAAAATTTTTGGTGTAGGTTTCCAAGCTATTAGAAATTCAAAGAAACTTCAGCAGGAGTGATCTGATGATGAACAATTTTGATCTGATCTACTCTGATAATAAAAAAGAAAAGAGGAAGTTTCAGTTTAAAAAAAAAAAGTCACTAGCATGTTTTTCACTGCATTGAGTTTTGGTTGAGCTCTTGAGGAGACTTTGATCCTAATATTTCTATACTGGTGGTGGAAGGTTGTTACTGGCATGTTCTATTAGTCTCTTAACTGTTGCATATATTTTAAAAAGGAAAAAAACCCCAGCAACTGGGCAGTAGTTGTTATGATATACGTATTGCAATAAAACGTTATCTGGGTAACATCATTGTCTTCTTGAATTAGTGTGTTCTACAAAGTTTATCTCTTCATGCTAAAAAGAAGTTGTGCTGTTGCAGAGCTAGCAAGATTATTATAAATCATTTAACTATGGCAAAATTCCATTGTCCTAGGAGTATGGTAAAATAAACATTTACATTCATCTTTCTTGTACAGTATAATACAAATTATCCTGCAACAGACAGATCTCTTAACAAAAACTATTGATAGTTACAGAGAGCCAGATCTGAAGTTACTGTAATTTGAATTGTTTTATTGAACCCTTTCAGAACAAGTATTTAAGTAATCACAAGTTGCATTTTGTAGGGTTTGAGAGTAGAGAAGCAGAAATTACTTCCTTTGCAAAGTTACCCAACTGGTATGGGACTATTTTTTTAACACCATTTTTCTTCTCTTTCTAGTTATGTGGTGAACATGGGGTTGATAGACAAGCTGCGTTGCTGTTTCCTCTCCGTTCAAGGCCCTGTTGATGAGAATCCCAAAATAGCAACTTTTCTACAAAATGCCGCAGCGGTGTTGCATGGAATATGTCAGCTGTGTTTTGCTGTCAATGGAAGGTAGGTGCGCTTGGTCTGTCATCTCTAAGATGTTCTTCAGGGAGCAGCCATTGTGACCGTGTGCCAACACCGTGTTCATGGAAGCGAGTGTTCTGACGAGGCTGTTAAACAGAACTGTTCTTAGTCACGCAGTAATAACGGGTAAAGAAACAGTGCAGGAAATTCACTGTGCTCACCCTTTCACCATTGAACTGTAATTAGTTCCCTGCACTGAGTCTTGATTCTTGTAAGTCATTTATCAGAATTGCAAACTTTACTCATTGTTACAGAGAGGATTTTATCACTACTAATTTTAAGTGTCTAGTCCTAAGGACTTCAAGAGGTATTTTATTATCAGCTAGAATCAACTCTTAATTGATTTGTCTCTAGAGCAGCCTAATTCTTTAAAATACCACTGTTGGTGAAGGAATTTATATTTTCTGTAAAGAAAAGTATTACTAGATTTGTCAGGGAATTTTCTAATGCAAAATGGTGTTATCATAACCTAACCAGGGTTGTGGGGAGCGAGTGTGAGCTATGTGTCTGCCAGCAAATCTGGACTTCTCTAATCTACGGTGTAGGACAGCCTGATGCGGTGAGAGTCAAAATTTCAGAGCTTTGGGGTGCGCATACTAGAACCTACCACCATTAGACTGTTACACATTTCAGGAAAAGACAAGGCTGACAGAACTAGAGTTAATAAAACATAAAATAACAGACAAAGCTGTAGGTAAGAGCTGTTGCTGGTAACTTCAGGGACACAGGCACATGGAAAAAGAACTGCAAGAAATATGAGCCCAAAGAGATTGTCCCAACTTACTGAAATTTCCCTTTCTGAAAGCTGCCAACTTGGCATTTTATGTTCCAGGACAGCGCTGCCAAAAGTCAAATGCATACTTAAAAAAGAAAAAAAAAAAAAAAAATCACCCTTCTCTTTGTGGAATAATAGTTCTAGCTACAAGAGTAGCAAGTATTTGCAATTTATGAAGCATGCATATGTCACCCAACTAATAGAGATCTTTGCACCCCAAAATAATACAGCACTGTGCAAGTACTTCTTCCAAGAACATCTGTGCTTTGTAGCAGAATAATAATTTTGAAAGGTTGAGCATTTTTCTTCACAGTTACACCAAAAAGTATCTGATCTTACTACCTGCATATAAAAGCAACACTTTGGATTTTATCCAAAGGTGCTGATTGTTTTTGATTTCCAGGTTGGATTGTTCATTTGAGCATGAAAAGAAATGAGAGGAATGAACTTGGAGATTTCAAAACTGTTATCTTTCACTTTTAGATCAAAAGCTTTGGTGTAGCTGTTTAGAAGGGCAGTTTAAATGAAATGTCTTTCATCACCTGAGCCCACTCTTATTTAAGAAGTGAATACAGAGCATAATTGGTCGTGTTACAGAAGTCTTTAGTATTCAAGATGATTTAAATGGAAAAAAGGTATTGCCAAACACAGATTAAGGTGGCAGAAACAGAGCTCAGACTTATTGAATTCTTAAATATGTCACAATACAGTAATATATGTTGTGGGATACATGATCTGCAGCACAAAAGGTGGCCTCTCTTTGTGAGAAATACAGATGCCTCTTTCATTTGTGGTAAATAGTAGTAAGAGGCAGTGCAGCCTGTTTAGTCAGAATCCAGCATTTCTCATTCTCCGGCTCAGCTGATACATGCTTGAGCACCAAACAAACGTGCCATATTATATTCCTCTGTACATCAGAGTAACTAACCAGGAAAAGGAAAAAAAGAGGAAAAAAAGTCTAGTGAGTGCTACCAGTGCTCTGACACCGCGGTGTGAAAAGAAGTTTTGCCAAAATAATATCATTGTTGCAAGAGCAATTTCGAATTGTTCTTTTGATATATCCTCCTGTATAGAATGTTTCCAGGTTAGGAGCTTCTTTATGCTCCTCAACGGTGATCGTGAGGGACACAAAATTAATTTGCTTTTTTCTGACAGAACTACTTCAGGTTGTTATTTTTTTATAAAAAGTTGTCATTCCATGTTAAATGCAGTATAGTATTTTTATACATCACACTTTATACTGTGCACAGATCTTAGCATGCTGTGCCACCGAGTGGCATACTGATAGGACAGTAGACGCTGGGTAGCTAACACACCAGGACCACCTCAGGGCTCCCAAACCATCCACAGTGCCTGCAACAATGAAATCCTTTATGAGCTAGAAATGGCCAAGCGCTGCGTGACCCTCCTCCTTTGCTTTCACACACCACCGGGCTGTTACGAACTGTACTGCGGCTGTAATCTGCAATATCCCCAGAGGGCCAGAAGTTTTAAACCATTAAGAGATCCTGTCCTGCGGGTACAAGGTATGTTAGGCCATTTCTGGAGCTCCGATGCAGGAACAGCTGTCAATCCAGACTTTCCTGTCTTCCTCACAAGGACATTTCATAAACCTCCCAAATTTAGCAGAATGTTTCTAAACCAAGCTCTGAATTGATACCCAGTGTTTATTTGGACAGTTACTTCATAGAAAACACTCTTATAGGCAGGGAAGAGATCTCGGTCAAGTACCTACCTGCATGTACCTCTACATCAGGCAGGATGTCACAACAATAATGGTTACTAGAAAATAGCCTCAAATTGTATCATAAATGTATGTCAGCATTAAGTATTAAATGGGATGTATGGTTGATATAATGTAGCTGATAACATTTTAAGACACAAACTGAGATACTTCTTTTATTCCTGTGGTAGACTTAGGAAAAAAAGTCCAAAATCATGGGGTTAGATACAATAAAGGAAAGTCTTGCTAATGTAGAAACATAAATTGGAGGATTCTCAATTTTAACATCATAAAAAGTTATTGAAATGAGGGAATCCATTCTGAGCATATGTTATAAACATATCTTATTAGAAGAGAGGGATTTTCTTTTCATTAGTGGCCAAGGTCTTTAAAAAGATTTAACTTTGATATTGATCTTACTTCTCAAATGATCATTTTTGGTACTGGCTAATAAATGCTAGATTCATTCTCTTAATTGAAGTTTTGCTGTGGATGTAATAGCACATTTTCCAAATACTGTGTAATATGTATAAAAGATCATTTGGTGAAAACATTGATAACTTGTAACCCCATGTGAACCTTGTTTTGATAATTTTTATACCCTCATCTGTTACACAGTGAGAATCAGTGAGGGTGACTTGAGACCTCCAACTGGAAGTCCCATTTTTCTTTTGCTATGTTGCATCCATTGATAGCAATGGAGGTGAGAGCTCCTTTCTCCAAGATGAGTTAAAATAAGGTGTATGAGAGCTGAAAATAGGGTATTGTCCCTTATTGTATGTAGAGAGAATTCATAAAATGCAGCACGTCGGAATATCAAGCTATCTGTGTTCGCTGAGCAAGAGATGAACCTGACATTTGATACTTAGGCTTGAAAATTATGGCCATGATAACACTTAACTGTTTTTTGCTCACCGTTAAGGGTAACAGTAGCCAGAATTGAAAACAGAGGCATTTTTGTTAACCTGAAATAAAGCAAAGTATTAAATAGACTTTATACAGGCTAACAGTGGTTTATATAGCCATATAAATCTGTCTTGCTATTTGTGTCCAATTCAGATGCCCAGTAGCAATGTTCAGGACGACAGCCTTGTTTTCCAGAGTTTATTATTCTACCTATGAAAGATATAAGGCCTGTTTGGGGCCCTTGAGTCCTGAATACCCATATGGAACATGCTTGGCTTGTAAACACAAGACAGAAAACAATGAGCAGGCAGGGAAAGCAAGGAGCATTAATAAAAATACGGTTGTGCTGCGCCAGCTCACTCTTCCCGAAAAGCAGGAGTGAAGGCTGAGTAAGAAAATATATGGCAAGTCCTTCATCAGCATAGCAAGGATCTTGCTTATGGTCCTGTCTTTTCCTGTACTGCCCAGTGTTCATCAAATCTATATCCCCTTTTTCCCTGTAAGTCTCTGGAACTAAGATTTCTGTCCAGGAAGTTTAGTTGTTGCTCTGTGGAGGACTGTTGTTAAGGCCTTATTTCGCTTTTGCCCATTAGTATGAATGAAGGAATTCATATTAACCACGGAGTGAATGCAAACAGCAGGAGAAACTGTCAGTAGTAGTGCAGTTAAGGGTTAATCGCTGAGGAGGAGTGCTCTCCCTAAGAGCAGTACAGTGGGCTGGCGATAACACAGACACGAGGAGGAAAGTGAGTTGTGCGTAAGGCGAATATTGCAAATAATAGTCCCTCAGATCACGTAGCTTCTTGGGGCATCAACTTTTTAAAAATCTTGCTGTTTTCTTGATGTAAGAAATGTCTGCAAGCTCCCTCATTAATCTAGGAAAATAGCATGTCCTAGCAGTACAGTAGCTAAATTGTTACTGTTATATGTTATCTCAGAACAGTAGTGGAACACATATAAATCTGTGTCAGCAGCTAATGAAGTTGTGCATTACAAGCTGCAGTGGCGGAAAGCTGCAGAGATACAGGGTTTGATCCAGGAAAATAGTGACTGTCGTGTCACAGATACGCAAGGAAGTAGGCTGGTCTGTTTTCAGTTTTATTACAGTAATTAAGATAATGTCTGTTTTGGCTGCTGGCTGGCGAATCAGATGGGAGTCTGCTTGAATGCTGGTTGTGCTTCTCACAGCTTCCAACAGACAGCAGATCCAGCCAGTATGTAAACTAACTAAAACTTGCTCTTGGAATTACTGAAAGGTTTCAAATCATCGCTTTTACACAGTACTGTGACTCCTAGCTTGACAGTGTGAATTATAACAAGGTCTGACAGGTGCTAAATACTTCTTTATACTTCTTTCATTATTACCTTGCCTCTTTATTTTGTCATCTCTTTCTAAATAAAATAATTCAGAAGCCAAAAGTACAGATGATAGTTTTTAAATCCTAATAATAATAAAAAAACCCAGATTATATTCTAAGCCTTTTGAAAACTCGTGTTTCCATTTGGCTCCATGTTTTTAATCAGGAGTATATATTTCAAATATACAAACATTACAATGTATACCCTTAGAGAGGCTTGTCTGCTTGTTAGCTCGGTCAGTTTTTAAAACAGTGTATTTTCAGATATAAACAGTTTGCTCATATTGAAGCTTGGAGAAATTGTAGTTTTATACTTGTTCTGCAGAGTATG
This sequence comes from Nyctibius grandis, assembly GCF_013368605.1. Classification (NCBI taxonomy): domain Eukaryota; kingdom Metazoa; phylum Chordata; class Aves; order Nyctibiiformes; family Nyctibiidae; genus Nyctibius; species Nyctibius grandis. The sequence continues at coordinate 7,531,218 of NC_090668.1, forward strand.
CTGTTTCTCATCAAGCTGCATTGAATTCCTGTTTTTAATAAATAGTGGTGTATTTCAAGCAATGAAGTACCACTGTTTAGTATCTTTCTTTCCTGGGATGGATATATCCACATTTTTAAATTCTTAAACCTGTTTTGTAAGTCATAAACCCTATACCAATTCCTGAGACTCCTTGATGGCAGAAGCTGAAAATCATAATGGCAGCCCATAATGAAAATTCCCTGCATTTCATTAAACTTTTCTTTTTAAGACCCTGCAGGTTTTTTGACCGTAATATAAGTACTTGCCTGTTTTTCTGTGTTAAATACAGAGACTTGGTAAAGTTTGAAAGCCTATCTGTTTTCCCAGCTATATAAGCCAATGTAAAAAAATCCTCTAAGTCTTGCTTCCCTTCGGTGCTGAATCGAAGGGGGTTTGCCCATACTGACTATTTTACTTTGTTACAGACACTGAGAGTAAGCTGCTTTAAATAGGAGAATTAAAAGGAGGTACATCCGTAGGAATCACCTCTCTTATCATTAGTTACGTAAAACCTAGGTTTCTTGTACGATGTAGTCATCTTCGGATTTTATGATTTTTATGGGTTTTTACTTCAGTCTGTGTCCTGACAGTTAGCACCGAATTTTCACTGGGCTTACCTTTGAGCTGGACTAAAATCTGCTAAATGCATGAAATCCACTGTTGTACAGACTTGATCAAAATCACTCAAAGCAGCATACGCAAAGGTTCATGCTTTATTTTCCAACATCTCATATGCATATTTTTTTTCTACTTTAAAGCCCACAGCCAGTATGAATAACGTCTTTTACCCTTTTATTGTAAACATTTAGGCTTAAAGTGATCATAACTGACAGTTAAAACCAACAGGAGCCAGTGGCCTGTTCATATACACATTAACTGTAATACAGGCAACATCAAAAATAAATGTTTTAACAGTTCCTTCAATCCACCAAACTTAGCAGACAGGTTTTTTATTTATTTTATTTTTTTAAACAGCTTTGTCCTGTGGTATAACTTTAAAATTCCTGGTCTTTTCTGAGAAAAAAATAATGCTTGCATTTTGGGTTATTTTACAATTGACTTTTTTATGTATATTTTGATTCATTCACTGCTCCAGAGCAGCACAAAATGGTAAAAGGATTTCATCCAGCAATGTAAGCTCTTTCATATGGAATTGTTTAAAAATAATGATGGACTGAGAGTTGAAAGCAAGCTAACTTTAACCTTTGGTAAAATTGGTCAATCTTTGCATATAGTCACCAAAAATTCTGTGAGGTATCATATGCAGTAATTAATTTGGGGTTATCATTTGACCATGAGGGTTTTTTTTCTGTTTTGTACTGTTGAAAAAGCTAAGATTGAAATTAAGAAATACTACTTGGTGAGAGGAGCTGAGCTCTCATGTGATACTGTGGAAATAAACATTCTTGTTACTTGAGTGTAGTTAAGTGACGGTTAGCACATTTTGGCTACTGCATGCTGCAAAATAAATAATTGGGCATCAGAAGCTGTTTTAAAGTGAGGAATACCAAGGAGTCCGCAGATACACAAACCGAAGTTGTAGAAATGCGCAGAGGTGGTCCCAGAGCTGTTAGCTCGCCCCCCTTTGCAGCCATCCAGGTTCGTTCCTCGCTTGCAGCCAGGTTCACGTGCCAACACGCCTTGAAACTGAGCAGCAGGGATCTGCGCAAAGGCACAGCTGGCGAGGCCAGGTGATGGTTCAGGAAGTGTCTCTGCTGACTCCATTCGAACACGCTCACTTAAAGACCACAGGGCTTCAAAATGAAGATTTTTGGGCACGGATTCCAGGTGTAGGAAAAGGAAAGTAACGCCATAAATTGTTGTGCAGCATAGCCTCACCCAAAACACACTTAGAGCTCTAGTGCTTTTTCCACTTTATTTATTCTTTATGGAGTAAATGTTAGGGTCATTATGAGTGCTACAAACCACCAGCTGAATGTTTGTGTTTCTTCTTTTGCAGCAGGTAAGTGGCATCAAATAATAATTTTAATAATCTTTTTAATTTACTTCAGCTTGACTTTCAAATGTTACAATATGTATTTTGAGAGACTCCTACGCCGGGGGCCTCCTGAAGCATTGTCGTGGCTGGTTTTGTGCCGCAGTTTCTGTAAGGATTGTTAGGAGTTCAGCTGGCTGTCGCAGTATCAAACAAACACCTCGTTTTTGGAACCTGCACCATAAACTCGGACACGTTCGTCTCCAGCTGAGTCTCTACAAATGGCTGACCGCTAACTGGCAGAGTTGTAGTGGAGGTGTAAAGGAGTCACTTGTGTAACATCATAGGTACTGGAAAATAGGCACAGCTACGTTGCTTTTCTTCTTACTGTGTCTTATCTAAAGATCTCTTTGCTTCTTTCAAAGATTTGTGAAGTAATTATGCAGTCTCCTGTGTTTTTTGTACAGCACAGGTATCACTGAAATACAACCGGGACATTAGTCCTAGAGGTAGCAGCAGAGGAGGCTGTAGTTAAAAGCGTTTTCAGTAGCATTGAACATTCACAGTCTGTAAATAGAAATAAGTTGGAAAGAAATGGTACCCATAAATGCTAGTTTCAGATAAGATCATTCCTTACACGTGTGATCTAACTGATAAAAGGCAGAAGTGAGTCATCTGAGCAACTGCTTTCTAAAGGTAAAGATGTGAGCGGCCAGTGATGGAAGCGGATGGGTGCTGGTACAGTAAGCTGTGTGCAACCCAAAAACTGTCCTGTCATATTCACCTGGGCTCAGGGCCATGAGAAGACCCCTCAGAGGCTGTGCAGAGATACTTCATGGCCTGAGTGCTAAAATAGCTGTCCTAAGCCTCCTAAATCTCCCCTCCTTTGCCTGCAGCATGTCAGCCTCCTCGCAGTAGCTGTGCACGCTCTGTCCCCACCCAGCTGCTAAGCGATCCCTGCTTGGGGGCACAGCGGGAGTTTGTAATACCTGGAAGACTCGGTCATCAGCCTTGCCCTATAAAGCAACCAGGTGTTGCTCACATTTTTAGTGCACACTCACGCTACCTTACAGAAGAATTGTATCCACGAGAAAATGCATAGATACTAGCTTTGAAGTTTGCTGTGACTGCGAAGATGGAACATAAAAAGCAGGATTAGCCTGCCTAGGATCTGTGTTGGGAACTTCCCTGGAGCAGAGAAGTGTGTGTAACAGAGTGCTGCGAGGTGCTTCTGATACAGATACTGAAAAGATCATTTAGAGCTGTTCTAGTTAAGGAGAAGCTCCTTACCAGTTCTGGTCAACAGGAGCATTCTCAGCCCTCTGAGTTTTCAGTCATTTCTGTATTCAACTGAGGTCTTCAAAGTTACAGATTGTTTGCAAAAGTGGTTCTTGTTTCCACTGCTTTCCCTGTTCCTTTGCTTTTAGTTGTTATAAAAGGGAAAGATACCCTCATGTAATTTGTCCTTCTATAACATTTTCTCGTATCACCTGTTGTGTTTTCCTTCAGTTATAAAAAAAATATATATATAGAATCAATCTTTGTAGTCTCTTTTGATATTGTCACTTCTTTTTTTTTCTTTTTTATTTTTTTTAAGATGGAAACTTAGTATATGTGGTATAAGGATAAGACCCAATTTTAATGCACCATACTTTCAGTGTTCCTGTTCATTCTATCTTAATATTTTAACGTTTCCTTTGATTGCCAATATAAACTAAATGTATTTCCATAATGAAGTTCACGTGATTTACATGATGGGTTTGAATTAGAACTCAGAATATATGAAACTTGGTGAATTATTTTGTGTGCTTTATTTTGTATTTGCCTGCCTTCTACACATTGTTTAACCTCCAGAGTAGTGACAATCTTAGTCTTCCGTAGTAGTGACTGTCCTGCATCATCCTTCTGGATGATTAATAATGTGAAAAAACAGAAACAGTACAAATCATGGAGGGATTATGAAAGTTTGAATGTGAGAAGGGAAAGGGCATCCTGAGTTATTTGCCTGTCTCTCCTGATATCCTAGATAGCCAGAAACCTTCTCCATTATTTTGCGTGCATACCCGAAAGACACCAAAGAAACCTAGTTTCCATTTGCACAAGCTGTGCTGGTTTGTCTTGAGCGTTTCATGCTTATTTGTGCTTTGCTACCGTACAGTCTCCCATAACAACATCTGACTGAAATAAGTAGTTGTGTGTTTTGTTAACTGCTCAGCCACGTCGTTCTTAAATTCCTGCAGAACTATGTGATTAAGATCATCTGGTCCTCTAACTCAGTTTGCTCCTTAGGTAGGCAGTTTGTTCCAGTGCCCGCAGCCTGTCCCTGAGGCAGTGAGAGGCTCCAGGGAGTTCTCCCACCTCTGCTGGCTGCTGTTGCAAGAAAGAGGGGTGTAGGCTACTGACCTGAGAGAGAGCTTGCCTGAAGCCCCTAAAGTGCCCCCAGGCTTCCAACTTTAAAGCTGTCTAATTTCTGCGTGGTCTTGCGCCGGTATCGTGAACCCATTTTGGGAGCAAAGACACCAGTATGTGGAGAAAGATATTTAAAGATACAGCTGCACTGCAGTTAAAGAGAGCAGGAGACGGTGCCCAGATTGTTGAAAGCGTTTTCTGGAAATGTCATGGTTCCTTGACACATTAGGTATCAGGTTTTTTCCTTTTTAGCAGTTTACTGGTTTTCTAACATTTGGCTTGTTAGGAGGACTGCGTCCTGGGCAAGTGCTCTCACTGAGGCTGGTCTCCTCCTCAGACAGCTTTAATGTTTCTTTTACAGATCTTGGAACATATTTGACAATACACGTCAGGACCCCACAGGACTAACAGCAGTTCTTCAGTCTACGGATCTGGTTGGAGTCTTGCATATGCTGTACTGTGTTCTTTTCCACGGGACAATTTCAGATCCAAACACAGCAAGTCCTAAAGACAGCTATGCAGCGAGCACAATCCAGGTTGCCATTGAGAGTTTACGTTTCTTCAATAGTTTTGCTGTTCTTGATCTGCCTGCCTTTCAGGTAACAGATGTTTTAAAACCTTTGCTTAGTGTGAAAATGTTAATTATTGCATTTACTTTTAGACTAAGTTTTGTCTTTAAGATCTTAGTTATTGAAGAAACTTTCACCATTAAATGTTAGAGGGTTTTTTCATGCTTAAAATTGCTAATTGTTGTTATTTCCACTGTATAGTTATGGCAAATTAATTTAAGCAAAAAGTGAAAATTTGGACTATGCAAAATGCTGAATCCCATCTACCACTACAAAAACCCCTCACTTTTAGCATAGTACTTTTTATATTTAATAAGCCCCAAAAATGTAAAAAAAAACTTGGTCAAAAGCACGAAATAAGTTTTTCTAATGTGAAAGGATTTGCTTATATTATAACCACAATTTACATTTGTCAGCGCTTTCAGTGGCCACTTGCATTAAGATTGTACAACTGAAACTGAAAATCACTTGACAGCAAATTTTTTTATCCAAGTAAAGTTTTAATGGCCAAAAATTGGAAATTTAATGTTTCATAATTTTTACTCATGAAAAAAACTCAAAAAAGATCACACTGAGTCTTGAGAAGGTAAGTCTTTTCTTACCTTCTTCTGTGAACAGATTTCTAGGGTAAGTGAATCATTTTGCCATACAAAGAAAATACAAATACTACTGTATTTCTCAGATAAATTGGCAAAGCTGTTCTGTTGATATAAAACACCTGTCAAAAAGCATTGCTTTGCAAAACGCGTTCAGCAGCATCAGTCTTACACAATTCATCAGAATAGGTTTCTCTTTCATTTAGTATGAAATTTGTATACAGGTTGTACCACACACTCCATCTGAAGTGCATTAAACTCGGCAAGAGCTTTGCATGAGTAAAGAGTTTAGTATAAGGTATAAGTCTCCTTCAGTTTGTATTTCTTGACTTTGATTTTTAGTGTATTCAGTATCTCTAATAACAGCCACAAGCGGTTTGCATGTAGCAACATTCGTCGGTATAGATGCAGTTGCAGGAGCCAGTCCAGTCACGGTGTGTTTTTCTACGGGGCACAGAAACAGTGTATTTATTGGAGTTTCATGTAAAACAACTCTGACACACACCATCAACTCCCATTTCTCGCTGTAAATCAAGGTGTATCAAAGTAGTTCTCTTCTACAGTTTGTTCAGTAGCTCTTGGTTTGAGACTGGATGTTTCTTTGTTGCTGTAGATACTACAGGTATACACCAGAGTAAGACTTGAACTGGGACAGTTGCAGTTTGTAGGGAGGCTATAGCAAATAGCACCAGCTGAAGGGCTCTCCCACTGATATCTCAAGAAACAACTATGAATTTTTGAAGCATAAGCTTCTACTTATACTGTCTAGATTTATCCCTCTACCAACTATCATGATATCTGAGTATTTATAACAAACCATCAGCATTAATTCCTAAATCCCATGATTTGCATTAGTTTGTTGTACATAAAATGGTGCAAGATAGTAATTATTGCAGATAGGGTGGTACAAAACTAACCAGGGTGAATTGTTTCATTCAGCTCATCGATGCAGGGCTCTGCTCAGGAAGTATCCTCTTAGCCGTCTGACTGAATTGTAACAGTAATATTGTTTGTGATGGACAGACACACTGGTGTAGTCTCAGCAGCTGTCTTTTAATGTGATTTGTTTCTGTACTGTTAAAAAATCAACATACACCTGAGGCAGTTTGCTGTCCATTCTGATATTGTGGACTATAGCAGGCTAGCAAACAGCAGAGGGAAAAAGCGTAGTTTATGTGCTGTCTGATTGTTATCTCTAAGGAATAGTTTTATCACATAATAGTAGGACTATAGAATAGGTTTTTTTGATTAACAGAAGAGGTCTGGTATTCTAGAGTTTGTATTAGCACAGATGGCTCATGGGTATATATTTCATTTAATTTGACAGTCTAAACAATTGAAAGATGGTAGTGGGAACCAACGCAGGATCCTGAGCTGATATTAATTCTGGCTAAAAAGGAAGCATAGTTTCCTTGAAAAATTAGTTTAACTTTTATACACAAACTCAGGTGCCCTTTGACCTGTTGTTATCAGGGAAGGTTAAACCCAGAGTGCTAGGTCACAGCATGCGTGGACAGCACTAATTAAATAAGGGTGGACGTAAGAACATGGCATTTCCATGATGTAAAGCAGTGAACGGTGGCTGTATTGTACGTTAACTTTTGAAAATATACTAACGTACCAGAACGCTTGAGGCTTAAGATGGAACCAGAGCTGAGTCTGTTTTAATGGTCAAGGATTCCACTTGTGCGGGGTAGATTTGGAGTATGCTAAAACTAAACCGTACTCCAGACTGGGATTTATGTATATGTACTTAACACAGGCTACAAGGTATAAAATCAAGAAAAGTTTCAAACGGAAGAGATTTTCTCACAGGCCTGCACTGCTGTTTCATTAGAGTTAGTAGACTGTCATGCTCGTTCCTTGTGCTTTAGTTTTCCCCTTTGACCTTGTGTCGCTCTGTCTGTTTGACATGTTTATTAAATAGAGGCTGTAGGCTGCGCAGATAAAATCTAATTCTGAATCTCCGCGTATAGCAGTTTGCCTACTTTTAAGAAGCATCCCAAGAAGCTTTGCAGCTGAGTGTTCTCTCCTTTTGGATGCTTCTAACTTTTTTTAATGTTTGAAAAGTCATTATTTGTTATTAATCTTTGTATTCCTTTCAGAGCACACGTTATTAATGAGAAATGCATTTTGCTCTTTTGCAGAAATGAAGATGGTTTGGTTTCTTTTGCTTATTACTGAGAAATATTATTAGCATTAAGTTTTCCTGGAACATGTAATGTGTGTCAAATGAAATGGTCAACCTAATGCTATGCTGAATGTCAACTAAGCAGAATTCAATTTTCCTGTGTCCCTTTAAAATTTGAATTTATTCTTATAGTCCAGTTGTAAATGATAAGTTGCTGAAAGAAGAGAGCTGATTCTGGCCTCCTCCAAAGTTATTGCAACAAAGAACATAGTCTATACTTTGGGGGGGGAAAAAAAAAAGGTGCAATTGATGTATATGAATTCACACAATTTCTATAACATACTGCTAGACTGTAATTTCCGTTTCTTGGCCTTTTTTTCAGTCTATTGTGGGTGCTGAAGGACTGTCCCTTGCATTCCGGCATATTATCAGCTCTCTGCTGTGGTACTGTTCCCAGCATACCTGTGAAGGATTGCTACACGAAGTCATTATTTGTGTGGGCTATTTTACTGTAAACAACACAGATAATCAGGTAAGGCAAATGGAACATGGGATCAGAAGTTATCAAGTGCACATTTAGTCAAGAAAACTAATCCCCTCAACATTGTTTTTGAAGCACTTGGGATTCCTACAAGCACAAATACACGCGTTTGCAAAAGAGAAGCTGAAGTTGCATCTTAACACAAAAACATTAATTTTATGTGGCCGTAAGGAAACTCCATGTTCTTATGCAGACAGTGATGCTGACATTGCAACGATTTTAACTAGTCTTACTCACTGCCAAGATATACTTAACAAATGATATTTTTAATTCCAAGTTAACTTCATGGCAACTTGATCAAATGGCTGTGGTACCCACGTTAAACCCTTTAAAAGCCAGCTACGCTAGTCTGCCGTGAAGGCATGTCCTCAGATGCCAATGTAGCCATCTCCCTGGTAGCCAGAGGACTCATTTAAGTTTAAACCATTCTTTTCCTTGAATCTTTTTAATAATAAACCAAATACTCTGTTGAACAAACAGTGGAAATCCCCCTCTAGCTTCCTTGATTGTTGTCTGCTTTTACCAGTGGACTCTGTGACCACTCATACTAGTAAGAATAGCTTATAAAATAACCCAGACACAAAACTTAAAAACTCCTGCAAATACTTTAATCTTAAAAGTCTCCCAGTTTCCTCAGCTTATATGTAGCCTCTCAGGGTATATTGGGCAGGGCAGAAGTTGGCACTTGTTCTTTATTTTTGAGTATGTGAACCTGACTTTACATGTGTAGAAACTGTGTTATGGTGCCTGCATCTTTGGAATGATTCAGTTGAATGCTATATTTTGTGAAGTTACTTGTTTTGTTCTCTCTTCATACTAGTAACACTTGGTTCCTGTTTTTATTCAACTTTTGGGGTGGGAGTTCAGGATGAGGAGCTTAATCCCCTCAGTTAAGCTGAAGAGCAGAAGAAAAGTGTTACAGCTTGTCAGCAAAGGTTTAGAGAAGAGCTGTCTGATAACTTTCTTACAGTTGTTGACTATAATTGGAACATTATAATATCTTAAAGCTAACAATATTGTCAGAAATATTATATAATTGCATAATGGAATTACATAGTAATGTTTCTGTGGCTTTGGCCACAGCCAGAGGGAGGATCCTGCAGCCTTCCTACCCTGTGCAATCAAACCCAACTCGGGATATGGAGCTGACACTGGGCAACACTTTTTAATGTGGTCTTTTTGAAAATCCCTGTGATATTGCTGCCATTTTCCGATTCCCACTGCTACACAACGGGTCTTGTTGGCATCCAGAAGTGCCAGCAAACAACGTTGTCTTTTCTCTGCAGTTTAAAAATTTCTTTTCTGGCACACAAGTATAAACAGATGTGATTCATTGCACGGAGGACTTGCAACTACAAACGTGCCAGGAATAGCGCAGAAGAGGGATTTCCTACCAGTGCTGTCAGTTATAGTGCTCTGTAGTGCCTGTCGCTGCTCAGCACTCGTGCCCTGGGGCGAAGGTCCGACCGTGGCGAGCGGGCACCGTGCCACGGCAGCAGCTGGCTGTGGTGGCTGCCGGCAGGCAGTCAAGAGACTGAGTATGTGCAAAATGCGTTTGTGTCTGGGCGTGCTTCCCAGCTGGTGATTCTGCAGTGTCTTGGAGTCTTCAGCATGTGCACTTGGGGTTGAGGTCATATGCCATCGCTAATCCACCCCCAGACTGAGTTAATTTTCAAGATTAAAAGGTAGCTTCTGCAGCTCTGAGAGACAAGTTCAGGTCTTTGGTAAAACAACCACGGTATGTTAGTATTTCTCATACTCTAAAAGCAGTCTTTCATGATGGTTTGCTTTGGTGGTACTATCTCAGGACATGTCATGACGTACTTAGCTTTTTATTTAATTTCTCTTATTCCTATTTGATAAGTGCTTTCTATTCATTCAGTTATGGTTTAATTTATTATGATGCTTTGTGCTTTCAGTTTTTTCTTTCATTCTTGATCATCTGCAGAGTCCTACTAAAAATAAAAAATTGCTCTCACAGTGAAAGCTTGAACTGAAAATAGTAGGCTTGAACTCCTGGAAGAACAGCATAATAAAAATAGATACACCAGACTTGAGCTGTGAAAACAGATTTCCATAGAGCCTGATAGCTCTTTTTATTTAGTATTTGAACAAACTTTTAAAAAGAGTCAATAACTGACGTATTTCAAAGCAGATTTGCATTATTCTTTCAGTCAAACGTACATTTGTTTTGAAATGTTTGTAGTTTAAATAAGTCTTTTCGTCCCTAAATTTGTATTCCTTATTAAAAACCTTTGTATGTTTTCATTCCTTTCAACTGTAAAAAGAAAAGAACAAATAATTATTTGGAGTTTTCAGTGTGCCTTTTCTGATTCTTTTGTCTACCTACATGATCAGATAAATGCCCAAAACGGTGTACCGGAGTAAAGAAAAAATGGCATGAATTATTAAAAAAATCTGCAGTTTCCCAGTTTGGACAATAGATAGGTTTCTAAAAAGGAAATTTTACAGCCTGTCAGCCTCAACATTGACCTTCTGTAGTAGTACTGTGATTTAAGTAAGTTAGTACCACTACTCTGCAGTCAAAATAATAAAAGGGCAATTTCCTAAATATTTCACATTCATAGAAGAAAATCTTCCAAGAGCATCATATGCCAATCATTTAATGTAACCTAGGTTTGTCTGGTTTTATGACACCATCCATAAAACTCTTTACGTTTAGTTGAGTGGCAAATTAAAAAGGAAATTTCTTTTCTCTGGTATAGCTTTGAGATTCATATTTCTCTGCAGTTTCCAGGAGCCCCAAATAAGAGGAGGGCCTCACGGTGGGTCCTGCTCACCCGCAGAGACAGTGGCTGGGGTCCCAGTTAGCTTTTTCACCACAGTTGGCTTTTGGGCCAGGCCCAAGTGATTCTGTCGGGAGCGATGAGGACAATGGATTCCTAAGGAACGCATTCCTGAGTGTTTTGATAGTGCTTGCTCTGTTTATTTTAAAAAGACTATGATTTTGCTGACTCTGCCCACATATAATATATTAGTAATATTCGTTTCCTTTTTTCGTATTTTGTTTTAACATTCATAAAGCTTTTTCAGGGCAGCTGCTGTCACTGAAGAAATAAATCAGTCATGAAACTGAAAATTTCAAAAAGCAAAGAGTGTTTCTTCAATATTTTAAATGCTTTAACGTCATTAGTCAAGCCTAAACTGCACTGTCTGTTTTGTATCGGCACGTGAACTTGTGTTTACTACAGAGTCTGACAGCCTGCGTTTCATGAGACGGGGTTCTGTAATCACGCCGCAGCGGAGCTCGGCTTTATTAGGCATCTGCTTTGCATGAAGTGTGATCAAGGAAACAGATTCTCTTGTTTTGGCCACCTTTTAATCTATTAACATACGAAAACAGGTCCCATGATACTAAGGACAGACGTGTAAAACTAAACTGCGTAATAAAAATAATGTCCAATCTTTCAATAAGCCAACCGTACTATATCAGGCTGGAGCATTACAGTTTCTAATTTAAATGTTCTTGTTAATTAAAAATATCCTTCTATTTCATTACATTTTTATTCCCTTTCATTGTTTGATTTAATTATTATAATGAATATAATTAGCATGTGCTGTCAACTCACTTCATTTGCATATTATATTGGATAATTGAATGTGGTCCGGTAATTAAATTAACATGAATGACAGACGATTCGGCTTCTTTCACATTGCTCTGTTGGGAATAAAAATCTTTCTGTATTCATTGCAGTTAGTGAATATTTTTCATATGAAAAGTCATCAAAAATCAGATCCTCAGACTGAGGATCTTGCCTGACAGGCTCCAAAAGAAGTCGCATTGTTCATTTGTCGTACTATGCATTTATTTAAATAAAAATAGCTTTTGTTCTTTCAGGCTTTGACACACACTGTATTTAGAGTGCTCTAGAAGAACCTCACTAACTTGTGGGTTATATAGGATACAGGTTGCAAAACAAAATCTCTGTGAAACAGCTAGGGAAAAGTGTATGCAGCTTTTGAAAAATTAATTATAAAATTGGAGTTTGTAGGTCGAAGTAAGAACTTCTCTTAGAGTAACAAAGGCAATTGGAAAAAATTCGATACACAAACTATTCCCATTCCATCCACAAAAGTTTGTTTTCCAGTTGCATAAGTCTAACTTATTTCTCTGCCACTCCAAACCTGTTATCCAGAGACAGTTGTGTCCATAAGAAGGGTACATTATTTTTATTGTAAACTTATAAATAATTGAAATGTTAATATCTAATAATCCATATGTTGAAAACAGAAACACATGGAATTAGATTTAACAGTACCGTTCACTTACTAGAAATTCACCTTTGCTATATAGATAGGGAAAATTTGTCGCAAAACATGTTTCAGGCATGTCAGCTTGCTCCAGTTAAAGGAATAAGGAACAGTAAGGTCACAGGACATTTTGGGAGAGGAATTTTTCTTGTCTTAAAGTAGAAAACATCACACAGCAGTATCGCAGGTATAAACATAATGTTCAAAGAAATTAAAATATTACATGGTAGGCACAGTTCTGAAAGGTTCATGAAATTTATTACTCATTTCCAGCACAAAGAAAATACAGTAGATAGTCCCCAAGAAAGGCTTCTTACTGAGATTGTCTTTTTTTTTTTTTTATGATTGGCTTATAGTTATATTTTCTTACTTTTTAGCATTTTTTTCATGTGGCAAGTCTTACTTCTGTCATAAAATAGCAGTACACTTTATCCCACAGTAAGTGTATATCACATACCTGTATACGTATATGACATCTATCCTAGCTATGGTTACAAGTACTGCTGCGTTGTAAGGGACACTTACAAAGTGACTTTAGATTAAATGTGGCCTTCTGTAGGGAAGTTATTTTGTGCTTTTGACAGTGTTAGTGCGTATTGAGTTTCAGTATGTGGCCAGTTTCTTCTAGTGTTAGTGTGAAGAAAGAAAAATACTTTTAAAATGGAAAAATTGTGAAAATCAGAAGTTGACAGGAAGAATGGTTATAAAAATATTATGTAGAGTTTCCATATGGGTTATTTACTAGAGGCCATCATTAAACTTTCATTATTTATGTTGCTTTTGGGGCTATGAAGTGACTGGAACAATTTTGATCTGGTAGGTGGCAGAAAAGCACATTTTCTTGCTGTTTGAAGCTTCTCAGCCAGCTCTGTAACATGTCCAATGGCTCAATGTTTCACAGTCATCTTAGCTGATGATCAGGTATTTTCACAAACCCTTTACATTTATTGTGGAAGACAAAAGACAAAATGTACTAGTAAAAAAATTTCTTACTTGCAAGTAGGGTTTTGGAGAGTGACAGAAAATGCTTGCTTTTGAAGAGCGAATGCTCTGAGAGGGACAGGAAGGTTTTCTGTGGTTTAGACATATATTACAATATTTTAATTATTCACACCTTCTGGGGACTTTAACCCAAACTAGCTGTTTTCAAGGATGATGGCAGAACCCTCTGCCGATAGTCTGTTTGAACTTCTGTTGACTAAGGTCCTGTTTCTTCTCTAGCCTTTAAATCAGGAATTCTTCATTCACTTCAATTGAGTTTCACCTGTGTAAATGAGTAGAGAATCATGCCCAAAGGAGCAGCTTAAAGTTATAAGTGGTACGTCATTAAAGTTGAAGATGTTATCTACATGTGGAGATGTTCTTCAGAAATAGCGCAGGGCTGCAAGGGCTAATTCTATTCATTTCAGTGTTCAGAATAATACAGAAAGGTTTGAAACATGGCATGATGCTTTTTTTTATTTGAGCTTACAGAATATATGTATTTCTCAATACGTTTGATGTATAATAATACTCTCCTCTGATTAAAAAATATTAGGCCAACACTTAAACATATAAATCTCCTGTTATGTTATTTTGGAAACTATGAAGCTTACCATTTTCTAGAAAGCAATAATACCCTTCAGTTTAACAAGATACTTAAGGTTATGATTAGCATTAAGGATGAGAGCAACCTTACGTGTTAAAAGTTTATTTTTGTGTTAATATGTTAAATGCTAAAATACTATCATTTTTAAAGTTAGACCTTTCCTTAGTGCCTTTTCTAGTTCAGACATTAGATTACTACTATGTCCTGTAGCCTGGGCGTGTGTTAAATTCACAAATAGCGTCAATGCATATTAGAATTTTATCCGTTCTCCTCTCATCCCGTTGTAATGGAGCTTATCTTTTACCATATCTGTTTAATAGTATTTATTTATTTATTGCTGAATTTAATCTATATATACTTCATTTGTTATCTTATAACTAAAGTGACTTGTTATTTGTGATTTCTGGGTGACCTTTTTTCAAGAGCTTTGTATAAAGAACTTCTTTATCTAGATTTCCCACTAGCATCACTTCTGATAAACATTTTTATGTCTTTACTGCATCCCTGTGCTTTTATTTGCCATTGTCCTATCCTAAATGCTCCAGTGGCTTACGGTGATTACACAAAAACTGCTCAGATGATTTTTTCTTTGTTATGTGTACACAGAGCACCACTAAATCTGTCTGCTTAAACCGTAGAGCTAACTCTAAAAGGACAGTGCTCATAAGGTGGTTTATAGGAAGACATAACGTTATTTCTGAACTCTCTTATCTTCTCTCTGAAAGCTTACATGAGATGTTAAGAAAATAAACACTGGAATTTTTCAAATAGACAAAATTCTTATTTTAAAATTAGAATGTAGCATTCTGAAACATCATTTTTGCATGGAAATGGTGCTCCGATCCCTAGTAACTGTTAGGAGGAATTTAGAACATTCTTTGCTCAGAGCCTTGCCAATAGTGGAGTTTGCAAAATGGAAAGAAAAGAGCTTGACCTTAAAACAGAAGAAGAGCCCTAGTGGTGACATATTCTGCTGATTAAATACTAGCAGTATGAGATCTGTTTATATAGAAGCAAAGAAATAATGCAGATCTAACTTTGAAGAGAAACTCTGGACTACTAATATAAAGACTTATTTCTTTAACAAAGTTATAAATAACCTGACATCAAACAAAAGGATTTAACTGTTTGATGGAATACTCTGTAGTTACAGAGATTAGATTCTCAGCGTTTCCCTTCCTGTTCAATACAGTTACTAGTTGTTTGTACAAATTGGAATTGACATTTATATAAATGATAAATAAATAGTAAAAGAGGCATTAATAGTTCCCATACCAACAGTACAATTTTAAGACCCAAATGTTTATAATGGCCATGTTCAAGTTTGGAACTGTAGGTCATATGGGATAGTGGAAAAGGCAAGGAGTGCCCCTTAGAGAACCATTAGCTTTTTAGTGTGAGTTGTTCTAAGAAAATTGCACCTGAAATACATTATAGCAGAAGAGCACAGCTGAGTAGAAGAGCACATTTTAATGCTTCGTTTCATAAAAATAAAAGGAAATTCTATTGAGAAGGATGCTTTTCTAGAAAGTTAATTCAGCTCACGGTGATAAACAGTGTATTTGTTTCTAAGCAGCTATGGAATACACCATGTCATTGGCAGTTTTTTCTCTCCAAAAGCTGAGGAAGGTTTTGCTTCAGGTAGTTTTAAACTTTACAAAGTTATAATTCAGCTCCATTTTCCTATATCCACTTCACGTTAATATAATTTTGTCTTACTTTTCATTTGATAAAAGATCTACAACTTCTAATACTTTGTCAAAATTACTAAAACACACCAGCCCAACCACAGAGTACTAAGAACACGACATTGTCGTGCAGAGTTAGTCACGCGAGAGTGGTGCGCTTAAATGACTTGTAAGGTTTTGTTCAGATCTTGATGTTTGGGGTTTTTTTGTGGCTACAGATTTCAGTTCTCTCCTTGGCAATCTTTCTCCTTTCTCTGCTATCTTTAAGCAGCAAGAAGCAATTTTTCCTTTCTTCTGTGGATGAAAGAAACTGATAGGTACAGAAAGTACCTGTAAGTCACATTATTTTCCTGCGGCAGTGTTTCCGAGCCATCATCCCTCTGTTACGGGGGAGACCTGGCAGTGTGTGTGCAGTTCCAGGTGCACAGATGGCAGCTGATGCTGGCATCATCTCTGCCGTGTTAGCTGGACATCCCGCTACCCCTGCAGGTCTCGTTTATGGTGGCTGTGCCCTAGCAGTGCCATTGATGCCAGCAATGCATTTGCTCCCAAAGTTTCTGCATTTTTATGTTGCTTATTTTAACAGCACAAAACATGACATAATGTTAAGATATAGCAAAAGGAATAGAAATAATAAGCAAACAATATGATCAAATTAATACCTGAAGACACTCATTTTTTTAAATCTTCTGATATTTTTGTGTAGTGGATTTCTGGAAGGCAATGTGAGCTGGCAGGGAGAGTAACCAAGTGGCTACCAGGAGAGATGTGGGGCAGTGTCCAGGCTGCTGTGAGCTTTTCTGTTATGTGTGGTGTGGAAAGCACACCTGTACACCTTTGCGTACAAAAGTGTTACTGGTGACTTCAGTGAGGTGTCAGCTTAACAAAAAATAAGCTTTTGCAAAATCGTTGCCCTAATGGTAATGGGAAATTTGTGATAAAGGAAATGATAAAGGAACAGTGGGTTATCGTTGGCAGCGTTGCTTGCCACGCCAAAGTGGATGTGGCAAATGCACTGTCTTGTTTAGCGACTTCCTTTGATAGCCAGGGATGCTGCTTTGGCCCATTAAAAACATACCCTGTTATAGGCTTAGGCTTGGACTTGATTACCTGGCCACTGTCTCACTGTTTGGAGGAGAGCAGCTTCTTCCCAGGCTTAAACTGACTCATTTTTGACCTGGAATACTGTCATGAGATTTTTTAAATTGCTTTCTGTGGGGAGGGGAGCAACCTTTGAGGAAATAATTGAATAGAATGGTAAATATTATTATCAATTTAGACACATGATGAATGTCTGGTAGCTTTCTAAATGTATGGATAATCTTCAGTAACCGGTAAGAATTGATTCATAATATGATTCTCTGGCTTTCTGAATCAGTTGAATACTCATTTCTCAGTTCTTTGTTTTGCCTTTGCATAGACAAAATAGCTTGCTGCTGGCTTTCTGTTCTTCCTGACCAGAAAATTAATTAGCCTCTTTGAAAGATAATTCCAGTGTTTTTATGGTATATATGGACAGAAATAACTGACATGAATGATGCCTTTCCAGAGCTGCAAATGTCCAAGTGAAACAAGAAAACCTAAATCCATCAGTAGAAGTAGACTAAATATTGCTCTAAAAATCAGCACTTCCCCTCTGCAGTAATCCTGGACTAATCTTGTCTAGTACACAGGGAGTGAAAAAGTTCTTGGTCTGAGACTGAACTATTTTTTTTGTTACTTGTAATGAAATATCTGACTATTTAACATACATGCATAGAACCTTTTGAAGAACAATCTGTGATGATAATCTTCTTTAAATCTCTGGAAGGTAGCAGGCAAAGTTTTAAATTCAGTGAGTTTCTCTTTTTTAAAATGCTTTACATATGTGAAGTCTGTGCAGTTACAACTTGGAAACAGAAGTTTAGATTGTCACCAAAAATACTACTTCGTAGTTAAAAAAAATTTAAATCTTCACAAGGCAATTTGGTTAAAAGTACTAGTTCTTGAAAAATTAGTAGCATGCATCTACATTACATGTCTAATTAGGACACATGAATATATGAATTATCAGTTCAATTTGGCTAATATTTGTTCAATAGTTTACATACAGTCATTCTTCAACTTTCTGAGAGACATTTTAGTTTTCTCAATGGAAATCCTGTTTATTACTTACAAGATGCTTATGAACTCTGTTACCTGATTATGAAGATATAGTTTTAAAGACTAGAGGATTCTTATTTTAATTTTCTTGTAAAATTAACCATTGACTTGGTAAGATTTTGCTTCTGATTTGACATGTAACTGCTGATACATTCTGTATCATTGCTGTATCATGCAGAAGATCTAGATCCTATTAGTTATGAAGATTTTATTACCCTGCTTTAACGAAAATTCATACATACGCTTTTAAAAGTAATTGTAGTTTTCATTCATGATAAAAGGAATATAGAGAAAGAGCAAGTGAAAGACAATTACATGTATACACAGTATGTAAGTAGAATTAGGAGGTGTTCACCAAAGCATCTTTCCTTTGCTAGTTCTCATGCGAAGGTTGCCCCTGTGCATGCCAGCGGTTATCTCCCTGCCCTTGCAAGCAAGGAAAGGAGTCACACTTTTATGATTCTCATTCCTGCAGGATCATCAGAATATTATTTTTGGGTCCTTGGAGCTTCACAGAAAAATTAATGAGCTGCAATATTCCCTTTGCTCCCCAGAGGAAAATCATACCCAAGTTATTTGGGTCCGTATGGTTTCTTAGTTCCCTAGCAAAGGCCTTCGGTCCTGGGCAGATCTCCTGTGCAAGGTGCCAGGAAGCAGTGGCAGGAGAGGAAGGCTGCTGGAGCTGTCCTGGTGGGAATACAGGGAAGAACTGCAGAATCCAGGATGGAATAGCCTTGCAGCAGTCACCTCAGGTCTGTAGCCAGACACCCCACCTAAGTGGCACGGGAAGCCTCGTCTCCCACCAAAATGATGAGCTCCCCTCGCAACTTTAGTGCTGTTCCATACCACAAGGAGCTTTTAATTTTTTTGATTGATTGTCCTTTTTTGTTGCTTAAGTGCTGTGTGGCATATTGCTGGCTTTTGTCATTGTAGTCTGTTTTTGAAAGACTGACTTTTATACTGCTTCAGACTTTCACAGCTAGAAGAATTGCAGCAAATGGCCAAACAATATACTGTATAGTGAATATTGGCCCAAGTAAACTTGAGGAAAAAACGAATTCCATCTAGAGACTTTAGAAATCATGAATCATGCTTTCCTAAGTGATAAATTTCAGAAATACCTATACAGTGGATCAGGATGGTTATTGCACTTGAGAGTGCAGAGTGCACTTTGCAAAGAGTCACACGGGAGCATGGATTGCCTGGTAGGGCAGAAGAGAATGCCTGACCCTCTGGCCATTGGAGATTAAGCAAATTAGCAGGACCTGCAGAAGGCTATAAACTGGTGGGAGTGACAGCAGATAACTGATGGGCCACCTTGGAAGGTGTTGCTCAGTAAAAAGTTCCCACAGGTCATCACATTAGTCATTGTGCCGGACAGTCAGCTAGTGCGGATCCAACAGGCGCAGCGTACGTGGTACGGGAGAGCTGGAAATCCAGACAGAGACCGAACAGGGGAAATAGTGTTCTTAAAGCTGACTTTTAGCAAAGGTTAAAAGTAAACAAAATCGGATATTAGAGTGGCATATATTGTGCAGCCTTGCTAACCATCGGCTTATACGGTGTAGAGGTTGCATCAGTAAGGATTTAAGCTCTAGCCTCTCATTTTCAGCTTTTACATCGAGGGCAGACGGTGCCCTCGGCCAGTGCCTTCTGGTGTGCTATCCCTGAGTCACGTCACCATGCTCTGTAACAGGGGCTCCACCTCTGAAATGTATCCGGGTCTTGAGTTTGGCTGGTAGCACAAAGAAAAACTTCATTAATTCAGCATGAAATAGCATTTCAGAAGCGTATTTGCTGTGTCTCTTACCTGTACATAGTTTAGGTCTTCAGAGGGTTATTCTAATGTTTACTGTGTTGGGCCCAACATAAGCTAAGCTAAGCAGGTGCATCTTCTTTGGAATTTATTTAAGCTAAGCACAGGCAAAACCAATAAAACTTGTATGAGTATCGATAAATTTTGAGAGTAAGCAATTTTTTTTAATTAAATACAGAAAACATTAATGCGAGTTGCCTGCTCTGGATAAAAAAAAATAAAACTGTAGCTTGTACTAATTTGATACATCTCAATTCAGAAAAAGAAAACCACGAGCAAATGTTAATGGAACGTAAGCACATATCTGAAGTTAAGCAGGTGCTTAAATGCTTAAAAAGTGCTTAAGCTGTACAGCTTAAATGGCTGTACAGAAATGCAGTGATTTAATTAGGATCTTGTTACGTTTGACAGGCATATCTGACTTTCAGGCTAGAGAGAGAGCAGCAAGAAAAGATAATTCTAGGTAAATGTGTCTGGATTCCAGTATGTGGCAGGAGGAAAAGCAAGCTTTCTGCACTGGATTTCAGTAAGGAGTTTGCATCTTGTATTAGAGCATTCTGGAAGATGAGTATTTTGGGCCTGCAAAACTCCCTGCGATCATTCAGCCAAGTGACTGTTAAAAAAAAAAAAAAAAGTCAAGAGAAATCTTTTTCCACCATAAAGAAATCATAGGCCAGGCTTTAATTTGTTTTCTTCATTGTTCATCTGCTAAGTCAAGTGCTGGACTTCACTTTCTCCGCCAGTTGACAGTGAAACAAGGAATATGTGCTCTGCTAGAGGTTTATTTGTTTGGGTTTTTTTCCAGTAAGGGGTGACTCATGATTTTTTTTTTCCAAGTACATAATATAGTGTATCAGGTTTAGTAGCTGCATTAGTACAATGAGCTGAAATCATTAAATTGATTCCACATGTGATAAATACTGGATTAAAACAATCAGCAGCCCTTTTGTATACTTTCCTATCTTTAATGTTGATATCATAGTAGTAAAAATGTTGAAAAGAAAAAGATAATGAAATAATAATTCCATGGAAGTTATTTGGGTATCTGCACTGTTAGTTTGGCAAGAGTTCACTAATTATCCGTGGCATTTTCAGAACAGGTGAAGGAAGTGAAGTGTGAAATGAAAAACGAAAAATCCCCAAAACTGCTTTTCCTCTGCCCGTTCATCAGGTGTACAGGGCCATTAAAAAGAAATCAAGAGTTCTATTGTTCGGTCCTGGATCAGAAACACCAATTATAGTTATTTTACTACAGTTATGATTGATTTTAAGTACTTCTCTGACTGTAGAATTTACCATAGAAAAACATAGATTTATATAATAACCACTCCAGTTAACTTAAAATTCAAGCAGTAATCACAAAGTCGAAAGGCACCCTCTTGCTTACGGGGTGGTAGCTGATAGTTTAGTTTAGAATCATCCAAACGCTTCAGTGATATTTTCCTCAAAACAATGTCTGAATGTGTGCTTAATTGTCACGTATTTGGCTGTCTTTAAAATTCCTCCTGTCTTTAAGGGCATTAAGACGTTTCTACCAGTATTTTGAAAGGTTTTCAATGTCTTTTTGGCTGGTGGACTGAAAAAAATGCAAACTATTACTTTGTTGGTCTTGTTTTTAAACTGAACTGCATTATCAACTGAGAGTGTGCTCTGAAGGTATTGTTAAAAGTGCTTTGAAAACTTGTAAATCCCTGTAATTTATGTTCCTGTGCTCTCAACTGCTTCTTTCTGTCCTTCTGGTTTTAATTTGAATGCAGACTTGTCTGGGTGTGTACCTGTAAAATTGTGTTTTTCCAAGTACAATTTACAGTCGTGACCCTAAGTTTTACAGTGTTCTAACCTTATAGGAGCTTCCTCCTATGCCGAAAAGCCAACTTTGGGTCAAACAGCCCTTTCATATTATAATTGTCTAATCAAGGTTACTTGGTACAGATCTGATTTTGGCATTTTTTAGTTTATCACAAAGACTTTATAAGAATATCAAGTAAATTGGAAAGGTTCCTTTGCAGGAGGCCAGTAATAGCATTGCCTTATTTCTTCAGATGTACACAGCTGTAAACTTAGCCTGCTTCATGACAACAGTCCCATTTATCTAAACAATTCTCCTTTTAGAGTCAATGGCACTGATAGAAACTGAGATAAGAAATACAGATGGGAGGATCTTTCTGAGTCTCTACTTACTGCAACTCCTTGCTGTGCAGCTTACAATCACCTTTTCTTTCTGGTGCCTGAGAATGCGTGGCAGACATCTACCATGAAACAGAGTCCTCTCTAATGGCCAGAGAGCACTCTAGTAAAGGATGGTCGAGCTTCGGGAGGGTTTTTACAGTCCTGGTGTTCTCTGTCTTGATGTGGTTTTTTTTGTTTTTTTCCTAAAGACATGCTTACTATGTTTAAGTGGCAGGGGTTGGGGGTTTTTGTTTCGTAACTCTTAACTTACAATAGTCCCTTTGCTGTAATTCTTTGTCTTTTGAATGAACGTATTAAATTATCTATTTTATTGTAATCTGCAGATTAATCCCCTTCTCATTTACTTACTGTCTTTTAGGGTGATACGGGAAAAAGAAGTTTCACAGCCTTACGTTCTTTGTGTTCCTCTGCAATAAAATTAATACTTGCACACTAAAACAGAGGTTATTTGGACTAAATGTTATAAGCTTTATTTTTAGTATTTACTCCTCAGCCATGCTCATTTTTTTAGCATGACTTCAACACCCTTGGTGGTTAACAGGAAGAGAAGAACAGATAGATCACGTGTTTTAATTTTATTTCATTTGTATTTTCAGATCATTGTACAGTCTGGCCGTCACCCCACGGTGCTGCAAAAACTATGCCAGTTGCCTTTCCAGTATTTCAGTGTTCCTCATTTAACCAAAGTGCTCTTCCCTTCGCTAATAGCTGCTTGTTACAATAACCCTCAGAACAAGATCATCCTGGAGCAGGAGATGAGTTGTGTTTTACTCGCCACGTTCATTCAGGTAGCTATTGCAGTAATGTAACAGCGGTGCGCAGGGTAACTGCAACAGTTCTTCTCGCTTTTGCTGTGTATATGGAAATCATTTGACTGAAGTAAACCAAGTAAACAGCATTGAAGTACTTTAAGATTCTCTGCGGCACTTTTCAAACCACAGATTATGCCTGTACTTGAGGCATCTCATAACACTGAAAGGTTACCGAGTAGTTCAGGTTCTCACTATCACATGCAGAATCCCATTTTCATTAAAGTTATTGGACGTGCTAGGAAGATTTGATGTAGATCCTGCTATTACAAGACAATTCTTAAAACATTTATTTTTTAAAAACTGCTGCACATATAGCATATCTGAAATCTGTATATTGTGTTTACATACAAATGTACAGTTGTATATTGTGTACAATAGATTTACAGAGAGAACTGAACAGAAGTGTATATATTTTATGCAGAAAATGCACAGAACATATGTTACTGGTCTAATCTTGCAATCTTTACTTTTGACAGTAAGACACTGAGGTCACTATGAATACTGTTCTGAATAAGGAATTACAGCATTTTTCTTCCCTTTGTCTAAATTTATATGCTGTGCCTTATGTATCAGATTTTAGGCATGCCTTATGTTTCCCATACATTTTATTGACTGTTTCCAGTGAACAAATGCTGTTTTCATAAACACTCTACTGTTAAAAAATAATATGCTTTTAGGAGTCTAATAACTCCGTATCAGTCACCTGAAAGTTACTGTTGTTGTTACAGAAATGTTAGTCAAACTCTTTTTCCTAATGCTTTACAGCTAGTCCAAGGGTAGGCTACACGGATTTGGGAGAGAAGGCACAAGACCTAAATATTTACTAAAAGTCTTAGCGTAGCATCAGACTTCTGAGTGCAACTACTTTTTATCCTTTTAATACTAAAATAATTGCATAGCGGTTTAAAAAAAGAAGTTTGGAACTTAGTGTTGGAAGATTTCGCCATATTGTAATGAACTTCTGTTTAAATACAAAGCTATAATTCATGTTTTACTTTGATTTTCTTATATTGAAACTACAGATTTCAGTGTAGAAGTTGCAGCAGCAAAAACTACTTTGAGCGTCATGAGTAAATGCAGCAACTTTAGCTTGTTTTTTTCAGCCAAAAAACATGAGTGTGTTCCCTAACCTTGAGGTTATTTACCTTGATTTCGAGAATGACATTTAAATCCCTGGTAGCTACAGCAAAGCATAAGTGTATTTACAAGGGTCAACATTATTAATTTGATTTCCAATTAGAGGTGTATCTCAGATGCCAAGTCCACGTACTATTCTTGCAGGCTTTAAAAAAAGGTGTTATATTAAAATATGGAAGATCCTTGTGTGCTGTGAAGTGTCATGTCTTTGTGGACTTCGCTGGTACTTTAGTATTTTATCCATTTTAAAATCTAATCCCAAATGTTGCACACACACACAGAGACCGATTCTGAAAGGAATAAGGAATGCTCAGACACCCGCACACACGGAAGAGACTTGCCTCACTACTTTTATTTCAGCTTGCTGCTTTTTGTCAAGCAAATCTCTCATTTGCTTCAGTGGAAGGTTTGGGAAGGACTGTAAAATGTTTCCCCATGACTAGAAAATGAGATTCTTCCTGTGCCAGGGAATGCAAAAAGAAGTCCTGTTTACGTAAAAGTTTGGTGGCGTGTACAAATATAACACTTAAATACAGTGTGTTAAATGTGTGCAGTGTAAATCAAAGGAAAATGATTGCTGGATTTTACAATGACCCACGTTATACCTCCCTACCAACAGATTTATTTCCATCCTCTGGAGTCTGCATCATCCTTTTTATTTTTTTACTTCTGTTTCTAGATGTGCTGCAGTAATTAAAAAACATTTAGGAGTATCCATGATTTGCTAAATTGTATCTCTCATGTCAGATAATACCTCTCTGCTCAGTGAATACTCGAACAAAAGATAGGATCCTAAAAGCCCTCTCCGTACTGGGGCAGCTGACTTGCATAACCCTACATTGTTCCGAGCGAAGTCGGTGGGTGTCCTTGCTGGCTCCGGAGGATGCAGCATCCCGAGCGACAGCAGCAGGGATCACACATCGCGTTGGGCACTTAGATAACTGCCACCTCGGCTGGTTACACAGCTGGCGGCAGCGCTGGCCGGAGTTCATCAAGTATTGCATACATCTCTCTGTGGAAGAACTTCACTTACTCTCAGGAGATCCAGACCTCAGGCTCCCGGGTCACTGGGAAGCACAGATGATGAAATTGGGATAATTCGAGATTTTTGTAAGAGTGTATTTGGAGTCAGGAGCATGAATGTAAAACACCATTTGTTTTAAAGACACACAGCTATAGTAAATGTTCTCTTAAATTAAAAGTCATGATAATAACTGTTTCCTAAGAATATATTAAAACCTTGTTTTTTCTGTTGTGTATTAAAATATATTTTTTTTTCAAAAATGTATAAATGAAGGTAAAAAAACCCCACTATATATTCTAGGATTTAAGTGCTGGCAGTATTCTGTTATGATATGTAGTAAACAAGCCAGAGTTTGTGAATTTACAGGTTTCATAAAGTATTAGTATTTTTGAGTGACCGTGAAGACTTTAAAACGTTGTTTTAATTCCTCACCTGTAAGATCTGAAAACCTGATGCCATTTTTTTTTTTCCCCTGTAGGATTTTGCACAGAGTTCAGGCCAAATGGATAATCAGTTATCTCAGCAGAGGGGTACGTCTCTGGTGAAATGTAACAGGGTAGCAATCGGGTAACAAAATGTGCAGATACTATATTTTACTGTGATTTAAATTTTTTTAATCTGCATCACAATGAATAGTAAATTGCAAAATGATTTAACAGTTTGGGGAGAGGCTCTCTAGCTTACATTCTATCTTAAACATACACATCTTCCAGTCTGCTGCTCATCGTATCAGGAATTCAGACTGTTAATCTTTATTAAACACTATGTGGTATCATGTCTTAAAATGTGATACTGTACGTGCACATATTTAATTAGCTGTCACTAAAGGCTACCTCCAACAGTTCTAGGTTGCAGAAGCCACGCAGCCATGCCAATGCACCTAGAGAGCCAAAAATTAGTAAAATGCTGTCCTGTAATTATCCTGTAAAGTTTGTCAGTTTGCAGAAGAGTTGCAATTCCCCCCCTGCCCCGGTTGTTGTAAATATTGTGTAAAATGCAGTTAACCTCTTTAGGCTAAACATTTGAAAGATTCTCAGCTAAGACAGCTATTACTTGTTAAACACATCTTAAATTCAAGGGTGTTGATGGGAATCTGGTCTTTAGTTGCCTGTATTTTGCATAAAGTACGTCGCTCGGGCAGCCATTTCTCCCTAATAGCAAGCAGAAATCCGCCACTATTTTGCTGCACATTTGGCAGAAGATGAGCAGTTCTAAGTCTAAAACATAAGTTTTGTGTTTAAAAATAAATTATAAAACTGATATAAATTTATGGAGATTTTTACTGTCAACATTATAGCTCAGTCTGAAGCAGCCTCGTGCAGTGTCTGCAGCACAAACTTTGCAGGATTGTGTTTGCATGAGGACCTGCTCGAGAAACATCTAAAATTCAAGTGGAAAACTGCTTTTTATTTTCGCTATTCAAACTGAATAGACTTTTAAACAAAGATGACTATGTGGTGACATGTGAGTGTGATTTCTAAACATTACCCAGTTGCAAAAAAGCTGACTTAATAATAGTATAAGCAGGATTATTTTTATCCATTATATCACTTGAATATGAAGGACAGCAAAAAACAAACGGGGACAATAATGCTGCTTGGAATAAAACTTGAAAGCGCAAACTTCATTGCTGGGTGCTGTGCTGCTCGAAGGGTCAGACCCCGCAAACCTGTGCACGCATGTGTAGCCCTGTCCACGTCAGCAGCAGTGCTCGTAGGAGTAAAGGCTGCGTTTGTAATCATGCGGTGAGCTTAGGGGGAATCGGGGAGCAAAACTCCTCCACAGCCCTTTGTGGAAAAAGAAGCTGCTACACAGAGAGAGCACCATCGAGGCTGCCTGAACTTGAACAAGGCTGAACTGGTCCCTGGTGGGTCCAGGAACATAAAATGTGTAAAGATGTTATGCATTTTCCGATGCATAAAGCAGAGAGCCTGATCCAAAAGCTTAAAGATCGAAGCCTTTGCTCATCAGAGCCCTCTGCCCCCATTTTTAAAGCGAAACCTCAGTGTCCAGAGCTCCACAGAAGTGTCACCCCGTGATTTGAGAAGTTTTTGGTAGAGGGAGGGGAGTAAATGACTTGAAGTATCTCGAATTGGCTGCGTGTTCGTTATTCTGGTTTTATTGCCATCTTAAGAGAGTATAACTTGGTAATTTTATGTTCTGTCTTCAACAGAAAAATTTTTCAATTCTCAAGATTATCTTGAGCTGTCCAACAGATTCCCCCGCCAGTCCTGGGAAGAAGCTCGACAGTTCTTCTTGAAAAAATGAGCGTTATGTTTGGTTTTAAAATCCCTAACATTGTCATGCTGACCAGTTCCTGTTGACTACCTTCTTTAAAAGGCTGTTCCGGAAAGTTTTTGATACTCTAAATACTTACGCTGTAGATATATAATTTGCACTATTTATATCTTAAGTACTGTAGATACTTTCAGGTTCTGTTTTGTAATTTTGATAATTTGAGTTTATTTCGTTCACATATCCTATGTCATGATTTGGGTATTTTTACCCTGTGATGTGGTGGTACTTGCACTGCAGAACTGCTGAAATAAGATTGCAAATAGAGAAAATATGTTCTATATATCTTGTAATAAAATAACTTATTCTGTCTGTAGTGTGACTTCTGCGTTACAAATGTTGGTGTGTTTGAATTACCATAAGTAACACAAGGCTCGAAGAGGAAAAAAAAAAAAACCAGGCTCCTAAGGTGTCATTCCAGTTAATCAAAAGTCTAAAGAATTTGTCAAATTTGGCTCTGAGGAAAGTTTGCTTGTAATTTTTTGGTGATTTGGTTAAGTCACATAAGACTTTTTTTTTTTTTTAATCACACGCGTTTTTAACGTTTCGGTAAGACTTTAATTAAACGCCTGTTCTCTTAACGGTGAAAGTTCCGTGAAGCAGAATTAAAACGTTCAAACAGCGGCGTGTCTCGGCCAGGTTTATTTTCCCGCCTCTCGCGGAAGGCGCCGGCGACGGAGCTTCCCGCGGGAAGGCGCTGAGGGGGCCGCGCCGATCCCGGGCCGCAGGCGGCTCACGGCTGCGGGGACCGGGACCGTCCCCTCTTGGCAGCCCCGGGCCGCGGCTCCCTCGCCGGCCCCAGCGGGCAGGCCCGGACCGCACCTGAGCCGGCGGCGGCGGCAATCCCGGACCGCCCGACGAGGCCGCCGCGCTGCCTGAGGCGAGGCCGCGCGCCTGAGGGGAGGCCGCCGCGCGGCCTGAGGGGAGAGCGAGGGCGCCGCGGGGCCTCGGGTCCCCCGGCCGCCTCGGAGGAGGCGATTTTACGGCCCAGGCGGCCCCGCTCCGAGGTGACGGAAACAGCTTGCTTCAATCTAGACCAGGGAGAGCGCGGGGAGCTGAAACCCGACCCGGCCGGAGCCAGGTAACTGCGGGGGCCCCGCGGCGGGTTTGGGAGGGCGGGAGACCCCCTTCCCACCTGTCCCCGGGCCAGGGGGGCCCGTCCGCTCCGGCGGCAGCAGAGGAGCCCCTGGCCGAGGCGGGCCCGGCAGCCCGGGCTGCTCCGTGCGCACCGACGGCAACTGCGGGGCGACCCCACAGGCCAGCTCGCCCGGGGGGTCCGGTCCCCGCACACCCGCCTCCTCGGCCCCTCGGGGGTGACGGTGCCGTGCCCACCCCGGCGCCGCGCAGCCCATCTCCTTGCGGCCCGGGGTGCTCGGGTAGGGCCCAGCCCCCTCCCTCCGAGGGCGCGGGCCCGATAGCCCGGGGATGGGGACGTGGGGGAGGCTCGTCGTGGTCTAAGGCTGCCCAGGCCTGCGATCGGTAGCCGGCCGCGAGCGCATTCCCGCCCGAGTAACGGGGAGGGAGCGGGAGCCGGGGCCGCCGCCACCGCCGCGCTCTCAGGTGATGCCAAAGGCAGATAAGGAGCCGCCGCCTGCGTCTAGACAGGGGAATGAACACCCGCGAGGGGACGGGTCGCCGCCGCCGCCCGGGGAGAGCCCCTACGGCCGAGTCCCCGCCGTCCCCGGGGAGGGACGAGGCGGCCCTGCACCGCGGCAGGTGCGGGCACAACACGGCCGGGCCCGGGGGCTGCGCTCCGCCTCCCCGGCTATAAATGAGCGGCCGCGGTCGGGAAAGCCGATTAGCGCGGTGCGGAGAGGCCGTGCGGGCAAAGCCGGGGCTGCGGGGCTGCCCCTGGCCCGACCCGCTCCGGGGCCCGACGCTCGCCCCGGCCGGCAGCGCAGCTCCGCGCACACGGGGCCCCTCCGCCGCCCTCCCGCCCCTTTTTTTCGTTCAATCCTTTCCTTTTCTTTTTTTCTCTTTTATTATTAAGTCCAAAATAGTTAATCCCACTATTCAACCGCTGACTCTGACAATAAATAACAATAACTTACTTTTTTTCGTTAAAGGCTCAAACAATCGGTCCTCCGTCCATTGATAACTTAACATTATTAGTATTGGTTTTCCCGGTAAAAAGTCTCGTTTCCGTGTCCCGTTTTACCAGCGATCGTGCGGGGCCGAGCACCGCGGCCCGGGCGAGGCATCAGCGTGAGATGAGGCTGGACGGCGCGGCTCCGCGGAGGGAGGGCCAGGCCGGCTCCGCGGCCGCGGGAAGGCGCGGACGCCGGGGGAGTCTCTCCCCGCTTTGTATTTTTTTTTTTCTTTTCCCTTCCCAAAATAGAAGAAAAGCCTCCCCTGGCGCAAGCGGCGGGCGAGGCAGCCTGTCACCGTGCCGGGCTCCAGCGGTGAAATCCGCGTTTCTTTGGGGAAAAGAAACATCGAAATCCGCAGGGAAAAAACCCAAAACAACGAAATAACCAGGGCGGGGGCTCTCTCTCCGGTCTGGTGAAGGCAGCGAGGTTCCCGGTGCTTTTTTGGCCGTCAGTAAGACATTTTTTTGTTTGTTTTTAAATAAGAATAATTAAAAAACAAAGGCGTTTGTCCGGCGCTCTGGGAGCGGCCCGGGGCCGGGTGTCTCATGCAGGGAGCGCAGGCATGCGGAAGTCCCGCGGCGGCGGGTGGCCGGGCCGCCTCACGTCTCGGTCGGGCTGGGCACCATGCTGTTGGGGGTGTCGGGGAGCTGGGAGGACAGCGAGGTCACGTCGCTGCCGGAGGAGGTGCCCAAGGAGCCGGACTCGGAGAAGGAGACCTGGGGGAGCAGCGGCGGTGAGGGCCCGGCGCGGTCCCCCCCCGCCCCGTTCCCCTCCCGCAGCACCCGGGCCCGGCGGTCCGGGGCCCGCCCGCTCCCCGCGGCCCGACGGGGCGGCCCGGCGCGGTGCGGCTCACCAGCTGCTGGAAGGCGGCGGGCTGCTCCAGGTCGCTCTGCAAGGCGAACTCGCTGAGCGCCTTCCAGGGCGGCTGGTAGGTCTGGACCTCCACGGCGCTGCCCTGCACGGCGCTCTCGTGGCGGATGGGGCTGCCGGCCACCAGCGGCGTCCCGGTGAGGCCCTGCAGGCTCTGCGGGCACACGGGGCTTCAGCGCGGCCGCCGCCCGAGCCCGCCGGCGCGGGACCCCCCTCCCTCACCTCCCTCCCCGGCGGGGCGGGCAGGCGCTCACCGTCTTGTCGCTGTGCTGCTGCTGCTGGAGCTGCTTCATGAGGATGGACTTTTTCTTGTCCTTGCAGCGCTTGTTCTGGAACCAGACGCGGATGACGCGGGGGCTGAGCCCCGTCATCTCTACCAGCTGCTCCTTCATCAGGGCGTCGGGGCGCGGGTTGGCGGCGTAGCAGGTCCGCAGCGTGTGCAGCTGCTTCTCGTTCAGCACCGTCCGCACGCGGGTGGTCTTCTCCGCCGCCTTGTGCGCCGGCGGCCGCGGGGCGGGCGGCCGCCCGGGCACCGGCTCTGCGGCGGGCAGGGAGGGTGCGCACCGTCAGCGCCGGCGCCCGCCCGCCCTCCGCAGCCCTCCCGCCCCTCCCCGCCGCCCACACCGAGAGGGAGCCGGTACCTGCGAGGTGCGCGGCGGCGGGCGGCGGCAGCGCGGGGCTGCGCGGCCCGCGGGCGGCGGCGCCGTCGGGAGGCGGCCCGTGGTCGGCGCGGCAGAGCAGGTCGCGCTCCCGCAGGCAGAACTGGTCGCCGGGCAGGAGCTGGCGGCCGCAGGCAGCGCAGCGGAAGCACTCCAGGTGGTAGACGTGGTCGCGGGCGCGCATCACCAGGTCGCTGCTGCTGAAGGCTGCCCGGCACTGGGCGCACTTGATGCCGAAGAGCCTGCGGGGAGGCGGCCCGGCGTCAGGGCCCGCGGCCGCGCCGTCGGGGCGGCTCCGGGCGGCGCCGCGGGGGCGGGCAGCGGCCGAGAGTCAGGATTTCGTTTGGGGGAAATACGGGGGTTTTAAGGGGCTTTTGTGCTTTTTCGGGGTTTGGTTGGGTTGGATTTTAACGAGCGTCGGCGCATTCGGGGTCACCTGCTGTAGTCCCGCTTGCAGTAGGCCTTGCCGTCCCGCAGGAAGCATGTGCACGTCTCGTCCAGGGGCTGCCCGCACTCGGCGCACTTGAGGCAGGCGACGTGCCACTCCAGGTCCGGTGACACCCGCAGCAGGAAGGGGTCCTGGATGCGGCCCCCGCAGCCCGCGCACAGGGCCAGCCCCGGCCGCCCTGCCGGGAGCGAGTGGGACACGGTCAGGGGCAGCGATGTGCAAGAGCAGAAGCTCCAGGAATTAGGGAAAGGCACTTTTTTTCTTATTCTTATCTTTTTTTTTTTTTTCCAAAATAGAAGAAAGAGACATAAAGACAGAAACACGGAGAGAAAGAAAGGATGGAAACACGAAAGGAAAGAAATGAATACAGCCAGAAATAAAAAGAAACAGAAACTTGATCGAGGGAAATAAATGCAGAAAGACAGAGACATAAAAGTAGCATTTCGGAAAAGGAAATAAAAGCAGAAACACTAAAACAAAAGCTCAGGAAAAAAAGAAAGAAAGAAAAAAGCAGTAGAAATGGAATGACAGAAAAAGAAACAAAACCAGCGAAAAAAAATGAAAGAGACAGTTAAAACGGGACTATGGGCAAATGAAAACAGTAAGGGACAAGAAATCAAAGATAAAGAGAAATAAACCCAAACAAAACCAGACGAACAGAAAGATAAAGAAATAAATAAAAACGGAAAGAGAAAAAAAAAAAAGACAAACCGAAACACGGAAAGAGAAAAAGAAAGAAAAACAGTAACACGGGCAGAGAAAGAGGGAAGGAAAGAAAGAAAAAGCAGAGGGAAGAAGAGAAAGAAATGGAAACAGCCGGAAAAAATGAGATGAGCAGCCGCGGACCGACGAAAGGACAGGCATTCGGTAAGAAACGGAGCCAGCGGGGGTCGGGGAGCGCTGGGCACGAAAGGCAATAGCGGCACCGGAGATGCCACGGGCCGAGCCCGCAGCCGCCCGCCCCCGCCGCGCTGCCGCAGCCCTTCCCCGCGCGGTCACCGCGCCCGCGGGGCCGCGGTGGCGCGGCGGCCGCCAGCCCGCCCGACGGCAGCGGCGGCGCGGAGCCCGGCCCCGCAACGTCCCGCAGCGCTCCGCGCCTGCCCCGCCGCTCCCGCCCGCCCCGGCGCCGCGTTGCGCTGCGGCTGTCCCCACTTACTCTTGGAGGGCTCCCCCATGGCGCCCGGGAGCGGCCGCGGGAGGAGGATGTCCACCATGCGGGCGGCCCCCTGCGCACCGGCCGCGATGCGCGATGCGGGATGCGGCGGCGCCGCTCCACCACTACCCGCGCGGCGCGGGGCGGGGGCCGCGCCCGCCCCCCCCGGGCCCGCCCCGCCGGGCCGCGCCGTGATGTCAGCGCGCACCGGTCGCCGGGGCGGGGGGGGGGGGGCGGTGCTGACCTCACCGCGCGGCCCCCAGAGGCGATTGGCGGCCGCGGGGAGGGCGCCCGCGGATTGGCCGTGCTGAACAATGGGCGCGCGGCGGGGCGCGGAGCGGTGCGGAGCGGCGCGGATCCCCCCGCCGCCCCGCGGGAGCCCGGCTTGGCGTGGCCCGACGCCGGCTCAGATAGGGAGGGTGGTAGCCCTGTGCGCCGCGGAAGAAGCTCCTCCGCGGGCCGGTGGGTGCGCGCCTCCGCGCCCTGCGCCCCGGGCAGCCGCGGCACCCACCGGGCAGCTGCGGGACCCACCGGGCAGCCGCGGCCGCCCGCGGGACTCTCCGACCGCCTGGCGTGGTTCTCGGCGCCGTGCGCCCCGTCCCTGTACGCGGAGGGGACGGCGGCATCGGGAGCCCGAGGAGATGGAGATTCATCTTCGCTTTTTTCCCCTCCGTTTTCCCTATTATTTTCCTTGACTTTTATTTCGCCTTTTATTTTCTCCTTCTTCTATTTCCCCTTTCCTCTTCTTTCCCCTCTCTTTCGCCTTTTATTTCGTTGTCCCTTTCCCTTGTGTTTCGGCGTGCCGCAGGCAGGTGCCCGCGGACTGGTGCAGCGGGACAATCCCCGTCGCTGCGCGGAGGCGCATCCCCGCGGCAGACGAGAAGGGGGCTCCGCGGTGGACGCCGGCTCAAGGCTGCGCGCCTGCGGAGCGATTCCCTGATGGGGGGGCGTGCTCGGGAGGGCCGCCCCGACGAACCCGAACGGGATCGCCGGTATCGTCGGGGCGGCCGTTCCGGGCAGCAGCCGCGTGATGAGTTGAAATTAGAGGAAAAAATAGTATTTTACTGCATTTTCATGCACCTGATCCCGTGCTGCTCCTGCAGCTGAACCTCTCCTGTTGCTTTTTTAGCTCTTGTATTCATTTTTCCTCCCTCTTTCCCCCCAGTCTCCATGGGCTTCCTGTGCATTAGCAGAAAAATAGGGAGAGCACTTCAGCGGCCTTTGACTTAGTTTTAAATTCTCAAAGACTTCGCAGCAGAGAGGCACGAGTAGCTCAAAAGGTCCATGAAAGCTTATACGTGCTGGAATTGAGATTGCTGCTGTCTTGGGGCTTCGGTCCTGTCCCTCCCCTCCACGAAATCACCTTTTTAATTTTACACACGGAATTTGACAGGCACAGACCAGCCTGTCCAGCTCGGGAAGGACACGGTGACTTTAAATTTTGGCTCAGGGCAGGCTGTGCTTACTTTGCTCGGAGAAGGGAGGCAGGATGGGTTTCCCAGCTGAAGCACTTGTTTTTTGTACGAGTTGGCCACCCTGTAGGTACAAAACCCCAGAAGCTGAGGAGGGGGAGAGGACCATTTGGATAACCGGCGCTTGACTATTTGACCCACTGTCCCCAGTCTGGCCACAGTCCCTGCCATGCCTTTGAGGACCCCAAATGTTGAAAGCAAACATCTAAGTTTGCGCAGGAGGCGAGGAGGGAAGCAGGATGGTGTTTGGGGCACCCAGTTCAGCAGGGGCATGTGTCTCCAGGGGATTTTGGCGTCCCCGCCCATCCCCTGGCATGTGTGAAGGTGCGGTGGTGCGGTGTGGCAATGACATTCTCAGGGCAGGGCAAGGCCATGTGTCCCCTGCCTGTGTGGCAGTGGCGGGGTGGCTGTGGTGCCTGTCGGGGTTTGTGGCCTGACTGCTGCCTGCCGTTGGCGTGGCTCGTTTGCCAGCGGCAGAGCTGAGCTGGCAGGTGAGCGATGTGAAGGGCACTGCAAAAGTTTGGCTGGCTCTTCAAACTGAGGTGACCCCATGGGATGGGTGACAGGAACCTCCACAGTGCTGCCATGGCCATAGGGCAGCACAGGGTGTCCTGCCCACGCCTGGGCACCTGGCAGGAAAGGGGGTGCAGAAGGGTGACTTCAGCCTGAGTCAGAATCCACGGAGCCCTGAGTGAGTCAGTATCTGCATGTGTTAACAATAAAATGCAAAAATACAATGTCAGAGTGATAGGAGAATGAGACACGTCAAGAATACAGCAGCTTGGCAGGGATGCTCCATGTTGCATCACTCCTTTTCTCACTTGAGGGCAGGGTCCTCGCTGCTCTCCCAAACCTCCCACCAGCTTAGGAATAGGAAAGGTTACAGCTGAGCCAGCCAAACTTTTCCAAACGGGCACAAAGCTGTGCTGCAGGCACCCCGGTGTCAGTACAGAGCAGTGCACTGACACCGGGCAGGTACGGTGGGGCTGGGCTTGGCTTGTGACTGGGCAGGTAGGAACGGGGTGGGCAGTGCTGCACGGGCAGTTTAGAAGAAAATCCCCAAAAGGGACTTGCCAGGGAAATGCTGAAAGCCTTGAACCTCCTCTAGGTGATGTACGAAAAACTTTAAAATGACTACAGGTAATGCTGAGAGGCATAAAACCAGCCTGATACCACCATGTGTTACAAACAGGTTAATTGTGGGTTCATTTGGGTGGGGGGGGTGGTTAAGGGAAAGCACATCATAAAATCATAGAATAATTCAGGTCAGGTAGGACCTCTGGAAAACCACTTTCAGGTCGCTTGGAAATGCTGGAAGCATTTGCTAGTCAAAACCAAATGCAATCTCTCCTGCCACACCGATTACTCCTTGGTCTCCTCCACCCAGTGCGTCCAGAGCTTCCAACCGCTTTCGGGGCAATTCCGGCTGGGTTTGGTGCGAGAGCTGGCAGGGGCTGCCTGGCCGCGGGGTGAGGCCGGCTAACAGCGCTTCCCACTCTCTACAGGGCAACTCTTTGGTTTTCGCTCCCAAATAGAAATACAAATTCCCTCTAGAAAGGGGAAACGGTAACAATTTTTTTGTTTGCAGCAGATTGCAAAGGCAGTAAATGCTGATTCTTTCAGAGCCAGCCATGGATTAAGTCCATTATAAAATTAAAACAGATGGAACGCAATTTCACTTACATTACAAAAAAAGGACAGGAACCATCTGCAATAAGATTTAGCATTGCAAAGCTATTGTTATCATGTTACCATTAAAACCTTTGATGAAGGATTTTCTTTTCTTTCATAAACTTGTTCACATGAAACAAATGTTTTATTTATCCATCTTCCTAAGATAATCATATTTTATTTAAAAAGATGACATCTCTGAAAAAGCCAGCTCTTAGTTCTAACAGAACATGTAGAAACAAAGGAATGTTGTAAAACTCCAACGTCGAGCCATTGGGGGCTTCAATGGGGAGAATGTAGCAAAAGGAGAATTCCGTGTCCATTTTCCCTTTAAAAAACATTTCCTTGTGTTTGGGGACAATGTCTGATACTGAAAATAGATAATTAATGAGATAATGGGATACTGCATGTCACCTCCTGTCCAATGGGATTATCTGATGGCTAATTATGGACAGATTGTGATTAATGTGATTATGGATTGGATATTAATCTGATTCTGGATTGATCTAGTTATGTTTTAGTCTGCTCCAAATGGTTAATTGGATCTGAGATAATAGAAATGCAGCTTGCACCAGATTTTGCCACATCAGTTGATGAAGTATCTTTTGATCTGGGTGGGTTGCGAACAATAAATTATTTACAGCTGTTGAGAAAATGACTCTTCCTTAGAATGTAGTCATTCATTTTATTTTTGAGAGCCTTTGAAAACAAAATCAATATCCTTTTTAAAAGGAGATGTTGACAAAAGAAAGGCACGTACATAACTCACAAACAAATGTGACGAAATTAAACAGTGGTTAACCCGGTGGCCTAATGTCTGGTGATGCATTTGAATTGCTATGTGGAGCTTTGGGCTCAATTCTTCTGAGACCAGCAGGGGTTGGGAGCATTGCAGGGGAACAGGGCCCAGCTCTGGGGAAAGTGGTATTGCACAAGAGCTACTGCCAGCCCTGCTATTGATTAAGAATCAGCCATGGTGAAATGGCAAAAGGAGCCCTTGCCTTTTTTTCCCCTCCGGATAAGAAGGATTCAGAAAGTTCATGGGCACAGAAAGAACTCATTGGCCCATCTCATCTGGCCTCCTTCACACCAGACCATGCAATTGGACCCAGTATTATTATTTTTTCCCCTCGCAGTGAGCCTGTTAATTTATGGTTGACCTCAGTCATGTCTCCCAGAGATGCATCTGGTCTCGATGTAGCTTGCCAGTGTGGGAAAGGCCACCCCACTCCCTGCAAAGCCATCCTGCTTGTTAACTACTTTCACTGAAATGGCAAATTAAGTGTGTATTTGAGGTCCAACCCCGAGCCACTGGATCTTGTTATGCCATTATCTGTGGGATTAAAGGCAATGGGCAAGTTGTAGCATCTTAGACTTTGTGACAGGGCAAGCGGGAGGTGCATCAGCCTTTGTCACCAGGTGGCATAAGCTGCAGGTGACTTCACCGGAAGGTGCTCAGCTCTCAACAGGCTTTGCAATAAAATATCAAAAATCAAGCATGTCCCAAACCACTGAAAACAGAGGCCTATTGCAGCTGCTGCACTTAGCACTGAAGTGTTATTCACTGAGCTGAAACTGAACGAAAAAAGGAAAAAGCAACTTTCCCTGAAGTGTTTGTAGGCATGGAAAGGGCTGTTCCCCTCAGGTGATTTCACACGCTGGCTGTCCCTGCCTCTGCAGGAACGGCTCGGGCTGGCATGAGCAGGAATACAGTGGCATCTGGCTTCCTCTCCAGCAGTGTAACGGGCAGAAAAAGCAACTACCTGTTTAAAAAATAATGCTGCTATAACCCAGCAGAGAATTTTACACACATCTCCCATTAGCCACAAGGCACGCTGCGTGTCGGAGGAGGGCAGCAGGTCGCAAAACACCCATCGCGGGTGTCTGCACTGGGAGGGGAGCAGAGCTGTCCCCGCCAGCATCACTTCCCTCGTCCTCTGCACAAATTACCGCTGCTCCTGGACAGGACAAGCTGCCTTTCAAAGTAACCTAAGCCTTGCTTTCAGGAGGTTATGAGGGTCCCTTTTCACCCATGACCTCGGCAGAAGGGGCTTCTTGAACTCCTCTGGTGATCTTGTTCTCTAGTAATATGCAGCAAATGTGATGTGATGTTGCTCCCTGACTCCCCTGTTACTTGATTGGCACATGGAAATGATTAGCAAGTGAGAGGTGCTTATAAGAAAGGGAAAACACCTGCCTGTTGGGGTTTTGTAGGTTCAGTGTTGGTAGAAGGGTTGTTGTTGCTGTGGGGAAGCCCTTTCTTTTGTTTCATGTTTTGGAAATAGGGCTTATGGCATCGTCCCCTTTCAGAGGGCTGCTATAAGGCCTCATGAGAGACTATCTGCTGACCCGAGAAATGCAGGTGAGTGCTTGTAAGATGATCTGGGCAGAGCATTAAGCACACTTGTGGTGGTTTATTATCAAGGAACTCAAATGTCAGACATGTTGAGATGTATTTTTGTGCCAGTGAGGATGAGGAGCAAGAGAGCAGGACCCCAGGGATATGTGTCCCATGTTGTGCAGAGGGTCCCACGTTTGTGGCCATGGGGAAGGGGTGAGTGCAGGGGGATGGGCAATGTCCTGGGGTGGCTGAACCACTTTGATCATGTGATCTTGCAGCACTTAGGCACAAAATATTTCAGCAGCAGAGATCTCTCTTGCTGCCACTTACAAGGTGGGTTTTTGTCCCATCCCTCCTCATTGCTGCCTGTCCAGTGCTGGGCTGCGGGTCCTGCCTGGTGGCTCAGAGAGCCCCGCTGAGCTGTAAGCAGGTTGCAGTTGTTTAAATGTTATTGGATTTTGACAGATTAGGAGACGAATCCTTTCGTGCGTTGGGGAAGCTTCCCAAATGAAGCTCTTTTAATTTATCTGAGTCATCTATCCCCAGGGCAATTGCAGGAGGACTAAGCTAAGGATGACC
The DNA here is from genome assembly GCF_013368605.1 of Nyctibius grandis. Classification (NCBI taxonomy): domain Eukaryota; kingdom Metazoa; phylum Chordata; class Aves; order Nyctibiiformes; family Nyctibiidae; genus Nyctibius; species Nyctibius grandis. The sequence continues at coordinate 7,569,668 of NC_090668.1, forward strand.
CGTGACAGAGGGGACCATCATAACAGTAATAAAAAATTCCTGCCCTTCACTAAATCCCTTAGTCATGAGGCTGTATTAGCTGGATTCCATATGTTTTAATTAGGAATTATGTATTTTAAGGGAACCAAAATCCAATTCTAGTAGAGACACGAGTAGATATTTGTAATGGTTCTTGTTTCATTTGGCTTTTGTGGAGATACCAATACAGGCACCTGCTCTTGTTTGCAACCATATTTTAAAAAGTTTGAGTAATCTGTGTTATTGATTTCTTCCCCCTCCCCAGTGTGAAAAAATGTAATTCCCTTCGCAATGCAGAAATTGGGTCAGCAGATCCTAATGAAATAATCCTGGATAACAATGCAGCATACAAGGATCTGCTTCCACTAATTAATGACTAATTTTTCTTTTAAAATACAAAGTACTATCCTCTGCCTGCAGTGGACGGTGACTCTACCTTCAGTGGCACTTGTTTGTTGCATGTTTCACCTTTTTTATTATTGTCCTGCCCTAGGTGGGAAGGTCAAATAGAAAAAAGCTTTTTGCCATGGTTCAGCTAATATGGATCGTGCTGATATAATCCCTACCTGATTACAGTTATAAGCTCCTAAAACACTGCCATAAGTGATAAAGACTTCCTTTGTGCTTGAGGGTGTAATCCGCATCAAGCCAGTTTCAATAAGGATTATGTGCATCTGAAGTGCTGCTGAGGTTTTGCATCAAAATTATAAACAGAAAACATAATAAAAAGCCTGTCATGTCTCTGGATTGGTGACGCTACACCTTGAAATTTGACCTAAAGGGTGGTGATGTCACTCTGCTCATGAAAATGTGATGTATGCTAGTAAGCCAGATACATAGTGAAAGGATCAATTTATTCTGAGCTATGACGCAATCAGGTCAATTTTGATCGCGGCTCACTTTCGTTTCAGTCTGAGGTATCGCTTGGATGCGATCAGTTTGTTTATTTTTGTGCTTTGGGGTTTTTAGGGGTACACATGATGTTTCTTTTTATTAAGGATTTCATCCCCATGAGATGCGCATGTTGGAAGCTCAGTTTTGGAGCTTAAAATAGGATTATGAAATTGCGTGCCACGCTTTTAATGAGTAAAACACCTTAATTAAAAAGACATAATGGCCAAATTAAGGATGCCCAGGATGTTCTTATTTTGTATCCTTATGTTGCTTTTGTTATTCCTTTTGTTGGATTACCTAGGGCTCAGACAGGGATTTCTATACTATATAAAACCTCACATCTCTAAAGTTAGGCTGCACCTTAACCATCTCTCAAATTGGCAGTAAAGAGCTGCTTCAATTATTTATCCTCTTCTCAAACTCATCTCAGGGTCCTGTGACTTCAGCAAAATCATCTTCCTCCTCATCTTCGTGAAAACTTTTTTTTTTTTTTTTACCCCAGTCACTTGCTCAATCCAGGAGATGCAACAGGAGCCCCAAACAAACACTCATTCCATTTTCTTCATTTTTTGGGGACTGGTTGAAGGGTGGAGCCAGGCCTTGGCAGAAGTTAGAGCAGCCCTGGAGCTACTTTAATCCATATAATCAGGCGCAGGCCCTGAAGGTTTGCTATCTCCTTCAGCTCTTCCCTCTGCAGCCTCCCCTTGGGGCTTGGGGAGTTTAGGTAGTGTTCCGGGGCCAGGAAGCTGGAATATGCAGTACAGCTGCTTTTTTTCTGTTACCGAGGCATCTGAGATTTGAGACACAGTAAATTGTTGGTTCAGATGCTTGCATTGCTGGACCTGGTTAGCTTTTGCTGTAAAGCAGTAGTACTTCTTGGCACCTGATGTGAACATCGTGTGGCAGAATAAATTTTAGAGGTGATCCTGTGCCAAGGCTGTGGCAAAGCCAAAGAGCCTTTTTCTTCAGTTTGCCTTTTGCTTTTCTACAGGGTGCCTCAGAAATGCAGAACGAATCGCTGACATGCTGCAGATCACTGCTTATTCTTGGAAGAACCGTCCAACGGCCATAATTGTTCAGTGTTTGGTTTGTTGTTTTTTTTTTTCCCTCTAAACCACTTCAGGATGGGAAGGAAGAAACTGCATTCGTGGCTCACTATCTAGCGATTTCCGGGATGGGAGGTCAGTCGGGAACACCCCAAATCCATGTGTGCTCAGGGCTCCTGGGCTGGCGGATTGGTTGCTCCAGTGTGGTGCAGCTGCTGCCAGCTTCTCCGGGACGCCAGGTTTTCAGAGAGCCTCTGCACATACTTGAGCAGTAAATTTGGCCTGAAACATTTTGCTTCATTGATTTTTAAATCCCTCTCCTTGCCACCCGGAAAAAAAATCCGGAGGTACGGAAATAGAGTGAGTCCCAGCCCAGCCCCTGGGGCACCCTGGTGCTGTGGAAGGGGAAGGCACAAAATGTCTTGCCTGGGTTCTGAGAAATCGGAGTAATAAATAATAATAAGAGTCCTATAAATTATTCAGAGCAAATGAGCTATTCTCCGATGCCGTTGCGGGACTGAGCGCAGGGGTGTGGGCGAGGCAGCCGTAAATCTGTCCTGGCGAGGGGATGCTGTCCTGTGCCGGTGTTATCTGACTGGTCGAAGCTGTCAGACCGCTCGGACAGCTGGTGGGTCGCGATGTTTGGGGATGCCGTGAGGTCTGGCCTCTGCTGTGCGCCACGCGCTCCCTGCCGGTGCTATCTCCTGTGCTCTTGCTGTGTCTCTAACGCCCCGGCCATTCCCCGAGGGTCGGGGCTGGCAGCCTGCCTGCACCGGCTGGGGCCTCCCAGTCTTCTGCTGGCTCCACAGCCGCAAATGAAGACTTTTCCCTTCTTTTTCATCGCAAGGCACGTTTTTACTGGCTTGGGCGAGGAGCTGGTCTGGAGCGTAGGCATTTGCGTGCCCAGCTCCACTTCCTGTTGTTTTCCTCTCTTTGGAGGGCTTTAACTCTCTGCAGAACCAGGGCAGGGGTACGAGGAGAAGGGAGGCGGCTGGTGCCGGTGACCGGTCGGTTCGGGCGGAAGGCGCACGTGCTGCCCGTTCCCCTCGGGGTGTACGCGCACCCGGACCGCTGCGGCGGCTTCGCTCTGCCTTCGGGTGCCGCCGGAGCGAGGGGCCGGCTGCGGGACACGCGGGAGGTGCGCACGGGGGGGTGTGCGGGCCCCTCCGCTGCCGCGGCGGGGGCCGGTGTCGGTGCTGCCCGCAATAACGAACCGCCCCCCGCGCGCCCGTCGGCCAGCCTTGGCCGGGGGGGCGGGCCGTCTGCTCTCTGCCGCTGCCCATTGGCCCGCCGCTCCGGCCAATGAGGCGGCGGGGTGGGGCGCCGCGCGGCTCTCGCGAGAGCGGCGCGCGGCCGGGGCGGCGGAACCATGTTGCGGGCGGTCACGGCGCAGCGCGTGCGGCGGGTGGTGAGTGCGGGCGGGGGCGGCGGTGACGGTGAGGGCGGGAAAGCGGGAAAGCGCATCGCGCCCCTGCGGCCGTCAGACGGCCCGCTCCGGCGCGGGGTGCTGAGGCGTCGGTTGCCTTCCTTCCGCCCCGGCCGCCTGGGCCCGTGCCCAGTGGGGCAGAGGTGGCGCGGGGCCGAGCTCCGCCGTCGGCCCGCCCGGCAACGGTGGTGTCCGGGGCGGGGGCGCGCGACAGGCGCCGCCGGGGCCTAACTCCTCTGCTGGGCCCCGCTTCTCTTCCACACCGTAGCTGTTAAAAGTTTCTGAGCGAGTGCCGACTGTTTGAGAAGACCTTGCCAGTGCTCACTGGAGGCAGGAGTTGAGGATTGGTGCCCGGTGTGAAGGACTAACGTAGTCGTGAGGGAAGTCTCAAACTTCCCCGAGTCCTCCCACTCCTCCACCCTCGTACAGGACTAGGTGAGGAACGGGAGTGCTTTCGTACAGCTGGAAAAAACTCTTCGAGTTTGCAACTCTTAACAATGTTAGAAATTTGTGGCTCAAGGAGAGGCTTTCTGGGGTTTTGTGAGATTAATACAGCCTTTCTCAGTCCCATGAACTTAGCTGTGCAGAAATGTGATTGCTTTAATTGTCACAATCTGTGGACCGAAGCTAATGTGAAACACTTGTTGCTTTTCCGTATTGACCTTCATGTTGCTCAGCTGGGAGGAGTGCTGGGCTTTTGGAGGCCATTTGCTGCTTGGTGTGTCCTGGTGGCTATGTGGCCAAATTTAACAACTAGGTGAACTCAAGGTTAGTTGGAGTAGATGATTCATGAAGTGTCCCTGAATATCTGTTTGATCCCCTAGCATGCACTAGGAGACTCTCCCTCTGCTGAAACTGTGTGTAAATAGCCCTTCTAAAAGAGCTTTAAATCTTACAAATTTCTTTTTGAGCTCTCTGAGGCTTTTACAGGTATTACAGTTCTGTAGAGCTCTAAAATAGGAATTATGGATATATTAATAAGTTTCAGGTACTTAAAATGACTTGAAGAGCAAAGGTGGACCAGGACATACATGATTTAGTTAATCTAAAAATAATAACTGTTTTAATCATGGACATCTTTCAGTTATTGTTAGGCTGTAGGCTTTGCAGGACAAAGGTCTCAATGATCTCTGGAGCTCCTAGAACATATGGTCCTGCTGTGTAAATAATACTTTACTCTCATAGTCAGTGCACAATTCAGTTTCATGTACTGGAAACATGAGGTCAGCTCCTTGTTTTTCAGCCATATGCATCTAAACTCAAAAGTTTATAAAATAAAAGCATTGAAACATTGTGTGCATGGGTGTGAGTAACAATGTAGTTGCAAGACAAGCAAAGCAAACTCCATTTCAGCACTGCTCATGCAGTTCAAGAGTTTAAGAGAGTCTAGAGAAAAACAAGATGAGAGAGATGGTGTGTGTGTGGGTTTTTTTCTTTTTCCTTCTTATATGATATTTTGCAGCAGTTTGGGGCCAAGATGGTTGTAGGTGGATATAATACCAATGCCTTTAATTTTGTATCCAATTGTCATTCAACCTGTGTTGAAGTTAGAATTTATCCTAAGGATATTCATGAAGGGCAAGCAGTGCTAGTCTTGGCTGTTTCAAGTTGTAACTGAATCTCTTGGTCTGCTTCACTTCTAACTCCATGGTCCCTCAAAAAAACCCCAGTGAAGGGCATTGTGGCTCTTTGTTTCTCAGGAAAACTCTTTTGCTTTGTATAATATTTCGGGGTTCTGCTGTTGTTGGAAAGAACCAGATAGAATAAAAGTTGCGTTTGTTTCTGCAGTATGTTTTTTAGGGGGGCAAAAGATGCTTTAGAGTTGGCTTAAACAAAATAGCAGGCATGTTCTTATGAAGTTGTTTGAGATCTTCAAGTGAATGTGGTCTTAACTGTCAGGTTTTCTTTCTCACTTTGTAGTATAGTATTTTACCATATAGTAGCTTTTGAATAAAGTGAAATGTCATTTAATTTTTAGTGATATTGAGCAGGTACTTTTATTTTGTCTTCACAGTGTTTTTTTGGGGGGGCAGTTTTCACAGCTGTTCTGTCTTTGAGTTCCTGTTCATTTGTTCAGAGCTTTCAATTTCCTGGTGTTTCTGAAAACAGTGGATTTTATTTCATATCATATCTCATGATGCATGTGTGGGTTTCTTTTTGTTTGTTTGTGTTTTTTTGTTTTTGTTTTTTTTTTTAGCCTGGGATAGTTCAGATAAATAGGTTTAATAGCCTGAAACATGTCTTTCTTACTCAAAGTACTGTGCTACAGTTGTAGTGTTAGGGAAATATCCTTCAATTGTCATTGATAAGCTCAGACTATTAACTTTTTAAATGTGTTCATTTGTCTTGAGTTCACTTTCAGTAGTGGTGTCTGTGTTTCAAAACGGCTTTGCTTTGGTTTTTATTAATGGGTTTGCATGAGATATATCTGGAAAAGTTTCTTCTGTATTGTATCTTTCTATTGCTGCTTCACTTCCTATTTAATTTTAAGTCTTTATTGTGATTCCTAAATAAATCCTCTTTATAAGCATTTTCTTTATTTCTTTTGCTGTTCTTTGCTGCAGTTGTAGCTCCTTTTCAGTTCAGGTGTCTTTAATGTTGTTTTTCTGGTTAGTGTTTCCTGGAGTTAAATAGCTGTTGCTTAGACTTCTTTAGCCAGATCTGTACAGAGGTATGTCCTGGTTTTGTGGGGATAAAATTATAGAATCAATTTTCTGTTACATTTTGTTTTGTTTCAGTCTGTGGCCAGCTGTGGGATGGTGATCAAGGCCATTAGCAGTGAAACCCAGGGCAGCTGCCCCAGGCTGGCCCACACCTGTATTCTATAACATTAACTTAACATTCACTATAAATGGGAAAGCTGCTGGGAATGGGTGGGGCTCTTTGCTGTTTTCTCCCTCTTTCTTCTTCTCCATGATTGCTCTCCCTGGAGGGGCTTGCTATCACTCTATGGGCTAAGTATAATTTTTTGTCTTTTGTGTTAGTATCAATATTGGTTTTCTTATTTTATGAAATCTGTTTAAATTTCAACCCACAAATCTTCCTACTTTCCCAGTTCCCTTTCTCAGCTGGGGAGGGAACATTGGGTGATAGAACAACTGGTTATTGTTTAGCCCTGGGTGCAGGCTAAAGGGAGACAAGGTTCTAGAAGAAGTATAAACGTTATTGCTAGAGCTCCCTCCTCTCTCTGAGCTTCCCAAATATTTTTTTCTTTTTTTTTTTAAGCTTTGCAGCTACAAGACTGCCTATGAATAGAATTAGGCATTGTTTTGTTGTATAGGAATGTGTATTTAGTCATACCCCGATTCCTAGTTCCTGGAGTCAGTTCTTGGGAATTTGCCCCAGTTATAATGGGTCTCTATGAGATACATAATTCCTGTTAAGCAGTTTTAAAATATTGATTTCTGGCCAGTTTGTTTTTGCAGCTAAGAAAATCAGCTCTAGAGATACCTTTTTGGGTCAAGTTGTGAGGTGCTTTTGCCTTATGAATTTCTATTTTGGTTTAGTTCCCAAAATCTGCAGTGGCTCCTCTGAAGAGGCTGGGAGGCATACTTCAGTTTCCTGGGTGAAGTTTCTAACGGCCTATTTTACATTCATGCATATTTGGAGTGTGAGGCCATGCAGAATACACCTGCTGGAGCTCTTGCATTTCTGGAAAGACTTTTTGGCTGTCCCATCTTTTGGTCCTGTGCCTGCCATGTGTGTTACTCGCAGAGCTGATTTCATAATTCCTGCATTACAGCAAGTGTCCTTGGAGCAGGCTGCAGGCAGTCAGCTATTGACTATTGGGTGTAGAGGCCATTGGTACCTGTCTGCTCACCAGGCTCGCCAAGCAGCGAGCAAAGATTTACAACACTTTTCTCACATGTTAATACATATGTTTTGTAGCATATAAGCAGCAAATCTGTATTTAAGAAGCGCTGGGCCTGCTTGTGTGCTGTTCAGGTGACGTGTCTGTGTGCTGAAAGACCAACATACGTTCAGTTTGCGTTGGTGTTGCTGTGAAGAGCAGATCACCTGCACAAATGGAATGAGTATGCTGGATGTATGGAGTGTTGGCCTCGTGCGTGGGTTTAGCTGTGCACGTCTGCTGGGCATGTCCAGATTTCTAACATTTGGCTGGGACAGTAGCAGTGAGTAGTCTGCGTTATTTTGTCTGAAGCCTAGAAATTTGGATATTATGCTTAATTTTTTCACATTCTGCTCAGAAAACATTGCTGAGTTTCTCAGGTGGGGAGCAAAAAGATGCTTTGGGGAAACTTGAGATGATAGATTCAGAGAACCCTTTGGTACTTTGCAAGTGGCTTAATTGATGTATACTGCACGTGTAGGTTAATCTTACCAACTTCTAGACATCTGGAAGTTGGAGGCCAGGTTTGCTCTACAGTAAATGCTGGGGACGGAGGGGAGGAGGGGGAGTTGGAAACTCCAGATAGTTTTCCTTCATAAATGTTTATTTTTAGTATAAACTGAATCACTGCCTGGAGTTTTCACCAGAGGGGAAACGTAGATGTTTCTGCTGCAGAGGGAAAATAGGTGCCTAGCTTCAATTTATGTTTAAACCTAGGTGAAACAAATTTCCAGTTGTGCTGGTTGCTGGCAGATGTGTTCATAATCTACTGGCATGCTTGAGAAGCCACTCGATTGCCCAAGTGTGTAGGATGTTTAACTGTAATTGATTTCTTTGGATAGCCTGATTTTCCAGAGCTTGGTTTTCACCAGGAGCCTTCTGTGGCACAAGTGCTGATTACTGTTCCCTCTCAAGGCATTGCTTTCCATGGTTTGGTCTGTGTGTCTTATTTCTTGCGCTTTTTATCCTTGCTGTCAGCTGGTTAGGTTTATACTCAACCTTCCTATTTTATCTAGGCTTGAAACTAGGCATCCTGCCAAAGTACAGGTGGAGAAATTATGTCAGTGAAATAGTGGGTTGTTCTCGCACATATGCAGCTGGACAAGTTACTTCATCAAAATAACTACCTGTCCTCTTCATAGACTCATTGCAGATTCTCAGTTTTCAGGACCATATGTGACTGGATGAATTTGGTTTTACTGAAGAATCTTTATTGCAACAAACAAAAGTCAGTTTATTTTTGTTTTTTATTTAAAAAAATATTTTGTGTGTTAGTATATTGAAATTCAGACTTGTGTAGGAATCTTATTTGTCATCCAGGTTTCTTACCCAGGATCTAGAATGTGACTTCTAATTTATTGTAAATCTGGTGCTGTCTTTGTGTTCAGAAATGTCATGCATGTAGGCATAAGGTAATCTTCCAGTGTGCAGTTCCCACAAGTATAAAATGCAGGATTATCAGTTTAGAAGTAATACCGAGTTAATGCTGTATTATTGAGTCTGCTCAAGCAACATCCACTGCTCTTACTCTTTGTGGCTAAAAAAAATAATTTCTCAGTTTATTCTAGAATCTTTTGACAGAATGATATAGAGCTCCTCTGGTGGTGCAGTACTTATTTAGGGAAGAGATCATGATATAGTCAGAATTAAGTGCGTGTTTAAAATGCACGTGGCTCCCTTTGGAAATTTGAAAACTTCAGAGTCTTTCAGGAGCATGGTCCACTTTACCCTGCGACATGACTATAAATCATTGGAAAAGTGGGCTTTTTGCCGCAAAAGCATGGCTTTATTCTTCAAACGGTGACTAAAGTCTCTTTTATTGCAAATGATGTATGAAACATAATCAAAAATATGGTGTCTGATCTATATTGGCAATAAATATTTTGTTACTGGCAATTGGCTTCAAATGGTCTTAGAATCTTTAGTCATAACAAGGGATCTTCAGCATAAAAGATGAAATGCAGAGCACTTTTACAAGAATCCTTATTGTTTTAATCAAAATGACAAATTACGATCCTGATTCTGCAAAAACTTATCTTTGTACTTATATTTTTACACCGTGATTAGCTTAAGGGAAGTCTTCAGGATGTGCTTTCCCTGTGTGAAGTTTAGCATGTTGGTCGGCTTTGTGTGGTTGAAGTCCATATCCGAATTTTAGCCTTTCATTTTCTGAAGGTGTTTTTTCTATTTTAAGTGGTGGGCAAGTGTGTATTTGGCATGAGGGGAGATGGGGTCAGAATATATGTTTAAAAAAGTAGTATTTGGCTGTGCAGTCTTCAGCATTGTGTTAGTATTTGTGCCTTGATCATATTCATGAATATATATTTGTTTACCATGTGTTCCATATTACATTGATCATAACTTGAGTCTTGATTTAGGCTTTATGTAGGATAAACAAAGACTTGAAGGATAATATTCCCATTCCCACCCCAAACACTTTCTCTAGTATTAGTCTTGGAGGAATAATGCTTTTTCCAGGTTCACCTGGAAGTTAGAAAGTCTCAGAGCTTAGAATAGTTTGGTTTGGTTTCATGGCAATTCTTTGCTTTTTTTTTTTCCTTTTTTTTTTTTTCTTTCATTTTTGCTTTAGAAGTTAAAGTCTGTGTGTGTGGATGGTGAATTGGTCAAAATTATTATTTAAGGACCATTAAATTGTGGTGGTAGACTGGGTGGTCAAGCGTCAAATGTTTTAGAGGAAAATAGGAGAAAAAGGAACCCGATGCTGTTCAACAGTTCTGTTAGTGTGTTTTCAGGCTGTGAGCCCTTGCTGCTTAGTTGTCATCCTGCCCCTGCATACAATTTTGTCTTTATACATAACTAATTTTAAAAGTGTGTTCTGTAGCTAGATGTTGGGTAAAACCTATAGGGGAAAAAAACCCCACAAACCCAAAACAACCACCCAGCCCCCTCCCCTCCAAAGAAAACCCTATAACTAAATTCTTATTTGCTACCCTTGGTTTCCTTGTATCTTAGTCTTGCTGGTCTAATCTTCACTCTTTAAGGTGCTTAGTTAAGTTGATCAACTGAGCTTGAATGTAATGTATTAAAATGTTTTTCTTAATATTGTTCAGTATTTTCCTGAGGTTTTAGTTTAAACATAGCATGTTATAGATATGCTGAATTCAAGCAAGTTTATACTTTTTTTAACACCTTATGTATTCTGCCTACTTAATAAACTAAATAGGCTAAATCTAGATAATTTTTGACAGCAGTGTTTTATGGTTTATATAATTGATAACTTTCTGTAAAGCATTGGATGCTCTTAAGAACAGTTTTACTTAAATGCTAAGTATCAGACTCCTCTCTCTCTCTCTTTCTCTTTCTTTCTTTCTTTCTAGGCATCGCTGCTCCGGAGGTTTCAGAGTACATTAGTTGTAGCAGAACACGACAATGAGAGACTTACACCCATTACACTAAATGCTATCACTGCGGCAAAACGTCTTGGAGGTGAAGTTTCTTGTTTAGTAGCTGGTACCAGCTGTGACAAGGTAGGAAATGCTGTTTTCATATGAATGAAATAATGAATGCAGTGAAACAATACTTGGTAGCGTCTCGGTCAGCCTGAATAATAATCTGTAGTGAAGGGGAACTGTGCCAGGAGTTGCTAATCTGCCGGAAATGTCCTGCACTTGAACTACTTCTCTTCTGAAGTGAAAATATGGGTATAGATTTAATTTCCCAAGGGAGAGTATCAATATCAGTTGTTATAAGCTTAAGCAAGCAAATTTTTATAGGACTAAAGGACAACTAACTTTTAAAACAATATTTCCCTGTAAAGCTTGAAAGACAAATATTGCAGCGTGAAGAACATGGAAAGAAGCTTGCACTGGTTCAAATGGAAACCAGCAGAAATGAAACAGCACAGTGACAAACAGGGCTGCTGAGCATCTTGAGTTTACTAGTCAGCTACTAGTAACGTAGTGAGAGTGTGTTTGCAAACTAAAATTCTGAAATGAGTGCTTCTTGACTTTATCATTTAGCTCGTCTGAAGTCTCTCGTATGTTAGTTGTTGTATTGTTAGTCTAGTTTTTATGTGCAAAATCTAGAGACGATATAGTTAGTACATTAGTGTCGCTCTTATTCCAGCATGATAGTTTTGTGTGAACAGTAAAAGTGCAAATAATTATGTCTATTTTTCATACTAGGCTATTGTTTATGAATTGTTACTCTGAAAGCAATATGTAGTATCTCAGGTGGGGGGCATACTTATGGCAGCTAATTCACGAATTGGTGGAGAAACCTCACTGGCTCTTCTAAATTGAGACCCAGGGGTTAGGGGTGGAGACCTGGAAGCAAATATTTATCTAGATCAAGAAAAAAAGGAAATTAATTTTGCCTGATATGTCTATCTTTGAGTTTCCTTATTTTTTGGTACTTACATAGTGGAAAAATGATTGTGAATGTTTTGTTTTTTAATACTACGTATATGGTGTCTATTTGGCAACGTATGTCATGCTGGGGAAAAGTATTTTACAGAAAATCAAAGTTTGGGGGTTTTTAAGCTTCTTGCTAAGAATCTGTATTGATAGGACAAAAGAACCAGTTACTCAAACAGATATTCTGTAGCAATTATTACGGAATTTTTGTTTATTTCCTCTTGTTAATTTTTGAGGGTAAACTGATACTTGGTGAACTCAGTAAAACTGCGCTAGTTCTGGGATGATGCATGTGGTCTCCAGACACTGCTGTCAGTCCTCTTCCCTCTGATCTGCAACAACCCTTTTATCATTTAAACTTCATTTCTGCAAATTTAAAAGAAAGAAATGCATAAATATAGAATTGAAAATATACATCACATCAGTAGGCAAAGAGTTAGCTGCAGACAAAGGATTGCTTCTAAAATTTGGACAAAGATCATAACATTGCTGTACATTTGCATTTGCATTGTGTGCCTGTGTGGTAGATATTGACTGATTTAAAAGAAACTAGGATTGGTTTCCTGATGATTATATCAGAATACTGAGCAATAATCCTCAACTGTGGTTGTTACCGGGTGTTGTAATAAATCATGAGGTTGCTGTGTAAGCCTGCATAGAGAAGGCAAGCTTTCCTATGTTTGATTTGCTCAGTAGTTTTCTTATTCACAAAATTCATTCTCATTATCCCATAAGGCACTGTGCTCTGAGTCAGTAGATCTGCATTTTATTCCATCAGGTTCGTTCTGATTTTGAAATGCACATACTTTTGTGTTCTGGTTTTCACTAGTCTATAGGCTGTAAGCTCTTTGCAGCAGGGACTTTCTTGTTATTTGTTTATGGTGCCTGCCACCATCGGGCTCTAGGTTTAGTTGAAACCTTCATGTGCTGTTATAATACAAACTAATAATAATTCATTTGTAATCATAGGTAGCACAAGAAGTCAGCAAAGTGCAGGGTGTTGCAAAAGTTTTAGTGGCTCAGCACGATGTATACAAGGGATTTCTAGCAGGTGAGAGTTGTTTTTATCTATTGACAGAAGAAATGGTATTTATATTTGTGATTGAAAATGAGAGAGTTGTAAATTTTGAGCAATATATTTTCATCCTCAGAGGAGCTGACTCCCTTGATTTTGGAAACTCATAAAAAATTTAATTACACCCACATTTGTGCTGGAGCATCTGCCTTTGGGAAGGTAAGTGATCAACGTGCGTCAAAAATTTCTTGTAGGAAAGAGACAGACACTATTGTATGTACGAGTGTGAATCAAATGCCTGAGAGAGGTCAGCCATGGACAGTTCTGAGTTTGAAAAAAAAGTTACAGTAGTTTGCTTAAGAACACATTAGATTCATGTCTGAGTTTTATTATGGGCTGAGTTGGACAAAGGAACAGCGTAGAATAAATATTTAGTGGTGACCAGCTAGTTCTATGTACCCAAGGCAAATGTACGATAACACAGATTAAGTGATCTGAAAGCATTATGAAAATTGTAAGGAAAAGCACTGTAAATTGAGATGAAAAATGTGAAAGGAGAGTGTGCAGACCTATTGGGAGGAAATCTTTTTGGAGGGGGGAAATTACGCCTATGATGTAAGTAACACAAATTGAAATGCCTGTAAATATATATAAATAACCCAGATCCAAGTTGTAGCTAAGATATTTTTTTATGAAAATACAATTTGTCAAAACTTGTTTTTTAAGGAGCGTTTTTAAGTACGCAGAGAGCCTCAGTAGTAACAGTCTGGTCAACGTTGTAGTGCAGCTAAATTAGAGAAAAAGGGTACTTCAGAAATCTTGCTGATGCGGGATGAATAATGACATCAGCCTTCCGTCTGACTGCTTTCACTTCCAATCAATATTAATCCATATACTTGTAATTTTGCTAGGAGAAATCTTTACATATCTTAAATCTTAGGGGTTTTTTAATTTTATTTTTTCTTTTAATTTTTGATCTGCCATGTCGTAGTAAAGGTTAATAGCTTTTGCTTTAAAGCTTATGCTTCCGTATTTGAGTGCTTAATGTGAGTAAAAATTTAAGAACTGGTCCCTTTGTGTTGTACCAGATTGGGGTGAGGGGGGACAAAAAGCAAGCAGAGCTCTTGCTGTCATTAATTTCTTCATGATTTATGTTGCCCTTTTTATCCTACTACTTATTTCTAAAGGTGCTAGGTAATTTTCTAGAGTCAATTTCAGAGCAGGAGAATATATATTTTAATATTTTTAAAATTATAACTTTTTGGCTTTTGAGAGTAGAGTGCAGGGGTTTTTTTTGCTATGTCTCTGGTAACTAGCTTCAAAAAAATGCTTTTTTTCCTTGAAGCTCAGCAATCCATAATTGTCAAATTTCTGAGCAAATTGCATCTATATGCAGTTTTAAACTATTGAAGCAAATAAGCCTCCTAATTTAAGATATTGAATTAAGGGTTTACTTCCTGTAAATCTCATAAAATTTCTAATGTTATTACAATAATGGGATTTTGTTTGGCTGTTAAAGCTACATTAGTAGCTGTTTTACTTACAGCATTATATGAAGTTAAAATTGGGACAGCAGGTGTTCTTTTACTGACTGTGTGCATTTTACTTAGCATTTACTTTGTTAACTTTTCATCTTTAACTTCTAGAATCTTATTCCCAGAGTGGCTGGCAAACTTGATGTTGCCCCTGTTTCTGACATAATTGAAATTCAGTCACCAGACACTTTTGTGAGAACTATGTATGCAGGTGAGTAATCACAAAAGGTATGTGGTATTTGTGCAATAAAGGACCCAATGCTGGTAACTTTTCTACATAATCCTGTTGGCAGAACCTTGGAATGTGATAGGAATTTTCACTTTACAGTCTGCATTGCTGTGGTTCATGCAAGTGAAACCTAGGGATGGATGTGATGCTCCGTGTGTGAGAAAGCAAGTAATCCCAATAACTTTGGTACTATCTGCTAGAAACCAGGTCTATCACTTCAACTAATAGAATTTGATAGTCTCCTTTGTACATACTGCATTTCTTTGTTAATGTACTTATGATCAGATTTTGTAAAATGTAAGACGTTAATTGTCCAGCTTTATTTAAGATGACTAGCATTAGTTCTGATTTAAGATACCACAGGATTACTTTTCCTAGTTCTGAAGACATTGAACTAATTATTTATAATATTTAGTTGACTTAATTTACAATTCTTTTTTCAGTCTTGTTTCTCTAATGCTTGTCTGACCCAGTGTTTTAATTTAGACATGAGCTCATTAGCTTGTGTTTCTTAATTTTACTGGACAAGATGGTACCATGTGTACCAGCGTGGTGTTACGTTTTGAGTTACAGTACCAGAATGTGGTTTTTATATTGCACTTTTAAGTTACTTCCCAGTAATTCACACTTTCAAGATGACTTTGTTTATGAATAGATAGCGTTGCAGCATTTTTTCTCTTTTAGTGTTCCCTGCAGGCTCCAGGGTGAAGTAAATACCTTATATGATATATTATTGAGAAGAAACACAATCCCACAAATACTTGGAGCAGGCCTTATTGTCTTCTGTTCTGATGAAGTTGTGCAACGGGATAAAAGATCTATGTTGAATTATAGACACTTTGTTTAAGAATGATGCTTTTAAGTCACTTTTAAGTGTTTTTTTTTCTCTTCTGAAATTTAAAAGCTCATTCATAAGGGGTGACTTGAATGCTCTGTATCCTTTAAAGGAGGATTTGTTGTCATACTTCAGAAACGTGGAGCTAAAAAGTGAATTAAAATATTTGTAGTCGACATTCATTAAGTGCCTAGGTTTCAAGTTTTGGTCATCTAAAACTGCAATTTTGGGAAGTAACTTTCTGAATGTTGCCTATTCCAGTACAACTGCTAATGAGTTTTAATATTTGATTTGTTTTTTAAAAAGCGTGCTATGTCTGATACTTTCTGTAAAAAATATGATGTGATCCTTTTTTTAGGAAATATTCTTTGCACTGTGCAATGTGATGAAGCGGTTAAAGTATTTACCATACGGGGAACTTCTTTTGAGGCTGCCCCAACAAGTGGTGGTAGTGCCAGTTTAGAAAAGCGTGAGTATTTGTTCTGTTATTTTGTCGTTTCATGTAATAGTTAGTTTTGCTCATTGCAGGGTGGTGTTTTGCAGTATTTGTCAAAGCAAACTGATTGTCATAGTGTCAGCTTTATGCTTTTAATATGGGCAGTTGCACTTTTTAGTGATGTCTGGTAAGGGAAAATATGGATTATCTGCTCAGTTGCTATTTTCTCTTCGACCAGAAATGGAGATTATCTCTGCCTGTTTCACTTGCTGCTTAAACCTCTGCCACTGCAATCTTGAAACTTCTTATTTGAAGTTACAGCTGTTTGAACAGCCAGATCAGTTTGCAAAGCAAGATAGGGCAAAAATGAAAGTGGCTGGCTGTCCATGGTTTTGGTTTAATTGATTGTATTTCAATTGAGATAGGTCATTACAGTGTCTGGCTAAATTAGTAGCAGTTTAAATTGGTTTGAGAATAGCAAATCATTGTTTTATATTGGTTTTAACTAAATCAGTTTAAATTATTATTTTATCAAAGCGTAGCTTTGATAATAAAGAAATCCAGTCACAGAATCACAAAGTAACTGAAGTTGGAACAGACCTCCTGAGATCACCTAGTCCAACCCCACTGCTCAGGCAGAGTCAGCTGGAGCAGGTTGCCCAGGACTGTCTCCAGTCAGGCTTTGAGTATCACCACAGATGGAGACTTCACAACCACGTGGGGCAACCTGTTCCACTGTTTGATCACCTCTACTGTTTTTTGCTGTGGGCCTTTTTATGACTGTGCTGTAAATGCAGCAGAGGCAATCCAGTCATTAGTAATGTGCTCTGCATGTGTGTGTCCCAGTCCTCATGTTTTTGAGTGGCTTGGTACCTGCCCCTGAACCATCCTGTATTTCCTAATGTCTGTGGATGTTAGAAAACAAATGCTACTTGATGCTTAAGATTAGCATATTGCACTGTCATTGCACTACTTAGTTGGCTCGATTGCCTGTCTTAGGAATAACCACACTTACGCTGGGTTGGTATCAATATATTATACAACAGACCTTCATTTTAGTGCAGCTTGTACTATAGGTTATTTAAACACAACTAATGAGAGAGGCTTGTAACGCAGAGCTGTAGAGCAATTACTGATAGTAGTTAAAAGCTTGGGGTAGAGTTGGTTATAGAATAAACTTTTGCATTAAGTTTAAGCTCAAATTTAAAAGCATGTATTCTCAACCTTTATCCTTTTTCCTGTGGGTGTTTTTCTCATGTGATGAATGCAGTAACCCCTCCACCGCCTGTTGGTCTCTCTGAGTGGATTGAGCAGAAGTTGACAAAAAGCGATCGACCAGAGCTTACTAGTGCAAAAGTGGTTGTATCGGGTGGTAAGTAGATGATATTAAAACTATGTCGCGTTGCATTTAAGTAGTGCTACATCTTGATTAAATAATACCTGTAGCAGAATACTGTAATGTGATACGTTAAAAAAATTATGATGTAATTCTAAAATATGGCACAGGGGCCAGTGGGAATGCACCCAACATGTATGTTTCATGAGGACGCAAAACACGAGGTTAACATATACTGGTAGGCTTTTTAAGAACATTGACATGTTTGGTGACTCCCTTTAAAATTATGGCAATATGAAGTGGTTTTAGATACAAATCTGTCAAGTTTAAAATTATTGCTAATCATTACAGGCAGTCTAAACATTATTATGTAATGGCTTTAATGATTTTAAAAAATCATTATGTTTATATTCTGCTTTTCAGGTATAAAGTGATGGACTGATTTTTTAGCCTACAGCTAAAAACTTATTCCTTAGTTATTCTGCTAGAGTTTTGTACCTAAAGCCAGCAGAGGGAGCACAAATTAGTAAAAAAAAGGATCCTGTTTCCCTCATTTCAGAGAATGATCTTGATGGTGCTGTAGGCAGGAAGTAAACTAGACAGAGTGGTGTTGGTTTCTACATATGAAATGATAGTATTAATCACAAAGACAAAAGCTAAATCTCCAAATATTAAATACTATTTAGTAATATATCAAAAAAATACCCTGTGCAAGCAAATATTTATGCCTTTGCAAATGCAAATACTCATACAGAAAGTTTATGTAGGCAATAAAATCTTGCAGCATATTGTGTTTTTCTTTCTTCATCTTTTTTTTTTTTTGTTCTTAAATTTAAGGGAGAGGCTTGAAGAGTGGTGAAAATTTTAAGTTGTTATATGATCTTGCGGATCAATTGCATGCTGCAGGTAAACTTGTTTTCCTCTTTTTTTTTTTTAACCCTGGTTATTATATTTAAAAAGGTCACACTAAAAACAGTGTTCACCTTAAGTCTTTTATTTTCATGTCTCTGCCAAATAAATTCTTAAAATTCTGTTAGTTTAGTCATAGATAAAGGTTTGTCTTGTCCTTGTGGTCAACTGTGTATTTAAGTGCCTGTGTGTGAAGCAAAATACTAAGCTGTAGTGTTCCCTGCCTTTTCAAATCTCCAGAACACAAGCTCACAAATAAAATGGGAAGTTGTATAAATTAAAAACGGTCTTAGCTCCCTTTGAAGAGCTGATTGAAGTGTTTCAGCAAAAATTTTAAGTACAGGTTGGGGGAGGAGGAGGAACGGTTTGCGTTAACATTTTAGCTACATTAGTTTTAGATTTCACATGTAATAATAAATTACAGTTTTACATGAGTGGTTTTGTTTTTGAGTTGGTTGCTTCACTAACTGAATGTCCATGTGGCATTTTCAAGTTTACTTTGATATTTTTCTTTACTGTACTATGCCTGACTTTTCAGCTCCACAGCGATATAAGTTGGCACATGTGTTCTATTGAAACTCGGAGGAACGTTATGGGAAGGCATTTATGGGAAAATCCTCTTTTGACAAAGCAACAAGAAAAAATAATGGAAATATGCCAGACTAAAATCCTTGGTTTTAAATATATGGCCCTTTGGTGCTGGGAATAAGGATTTCCTGTTGCTTATGAAGTGCATTAGCACTTAGTATTTGGAAGTTTTAGCCAGTGGTATAGAGAGGGATTACTATAAGAGCTCTTAAGAGGGAAGTTTCTAAATGTGTGCCCTTAGAGTGTGGGACTTTTCAGTTAAATACATGTGCTTTTATGGTGATATAAATTTGGCTCGCTAATCTTTTAAAAGAAAACACTGGGAATATTTTCTTTCAACTAGTTGGAGCTTCCCGTGCAGCTGTTGATGCTGGCTTTGTTCCTAATGACATGCAAGTTGGACAGACGGGCAAAATAGTAGCACCAGTAAGTATGGAAATATCTTTCATAAAAGAGCTGTGATGTTTTCTAGCATGTATTTTCCTTCAAAGCAAATGCTTAGAAATGAGCTAAGTCTTAATACTGAGCCTAACAGGGAAATCTTAGTGTGCCCATTGTCATACTGTCACTTGACCATGCATTTGCAAAACTACAGCAGCAAGCTGTGATGTAAATCTCTACTGTAGGTCAATCAGAAGCATTCTGCAGACAGTTTTGTCAGATTTTGTGGGCTCGATTTTTGCATAGTTGCTGGTGCTGAACATTTTTTAGTTTTCTAACAACCAGCTTTGATATGCTAGAAGATGTCATCAATATAATTTCAAGTTTATGTTGGCAATATGTGGCTTGATCTGTGGGAAGTGTGGTGTTTTTTTTTACAGGTGATAATTTTTTAAAGTTTTGGTAACTGTAACTGGATTATTACATTACATTCCAAGCAGAACTTTTGTATAAATAATCTACAGGTTGGCTGCTGTAGAATGAAATACCAAGAAGGGTACACTCTAATGAGTGGCTTAATGTTGGGAAATAACCTGCTGCACACCTTTTCTGCTATGCATCCTCATATCACAGGGGACTGATTTCTATCTACTTGGTTTTTTTGGATCTAGGAGGGGCCTTTCTGTCATGTAGAAGTCTGAGACTACTTTAATTCTTCCTTATGACCTGGGGAAATGCAGGGAAAGTGGTAGACAAAGCACACGTGAGCATTTGTAAATAAGAAGGTACAAATGTAGCTCATCTGAATGTGGGGTAGAATGTGTGCTAGCACGTACTGAGATGCAATGATCGTGGACATGAGTAGGGAATTGTGACTAAGAACATGGGCAGGTATGGAAATCTGGCAGATGTACACTTTGAGATACACAACCAAGTAAACATTTAGCCTTTCAGCAGGCAGTTCTCTTTGAGTGTGTATGGCAACGGAAGGCACCAAAGAGCAACTTTTTACTTGTTAATTGTTTAATGAGACCAGAAAGGGAGAGTGAGCTGGAACTTAGTAGAGAAACTTGTCATATTTCAGTTGCTGCATTTGCCAAATTGCAATAATTTAAATAATACTAAAAAGCTGTACGTATCCAAAGCCTTGATAGAATCTGAAACGTTTTGCCTTTGTACCATTAAGAACCGCAAATTCGAGAACTTCAAGCCATGACCATTATTTTTCCAGTAATACATCCAGCAGGATAGAGCAGTTCTTGAAGATATCAAAGATAGGAACTTGTGATTCTTAGACTCTGTCAGTTCTGCCTGCTGGGTTTTCTTGAACAAGATGCTTCGTGCTTCTGAGATCTTCTGTCTTGAAACAGGGATGTTTGTTGCTTTTTTTTTTTAAGTCCTCGTCAGAGGCCTTCTGATGATAGCCCTGTAGGGCTAAGTGGAGCTATTTTTAGGCACACTGTTTAACCTGTAAATCTGTATGATCACAAACTGCTACAAAAAATAGCTTCTTGGGAATAGACCTGTTGATAGGACTTAAGGTCCATGTGGTTGCGTATTGTGTCCTTCCAAAATCTTGATAGCAGTGACATTAACCTCTGCTCTGGAAGGAAATTGTGAGGCTTTATAAATTACAAACACAACCCTAACTCTTCTTTCTGGTCAGGTCCTTCTTTTGTGCATGGTATGTAATTGTTTGGACATAGTGCAGGACAGCTGTAGCCCCCAGCGTACTACTTTCTCTTTGCTAAGGGAACGTTTGTATTTAATGCACTTGCTTTTGATCACACGGTAGGCATAAGGTCCAACGTGTTGCAGCTATAGGTCTCAGCAAGCTAACCAACGCTAATTCAGTAAGTGCAACTGCAGCATATATGGAAATGGCAGGTTCTAAAGAAGGCACAGCTGGTTGTCATAAGGAGGCAGTCTTTAGCTGGTTGTCGTGTACCCAAACCTTTAAAAACCAGGGAGGAAGCTGAGTGTCATTTAACTGCGTATTTTGAAAGGGCATGAGATGAGGCTGACCATCGTTAGTTCTTCACTACCAATTAATGAAGTGGAAAACACTAATCTGAAGACAGCTCAGCTCTGGTTTGTGCATCGTGAGGCTCAACAATGAAACTTTTTCCAGAGTCAAGGGCATATAAACAATTACGTACAAACAAAAAAGACTAGGTTTTGATGAAGATATAGTGCTGTAGCTTGCCACAGATGGCTCATAGCAACATGTGAAAGTCATAAGAACATACAGCCACATCATAGGATCACATCAATGTCATCATTGTCCTCTTCTAGAGGATTGTTAAAATAGCCATTAGTCAGTCAGGGCTGACTAATGAATGTTTGGCTATTGTGTCAATAAACGATCCTAACTGGCACAATTGCATGGTGCTACGTCTTCTTGTCAGCAGGTTGATGCATTTCTCTCTCATCTCCCTTCTGAAAAATATTCTGAACTAAGTAGTGAGTTATGCAGAGTACTGAAAATTGTATGCCCCTTCTTTCAAATTGTTCAAGTATTTCTTCTAGATCTTGAAATACATGCAAGGACAGCATACAGTGGCTTAGAAGTAGAAAATATTTAGTTAATTCTAATGAAAGTGCAAGTTGAGTTGATACTAAGCCCTCAGAATTGCTGACTAGAGGAATTAGTTTTTCAATGTGTTGGATGGGTATCTTAAATTTGAGGCAATTTAAATCTGCAAATTCTTAACTTCACATTCCTAATTCTACTTCTCTATCTTTTTGGTATTTTAGCTAGAAAATAATCCTGTGCAGTGGAAGACAGAGTTCACTTAAAGAAGGAGTAGCACTGAACTTTCTTGATCAGATCAAGATTATACTGGCTGTTTTAACAATCGTCTAGAGGATGACTGCTTTCTCTTCCTATGAGGTGTGCTTGGTATCACTAGTTTGGGGAGAGCTCGTGAGGTTTTAGCTGGAGAATTGCAAAGCAGCTTTGTACATTGCTTAGTTATATTAGCTGAGACTTGAGTTGTGTTTCGTTTTGAACTCCAGTTGACGTGGTGTGTAGCCTCCTGGGTGTGTGGGTTTTAAGCAGGGGAAGAATCTTGGACACAAGAAACTGTTGGAGTTTGAGACATACTTGCTCTCCTGTGCAGCTGTTAGTTTCTGATGGGAAAGTATCTTAGCATATGCTCTTACTCTTCTATTAATAGTCTCTTGCCTAGTCTCAGTGGAGGATTGGAATGCATTGTTTTTAAAGGACTCTGGAATTGGGTCATTTTTGAGACTACAGAGGCAGAAGAGTTAGTTACAAGCTCAGGAAGAGGGGAGGTGCTTCTGCTGCTGCTTTTTGTGTGTGACTGCTGGGGAGGGTTTCTGTGCTGATCATTGGGTAAGAAGGGAGTAACCTAAAAGATCTACTTATTTCTTCCCTTGTGCCTTTGATTGTGGATTTGGTGAAGGAAGGGTAATTTTGGTCACCGGTCCTTCAGTAATTCTGTGACTGGGTTCAGTTTTTGAGTGCATCCCAGACAGTGCATCGCAGGACACAAGAACCTCTTGGGCACGGGAGCTTTCCTGAAATGCTGATGCCTTAACACATGAACAAACTGCCAGTCAAGAAACAATTGTAGTTCGTTTTGCTTAAGTAATAAAAGAATGCGGTTAATTAAGGAGAACAAACTTCACCTTCTTTCCGTGTGAGTTAGCTCTGTACAGTACATCTACCCTTCCAAAATAGCCTTGGATCTCAACTTTGAGCTTTTGTTCATGTTGGAATTTATGCATTTTGTTGTTTTTTGACTGGATCTTTAGTAATTTTTCTTTTGTATAATTTCATTCCAGTTGTTAAAATGTTTGGTATATTATTTTTGTTTCTGTTAGTAGCTTTTATTTTGCCTGTTGATTTCAGGTAGTTGCAACTCCTGTTTGAACATTCTGTCTTACAATTGTGAAAAGGCTGATTTGTATTTGATGAGATGGAGGGAAGGAAATTTTTAGGCATAAGGGGATGTATTAAAATATAAAATGTTACCTTCCTAATTAAAAAAGTAATATAGTATATTCAATGTCTTTAATCAGTGACAACCATTTTAGGAGTGTGGTTTTTTTTTTTAAATTAGAAGCCAGTTTTTCCCACTGTTTCTTATATGCAGGTGTTCTGCAAAAAAAGGAAATTCAGTTCTCAGATTAAGCATGGTGTGCCGTTTCTGCTTAAGAAAAAAGCCCTTGTAAGGATGTTCAAATTAGTTGGTTTTGGATGAAATATCCTTCCCATGAGTGCCTACTATTAAGTATTAGTTAAGTATTTCCAGTTAGAAAATACTAAATTCCCTGCACAAATCGAGCCTCCCACCACCACCCCAGAGTACCTGCTATTTTTTGACAAGAAACTTCAAATAGTCAGGGGCTTTAGTTTTCACAGTAAAAATCTTCCCAGTTCTATCTTCACAAAAAAGGAAAGAAACTAGAAGAAAATGGGGGAGGAGAAGAAAGAAGGTAAATAATGTTTTCCAGTTATTTAAAACTTTCATAAATGGAATATGGATGCTTCATTTATTAGTTCTGTGTTAGCTTTCCTTACCCTAGGTATAATTAGCAACATTTCTGACATACAAAGTAGTATGTAATCTTTCTTATGAACTTGCATCATTTATCTAACATTGAAACAAAAAAATGCTGACTCTTCTGAGAAGAGAAAAGCAACTGCTATAAGTCTTAAGTAGCTTCTGTTAGTTTCTGAACTGTGACCTTTGCAGTAGAGATTTGCAAGGAAGGGGCATATAGGGGATGACTGAATCCCTGCAAATAGATGTCTAATGCCACTTTAGCCATCTAGGGTATAAAAAGTACATTCACAGGGCTGATAGTTACTGTGTGGGACCTGGAGACTTCCTTCTGGAGCAGCATCTGTGATTCAGGTGGGAAATCCTACACTATCTACAATGCCACTAGGCGCCTATGTTTGGACACCCAAATTGTTCCCATGGTCTCACAAGTTGTCCCTTGTGTCCTATTCTAATTGTATTTTCCCTTTAGCTTTTGAAGGAGGATGGGGTTGTACTAGAATTATCTTGCTCTCAACTGCTTCCCCCCAGAAAACAAATAAAACCTCAGTGGCAGTGTGAGTTGCTTTTTTTCAGAAAGTATGTGTCATTTTAGGCTGTTGATTTTGTTATCCTCTATCCTTGTGAAGGATCTGCTGCCTGAAAGGCATCCTTCTAGTTTAATCTCTTCAGAATTTAAATGTTCACCTCACGCTTTTAAAATTTATTTTCTGTTGAAGTCTGTGTTCTTTCAGGGTCCAGTACTAGAACCACTTTACCTTTCTTTATAGGTTTTCCTAGCTGGCAATAGCAAAGACTTAACCAGACCAGTATTTCACGATTGTAGGACTCAGGGTGTCCATCCAGGGTTAGCCATCAGTGCACCACGGCTAGAAGGCCTCACCTTCACCATTTTAGGCTTTATTGCGAGGTTTTCCTCTTGAGGAGGGTACAGTACGGAGGGTCTGTCCAGCAGGGAGAGCGCAGCCAGGCAGAACTTCCTTTTTTTTTTTTTTTTTTTTTTTCCAGGTGTTCAGTTGCTGCTGTGTTATTACTTTCAACATTAGGCACAAAATACTAACAGGCGACAAGAAATGGAGATGGAAAACTCAGGAAGGCGGGAGTTAGGAAATACACAATGTAG